>NC_048227.1:16331263-16348213 GCF_002007445.2 Ailuropoda melanoleuca | reverse complement strand
CTCGGCGCCCCGCCCCCGCCCCGTCTGGGGTCTCCGCCGCCCTCCGCCGCCCTTTGTTTGCCTGGGTCTCTCCCCCACCCCTTTCCCTGGGTCAGTCTTCGGATCTCTCTTTGTGTCTCCGGGCCGGGGTGGCTGGCGCAGTCGGCCAGCCCCGGAGGTCGGCGCGGGTGGCCCCACACAGCGACAATTAAGAAGAGTCTTCGGCCCTCATCACCCGACTCCAGCCCAGGAGGTACACGGTTAATACCACCGAGTTCGGGCAACTGTCCTCGGCTTAGAGTAGTCCTGTCCGCGGCCCGCGGCCTCCCGCCGGCCACCGAGCTCCGGAGGACGCGGGCGGCCCCCACAGGCGTGCAGCTCCTCCCAGGTCCTAGAGCGGCTCGGTGAGGACCAGCGCTTCCGCTTCCCGTCCCCGCCCCCGGCGGCCGCCCCCGGGACGCCTGGGTCCGAGCCCCCTCCCCATTTGGCGCGGAGCCCGCATCCCGGGGCCGCCGGCGGCTCGGGAGACGGAGCCCAGCCGAGGAGCTCGCGAGGGCGCCGGGGTGACATAGCCGGAGGCGGCCAGGAGGAGAAGGGGGCGCTGCGGGCCGGAAGGAGCAGCAGGTGCAGGGGCGAGCGGCGGCCGGGCGGGGGTCACCGGGAGCCGCGCCCCGCACCTCGGACCCGGCCGCTGCCCGGTGCCCGCGCTGGCCGGCAGAGGGCAGCGGCAGGGCGCCGCGGGCCGCACATGGCTGTGTGACCGTGGAACTGTGTCTGTCCCCTTGCTCAGGGCGGCGTGCGGGCGATGGAGCGCGCGGTGGAGCCCTGGGGCCCGGATCTCCAGGGCGCAGAGGAGAGGGAGCAGCTGAGAGGCGCCCGCACAGGTGAGGGCCGGGGCGGTGCGCCGCCAGGGGCAGGTAAAGGCCGGGTGGGGACTCCGGTGCTGGGCTCTGTCTGGCCGAGACCCAGAAAAATCGGACGTGAACTGTGCTTCCAGGGGAAGGGGGGAGGGGAGCAAAAACCGAGGTTAAGGAGCCAACGTTTCTGAGCACCTACTGTGCGTCAGGCCGTGAGAGGCGTCATCTCAAGGACTCTCCCTGCTCCTTGACAGTCATCACCGGCCTCACTGCCTCTGCCCTACTTCAGGCCTCGTTTTATCTCATCCTGACAATTCCAACAGCCTCCCCACATCCCTTTTTTCTTCAGTGATGCATTCAGTAGCCACACTGATCCAAGTCCAGATTTAATCCTGTTTCTCTTCTCCAAAACCTTCCCTAGCTCCCTTCTGCCTAGTAATCAAAAGCCTAGTGTTCGATCTAGGCCTTACATGCTTAATCTAGTTCCAGCATCCCTCTCCAGCGTTACCTTCCATTCCTCTCCATGGTTTACTCTTCTCTTTTGCTGTGAAAGCTTGGCCCTATCTCCTTATTTCTTTTCTGTCTTGCGACAGCAGTTATTCTGAGCCCACAATTACAATTATTTGTGCTTGATCTTCTCTCTCCTACGCATTTTAAGGGACAGGTGTGCGCCTGGGTCCTCTCAGGTACACGCAAGATGACTGAAGTAATAAATTACAGAATGGGCTAATATAAGAAGATATAATAGACATAGCAAATACTAGGTTTTCCAAATAGAGACAGTATAATGTGGGTAACACAGGCTTGGGAATCAGACAGATCTGAGTTAGAAACGTGGCTTTGCTACTTTCCAACCTTTATAACCTTGAGCAAGTGACTTAAATTCTTTGAGTCCTTATGTGTATAAAATGGGAGTAGTAATAGTAGTATCTCATAGCATTGTTTGCAAGGATTCAGTGATGCCTAGTCCAGTGACTGACACATATTAAGGGCGTGTTATAAGGAAGTTACCATTGTCAGCAATAATAAGTGTGTCAGAAGTTCAGAGAGAGGGAGAGCATCCTTGTGACCACAGACTGTCCAGGAAGCCTTCCCGGGGAAGTTGCTATCAAAGACAGGGCTGAGCCAAAGGGCAGGGTCTGCTACTCCCTTTTCTTTCCCCAGGTATAGGGAGTGAGAATGTGGAGATTTCTCAGCCGGATGAGTTTGAACATACCCCACAGGAGGATGACTTGGGGTTCAAGGAAGAGGAACATTTGGCCCCAGGTCATGAAGTAGGAAATGCCTCTCTCAAACCCGGAGGCATCCAGACCTGGGATGACTTATGGGTCCAGAGAGAGGGCCCAGGAAAACCTCAGGCTCGGGACAGAGGTCCCCGGCTCCTGGGAGAGCCACGCTGGGGCCAGGCTAGCGATCGGGCCGCCGTGTGTGGTGAGTGCGGCAAGAGTTTTCGGCAGATGTCAGATCTGGTGAAACACCAGCGGACCCATACGGGGGAGAAACCCTACAAGTGTGGGGTCTGCGGCAAGGGCTTTGGGGATAGCTCTGCCCGTATTAAACACCAGCGAACTCATAGTGGTGAAAAGCCCTACAGAGCCCGCCCACCAGCCCAAGGCCCCCCAAAGATTCCTCGGTCCAGGATCCCGGCTGGCGAGCGCCCCACTATCTGCGGCGAATGCGGCAAGAGCTTCCGGCAGAGTTCTGACCTGGTGAAACACCAGCGGACACACACGGGTGAGAAGCCCTACAAGTGTGGCATCTGTGGCAAGGGCTTTGGGGACAGTTCTGCTCGCATAAAGCACCAGCGGACACACCGAGGGGAGCAGCCTCCCCGGCCCGTGGTGCCCAGACGGCAGCCTTCTCGAGCAGCCACGGCAGCCACGCAGGGCCCCAAGGCCCAGGACAAGCCATATATCTGCACAGATTGTGGCAAAAGATTCGTGCTCAGCTGCAGCCTTCTGAGCCACCAGCGCAGTCACTTGGGGCCCAAACCTTTTGGCTGTGATGTGTGTGGAAAGGAGTTTGCCCGGGGCTCAGACCTGGTGAAGCACCTGCGGGTGCACACGGGAGAGAAGCCCTACCTATGCCCTGAGTGTGGCAAGGGCTTCGCCGACAGCTCTGCCCGGGTCAAACACCTCCGCACCCACAGCGGGGAGAGGCCTCACGCCTGCCCAGAATGTGACCGCACCTTCAGCCTCAGCTCCACCCTTCTCCGCCACCGCCTCACNTCAAGCCCACCCCCACCTCCTCTTGGCACGAGCCCCCCGCTGACACCTCGAAGCCCTTCACACTCGGGTGATGGGCCTTTTGGCCTGCCTGGCTTGGAGCCAGAGCCCGGGGGCCCACAGGCTGGGGAGCCACCCCCACCCCTGGCAGGTGACAAGCCCCACAAGTGCCCTGAGTGTGGCAAGGGCTTTCGCCGAAGCTCGGACCTGGTGAAACACCATCGCGTGCACACGGGGGAAAAACCCTACCTCTGCCCTGAATGCGGCAAGGGTTTCGCTGACAGCTCGGCCCGAGTCAAGCATCTCCGCACCCACCGGGGTGAACGGGCTCGGCCACCACCACCGTCCACTCTTCTGAGGCCACATAACCCCCCTGGCCCAGCACCCACAGCCTCTCGACCCCGAGTCCGAGCGCAGCCCTCTGGACCCAGCCAGCCCCATGTGTGTGGCTTCTGTGGGAAGGAATTCCCCCGGAGCTCAGATCTGGTCAAACACAGGCGAACACACACTGGGGAGAAGCCATATAAGTGTGCAGAGTGTGGCAAAGGTTTTGGTGACAGTTCTGCCCGCATCAAGCACCAGCGTGGGCACTTGGTCCTGAGGCCCTTTGGGACAGGGGATGGTCGGGCAAGGCCCCTTAAGGAGGAGCCACCAACAGGACTGGAATGATGGGGTCCAGGGAAGATGGAAGCCCAGGAGACCAAAGGGAGGGTATCTGCTGCTTAAGCAGAGAATAAAGGGCCGGGGAGGTGGTGGGAGGGAGAAGGAGGGGAAGAAATGGGAGAAAGGAGTGAATAGATAGAAATAGAAATTGGAGATAATGACCTTGAAGCTCAGGAAACTCCTGGCTGGGCTCAGTCAGGACCTTTACAGTGTGGTCTATACCCCCAGCTTCTAGAACACTGCCTCGTATTCTGAATAGTGTAGGCACTCAATACCTACTGAATGAATAAACTGGCCTTAGCCTGAGGGCCCTTAAACAACTCTAAATTCTGCTGCCTCTTAATCTGTTAAGAATTGATCCCACCCAACCTTGCCCCTAGGAGACCAGCACCCTGGCCAGCACCAAACTGGGTTTATTTGACCTTATGAGCCCCGACAGTGAGACTTCAGTTTTGGGTGGTATAGAGGCAGGGGCATCTTGAACCTTCTGATGAGAAGAGTACTGCTGTGTGGATTGCTGGACATGGTCTTAGCCAGGAAGGGTGCTGTTGGACAGCCCAGACCTCTCTGCCCTGGAGAACCCCAACCCACCCTGACACCTGGACGCTGACAGACTAGACCAGAGACAGCAGAAGGAGCAGTCATACACTCGATGCCAAGCCCAGGTCCTGGTGGACGTCAGTGGAGACAAACTGGCTGGGAGAAGGGCAGGACTGCAGTGAGGAGAGGCCAGGGAAGCTCCAAGGCAGGACAGCCACATCTCCGTGTATCTCCTCGCCAATAAACTTTCTTGTCTGAAGCTTGGACTCTGCTTGTGTATGTGTGCAGGGTGATGCGGGGGGGAAGGTGTCAAAGCCTCACCACAGGTGAAGCCATGTGTACACTTGGGAAGGTCCCTTGCCCTTTTCGAGCCCATCAAATAAAGAAGTTGGAAGTCAGCCGCTTTCCAGCTGTGACATCTGGTTGGAAAAACGGCCACCAGGTCTGTCGGCTGATGGCCCAGACCTGAGTTCTGGCTGCCCACAGGCGCCACCTGCGCCACCTACGCCACAATGTCGAGCGCGACCCCTAAACGGAAGAACGCGGCGCCACGGGCCGGGGAGGGCGTGGGCGTAGGACGGTGAGCGCCGTTGCTAAGGCGACAGGTTGGCGGGGGAAGGTGGCCGTCTGCCTAGTACAGGCGCAGAGGTCCCCGACACTGAGGCTCTGCCTACTGGGAAACCCCGCCTCCCTGAGACCCTTTTTTTATTTGTTGAGAAACAGGTCATTTGACTACATAGTCCAAAGGGAGGGCAAAGGGGATGCCTTTTTATCCCCCGGAAAAAGCAACCATATTTTCCCAGCGACCCATGCGTCATTAGGAGCAAGACTCCAATTCCTAGCTTTTTCCGAGGAGGGCGCCAGTAGGGAGGAAGGGAGAGAGGAACTGACCTGATTGGCCAGGGGTAAAAAAGACGAGGGCAGTTCACCCATCTAAGAAATGAGTACAAGACCGCTTTGCAACTTCGCGAGTTGGGCGTCTCTGCTAGTCTCGGTGGGGGAATGGTCCCTGGATGGAGACTCTCGCGAGATCTTAACCATCGGCCGGGCTTCCCTAGAAACCAATGAAAGCTGGCTGCGGCGCCCTTCCTCCCGATCTTCCCACCTCTGCCAAGTTCTTATATGTACTCGAAATGTTGCGTTTGGGCCTGGGGTTCTTGGCCGCTTCGGTCCTTAGGTGCACCCACACCCATAGGCCTGAACGGAGGCCTTTGGGGGCTTTTGGAAGATCTCCCCTGCTGGTTTCCGTGTTTCCCCTCCCTACCAGTCGGCCTCCAAGCCGGCCTGCAATGATCTTTGTAAAATTCCATCTGTTTGTGTCGCTCCCCATTAAAAACCTTGCCGTAGCTCCATATGTCGCCTCTGTAAAACGTAACTCCTTGACATTCAGGTTGGCATTCAAGGTCTTCCATTTGTGTGGTTTCAGCCCTATGCTTCTTAAATATTGCTTCGTTTACTTGGAATGCTCATGACCCCTCCCCACCCCGACTTGTTAACCTCTCCAAGTCAGAACACTTCAAGCATTACTTTCTCCCAGAGGCCTGCCCTGAACCTCCAGCCTGAGTTAGAATCTACTTCTTCTGAATACTTGAAATATGGAGAACTTCTTGAGGATGACAAGTCACTCAACAGCATTACCTACTGTGTGCTGGGTATGGGGGACAGGAGGATGAAGAAAACAAGGTCTCCGCCCTCAGTTTCTATGCAGAAGACAGAGGTTGGACAAATAATTCCAAGTGTAGGAAGCACTGTGCAGGAAGCATACCTACAGAAGAGAATCCTACCTGATTCAAAGGCCTCTCCAAAGAGGTGGAAACTACGTTGAGACCTAAGGACTGACTTGGAGTAAGCTGAGAAAGGAGGTGTGAGGGCTGGTATAGGAGCTGGAGTCTTCTGGGCAGAGAGAAGACTGTGCTCCCAAGTCCTTGGGCATTGAAGAACTGAAGTAAAGTTCTAGTGAGTCTGAAGGCAAATAGTGAAATGCAGAGTAATGAGGTGCACGATGAAGACTTTTCCAAATTCAACTTTCTACCTCCCAGTCCCAGCGGGAGCTTGGCACACAATAGGCCTCACTAAATACTTTCGTGAGCAGTGCCCTTGGAACATGATGTGCTCTTCGCAAGAGTTTACAGGCCCACAAGCTGCTACCTCCTTGTCAATATGGCAAACTCCCACTCAGCTTCGAAGGTCCTTCACATTTATCTCCTCAGCGAGGCCTGCACCCAATAACTGCTCCCTTCCCAGGGGGTTACTATTATTCACTCATCTTACTATCCTGCCAGAACACTTATACACCTACTGCTTGCCCTTTCATACATACATACATACATATATTTATATTTATTCATATATATTTATATATATTTATTTTTTATCACGATCTTTTTTGCTAGACTATGAGATTCTCAAGAACAGAAACTAGATCTGAGTTCAGCTATATACTAGTACATGTTTGTAGAGCAAATGGACAGAAGTCCTTTCCCTTCTCTTGCAAGCATCTGTTCCAAAGCCCTTCCACAGCAGAAGCCCTTTCCAGTGGTGACTTTTCACTGTTGCCAGGTGAGCCTCCTCACTGATTGCAGGTCTTGCCTTTTGCTAGAAGTGGGGTTCCAGCCATAACCTGGCCCCTCCCTACCTCGCCTCCATCTCTCATATTACACTTCCCCTTGCTAACTCACTTGGCTCCAGCCACACAAACCTTCCTGTTCCTCAAATGTGCCAAGGTTATTCTCCCCTTAGGCCTTTGCAGTTCTGTCTAGAACACTTTTCCTCCAGATTTTCAAATGGCTAATCCTTTCCTCATCATTCAAGATTCATCCCAAGTATTATTTCTNACCTTCCTGTTCCTCAAATGTGCCAAGGTTATTCTCCCCTTAGGCCTTTGCAGTTCTGTCTAGAACACTTTTTCTCCAGATTTTCAAATGGCTAATCCTTTCTCATCATTCAAGATTCATCCCAAGTATTATTTCTTGAGATGCCCTCCCTCTCCACGTGAAAGAAGCCCCCAGAGGGCACCTGGGTGACTCCGTTAAGAGTCCGACTCTTGATTTCAGCTCAGATTGTGATCTCAGGGTCATGAAATCGAGCCCAGCATCCATCAGGCTCCATGCTCAGCAGGGAGTCTGCTTGGGATTCTCTCTCTCCCTATCCCTCTGCTCTTCCTCCACCCCACCCCCGCCACTTAAATAAATAAATAAATAAGTAAATAAATATATTAATAAAAGAAAGCCCCAACCATAGCCACTCTATTGCATCATCTTGCCCTATTAATTTCATCATCTGCAATTATCTTGTTGACTTGTTTACATTTTTTACACTCTTAAAAGTGCCATAGCAGCCAAGATTTTTGTCTGTTTTGTTCACTATGGCATCTCTGGTGCCTAGAAAGGCGCCAGGCACATAGCAGGGCCCACACAACCAAAGTGGAGATCTTGAGTGTGAGTATCCAGGCATTTGCCCCCGTTTCCTTGCTCTGAGGAAGAGCAAAAGTTTGACCCGATGTAATCCTAACATCCAAATTATGTCCTGGCCTCTGAAGGCTAAGACTCAGATTTGAGTACTGGCTCTGCCACGAATTTCCTCGTGTAATTTCATTTCTGGAAGATAATTTGGTGTAATAGAAAGAGCATGAGCTTTGGAATCTGCTACTTACCAGCTTTGTGACTTTGAGCAAATCACTTAAATTCTCTAAGCGTTGGTTCATTTGTCAGAGAGAGACAATATTATTGATCCCCACAGGGCTGGTATAAAGAGACATAAGGATTGCAAGCACTTACTGAGTGTTATTTCTCTTTCCTTTCTGAATCTTAGGTGCCTCTTTCATAAAATGGGAGAATTGGGTATCTTTTTCAAGACAAGTGGGAAATACTGATCTTTAGGCAAAATAGCCCAATTTTTAAATTTGGCAATTTTAAACGTGTAAAAGACCTCTATTTTTTTTTTTAAAGATTTCATTTATTTATTTGACAGAGATAGAGACAGCTAGCGAGAGAGGGAACACAAGCAGGGGGAGTGGGAGAGGAAGAAGCAGGCTCATAGCATAGGAGCCTGATGTGGGGCTCGAACCCATAACGCCAGGATCACGCCCTGAGCTGAAGGCAGACGTTTAACCGCTGTGCCACCCAGGCGCCCCAAGACCTCTATTTTTTAAAACTAATTTTTAAAAGTAAAAATACCCTGAGGGCCAGACAAGATAGTTCCGTGGACTGGATTTGAGCCACTGGATTTGGGCTACTAATTTTCCACTTAGGCTATTGGTTGTCCGGGGTGCCATGACAACCCTTACTGTATAACTTAGACAAATCAGTTTTTATCTCCCTCAAGTTCCATTAGCTCATCTGTAAAATGGACCCACCCTGGTGTGTAAAACGCTTAGCACAATGCTGGCGCGTAGTAGGCACACCACACAGTAAGTGGTAGCGGTAGCTGGGGTGGCTGTTGATTTGAGAACTACGTATTCAAAAGGGGCAAGACATCCCAGAGACAAGGACACTGCGAAGGCGACGCTGGGAAAGGAGAAAAAATGGGAGAGGAAAAAAGAGGGAAGGGAAGAGGTGAGCAGGCAACAGGGTCCGCCCTCCAGGCGGGGCGCCAGCGAGAGGCCCAGGCCGGGGCGGGAGCGCACGTGGCCTATTTTGGGCGGAGCAGACGCGCCTGGCCGCAGCGGAGACCTCCGAGGCGGCCACAGGAGACGAGGCTTGAAGGTAGGTTACAGCTGGTCTGCGAGGACCTTGGACGCCGGAATGGGGTAGCCCGGGGGTCCCTGGGAGTTGGGGTACAGCGGAGGGCGCCAGATGTGGGCTCGCCACCCTCCCGGGGCAGTTCTGGCCGGACGCCTGGGTCCTCTGGGCCCCTCCCCCTAGGGGGCGGGGTTAGGTGATCTGACCAATGAGCGGCAGTTCGCGAGGCCCCGCCCCACCCCGCCCCCGGAGCCGCGGCCTCGCAGAGTGCCCAACCGCCCGGCGCCCTGGCCAGGGGCTGTGCGAGCGCCGAATCTGCGGCGGGTGAGTGCGCACCCCCCAGGGTCTCCGCCCCGATCCCGCCCCCAGCCCGTGCCCTAGTGCTCTGGACCGCTGGCCCGGGAGCCGGGGAGTGACTCAGCGTGGGGAGGGTGGCGACTTGCTGGGGCTGGAGATTCGAACTGTTCAGGGCCTTGAATGCCGGGATGAGTGGGGAGAACGAGTGTCTTCGGAGCTGGTCCTGGGGCCTGGGGCCGGCCTGGGGTGGAGGGAAGAGGGCACCGCAGGGCGGGAGAAGCCAAGGCTACATCGCCTTGCTGGGGTCAGGGCCATGGGGTGGGGGGCGAGGGGTGGAAGGGGGTGCGAATCCTGAGCTTTTGACCCAGCGCCTCTCGCTCTAGGACACCAAGATGCCTGGGGAACAGCAGACAGAGGAGGAGGAAGAGGAAGAGATGCAAGAGGAGATGGTGCTGCTGGTGAAGGGTGAGGAAGATGAGGGTGAGGAGAAGTATGAGGTGGTGAAACTCAAGATCCCCATGGACAACAAGGAGGTACGTGTCCCACGCCAGGGGGCTTGGTTACCCTTAAATATGGTCAGGTCCAGCCTTCCTCAGACAAACCAGCGATCCAGCCCCTACTTTCTTCTCAGTCTTAGACATAGAATCTCAGGCTTGGTAGCCCATCCTTCTGCCTTACTGCCCATGCTGCCATCATACAGATGTCACACCTACTGTGCTCGCTAGCCTCGGTTCCCCATGGAGCTTAATGTCTAGCGGCATTGGACTGACAAGTAACCATGCAGCTTCAGCCCCGTGTGATGGGTGCAGGCACCAGAGGCATGGAAGCCCAGAGCTGGGAACGGCACACTTCGGGTTGGGCGGAGGGGTGCTTAGGTAGGCAACAGCAACAGTAACAGCTGACTCTTAGTAGCATTTGCTATGCACCAGGCACTTTCTAAGTACTGCAGATCTGTAATGTAGGTAGTTTTTGTTCCATTTTACAGGTGAGGAAACTGAGGCCCAGAAAACTGGACAGTTTGGTGACTGGCCCAAGGTCTCAAAGTTAGGAAAGGGATGGCTTAGCTGAGACCCCTGGGGATCTGAGGTTTAGAAGGAATGGCCCGATTCATTGCTCAGGGAAGTGGGTGGGGCATTGGGAGAAGTGAAGGCAGGTGGTACAGTCGTGCGGTAGCACGGATGAGAGTAAGGTGGTTGGCAGGCTGGGTGGGACCTCTCCTCTGGGTTTTACCCTAAGGGTTTTGAGGGTTTAAAGAGAGGAGTTTAAAGGAGATCTGAATATGAGTTAAATTTCCCTATGGGAGATCCTAAGTGCCACTAGGTATGTTTCCACTTCCCAGAACCCTATAGGACTCTCACCCCCAGTCAAAGGAGCCCTGAGTCCGTCTGGAGGACTCCTGTTGGGCCGGGTTTCTGGGCTCAGGCTCCCTCTGATTTCTTCCTGCAAGGGGCCAGTTCCCTGGGAAAGACAGTTCTGCTGCCCCCTAGTGGGTGTGCTGGGCCCTAGGGGGAGGGGGCTGGCTGCTTTGGCAACCGATTCCAGTCAAAATAACTGTTTAGTTCCGTTTTCCTCTGGCCTCCTTGGCCTGTCATCCTAGCGCAGCCTGCCTCTCCTGGCTCTGTGGATCTTCTGATCTCCACCTTTGTCCAATAAGCTAAGAACCCAGACTCTGGGGGCATGTGGCTGGCTCAGTCAGTACAGCATGCGACTCTCGATCTTGGGGTTGTGGGTTTGAGCCCCATGGTGAGTGTAGAGATTACTTAAAAAAATAAAATCTTAAAAAAAAAAAAAAAAGAACCCAGACTCCAGAGCTTAGATGGACTTCCAACCCTATCACCTTCCAGCTGTGTGACCTTGGGTACATTTCTTAACTTCTTTGTGGCTCAGTTTCCTCTTTGTAAAAGGGAAATCATAACAGCATCTACTTCTTGAGGTTGTGAGGACTAAATGAGTTAGTACGTGAGAAGAGATAGAACTGTGTCTGGTGCCTAAGAAACACTATGTAAATATTGGCTCCTGATAGTCGTTCTCCCTACAGTTCAGGACCTTGGACTAGGTCATCCTTCTGGGGATTTTTCAACTCCTTTTTATCAGTGAGCTTTCTGGGCTGAACCCCGGGGCTGGGAGTGAACAGGGAAACCAACCCGGGGGCCTAGACAGAGGACTGAGGGCAGACAACTCAAGGCGATGGCGAAGGCTTCATGGAGGTGGGGGTTGACTTGGTGCTTGAAGACGCCGTGGTGATCTGGCAAATGGAGGAGGAGAAAGGGCCTTCCAGGTGGTGGAACAGCAAACGTAGAGGCTCAGAGGACATGAGGCCAGGGGGCCAGAGAGTAAAACGGCGTCGGAAGCCAGCACAGGAATTTAGACAGAGCGTCAGATCGGAAGAGGGACATGACTGGATTTTCTATTTAGAAGAATCATTGGCTACTACGGGGAGACCAGGCCAGGAGGGCTGATAGCCTGATCTAAGGTTGTGACAGCAGTGGAGAAAAGATGGAGAGAAGGGGATATTTGGGAACCCTGATTGGACTGGGTGGAGGTAAGGATGAGAAAGTGGAGAGTGGGCATGTCTAATCATCAAAGGTATGTAGGGCTAGACTCTACATGGTATCACGTAGTGGTGAAAAGCATTGGTTCAAATCCTAATTCTACCATTCACCAGCTTGGCCTTGGCTTTCCCATCTATAAAGAGGGGTAATGAAAGTTAAGGTCCTCGAATGCCAGCCCGAGAAGTGTCATCTGGGTTACTGGGTCTGGGGGAGGAGGTTGGAATTGAGGATCGCACACAGACACCCTACGAAAATTTAGCACTGTGCCCACAGCATAGCTCATTAACTTGCCGTGTGGTCTCCCTGAGCCTGAGCTCCTAAAAATGGTGATCTCGAAATCTCTTTCCAATGCTGATATTCTGTGACTCCTTGCTGTCACCCACTCCTGTGGCCAGTCGTTGTCCAGAATAGGCTTTAATTATGCCACATTCAGGGGCTGGAGTATCCTCTCACTGCCTATCAAATCTGGTCTATCTTTAATGAGTAGAAAAGATTTTCTAGAAGGGTCTATGTGCATCCAGTCCTGTCTCTCTTTGCTTAAACCCTTGAATGGTTTCCTGTTTCCTTCAGGATAACGTCTCAGCTCCTAAGCCTGGCATTCAAAGCTCCCCACCATCTGACCTCACATCCTGGCTTATCTCTAATCACTTAGTACCCATCCCATGCCCTGACTTCAAACACACCCTTTCTCATCTCTAAGACTTTGCCCATGTGGTCTTTCAGCCTGTACAGTCCTCTTCACCTTTTCCACCTGCTTTCTCCAGGGGAGGCTCTTGTCTCTTGTAGATCAGGTTTCTTAACTTTTAACGTTTCAAACAAACTTTTAACAAATCACCTGGAGATCTTCTTAAAGGAAGATTTTGATTCTGCAGGTTTGGGGTCAGCCTTGAGATTCTGCATTTCTAACGAGTTCCTAGTGATGCTGATATTGCTCATCTGTGGACCACAATTCCTGTAGCTAGGAGCAAGAGAATAGGGTCATTATTTTATCCTTTGTACCAAAAAGGGGAGATTCTGACTGCTAAAAGAGCCTCGGGGAGGAAGACAAGCTGTGTAGGCGATCTCCACCTTGTCAATGAGAGAGAATTGCATCACGGCTAAGAGAACAGGTATTTCGGACAAGGACAGACTCTCAGTTCCAACCCTGGCTCTGCCATTGATGAGCTGTAGCGTCCCTTATTTCCTTGCTTAAAAATGGAGCAGATAGTACCTAACCCAAAGGGTTATGAGAGTTTAACATGAGAACATGGGTGAAAAGCACTTAGCACAGTTCCTGGCACACAGTGAATCCTCAATGAATGGTAGCTGTTGTTCTTAAGGAAAGTAATGGCAGGGGCACCTGGGTGGCTCAGTTGTTAAGCATTTGCCTTTGGCTCAGGGCATGATCCCAGAGTCCTGGGATCGAGCCCCACATCAGGCTCCCCTGCTGGAAGACTGCTTCTTCCTCTCCCACTCCCCCTGCTTGTGTTCCCTCTCTCGCTGGCTGTCTCTCTCTGTCAAATAAATAAAATCTTAAAAAAAAAAAAAAAAAAAAGGAAAGTAATGGCAAGGGGGAAACAGACATGTTTGCCCTGATTTAAAAAAAAAAAACAACACCTAAGCAGGAAGACAAAATCACAAACTTCAAATATTTGTATTTTTCCTATTACGCTATTACATTGGTTGTAAACCCATAGTTCCTCTTGTTATGGTGCAAATACCGTTTAAGTCGGCTAGCTGTAGAATTTAAGACATAGAAGGGCCTTTACTGATCACCTAGCCTGGTATTTGCCAAGCTTCAGTGACGTGTATATCGCCCACCTGTTGTGCTCTTTTATTTTGCTTTTCTTCAGATAGATTCACATCGCTTTGTTTAATTAAACCTGCCTTCATCTACACAGTAATATTGATGGGATTGTGGATTTCATGTGATCTATTGTTTTTCTAATTTCTGTGAAAATAAATACATGATGATTATAATAAGATCCTTTCCCCATAACACCTAGAGTCCTCTTGCATCTTGCGTGTGCATGCTTCGAGTTGGGAAATTTTGATCTCGCCTAGCCTACCTCGCCTTCCTTGGGACACTGAGGCAAGGGAAGAGAGTGACTTGCCTGGGGTCTTAATGAGCTAGACTCTGCCTGTCTTACCAAGATTCTTCCTGGTGGGTTCCTGGCTGGCTTAGCTGGTAGAGCGTGCGACTCTTGATCTCATGTGTTTGAGGGTCACGTGTTTGAGCCCCACGTTGAGTGTAGAGGTTACTAAAAAAAACCTTTTTAAAAAAATTCTTCCTGGGGCATCCAAGGCCCCTTGTCTTAAAGCTGGAGATACTAAGGCTACTCGTGTGAAGAATTCCTTTCTCATAAATCAGTGAACCCAGTATAAGGAAGCCCCAGGCTCATCAAAGTCCTCTTACAGAAGAGTGCCAAGGAAAAATGGGCCAGAAAAATGTAAATGTAATGAGAAAAATCCTCTCCACAATGGCTGACATGTTGAAATAAAGCCAATAGGTGTCAAAACCAAGGCAAGATTGGAAAGTATGACCTTGAATTCAGACTGTGCCAAACTTGCTGTAGGGAGTTTCTTGATTTAAAGTATCAAGTTGTATTTTAAGCTTGAATCCCTCTTGGAGAGCACCAGGGACTTGGAGTCCAGCCTCTGTCACATCTTGGCTGTTCTAGTGAGGGGAAGCAGTGTAGCCTACTGGGTAGGGGGTGAGTGCTCTCGTGTCTGTCCCAACTCCGCCTGGCTTTGTGAATCTAATCCCAATGAGCCTCTGTTTTCTTAACTATCAAAAGATAACACCCGATTCAAGGGGGTGACAGGAAGCTTTAATACGATAATGTACATAAAATAGCATTGTCAAAGCCTTACACTGTAATGTTATCATTGTTATCGTTATATATACTGTTTAAACCAGAGTTCCCATGGCTGGTCACTAATTTCCCAAACTGCCTTGTTTTCCAGTTTCTGAGTTGGTTACCTAAAAGCTGCCTTTTTTACAAAGGATCTTGAAGGACTTGAAGTTGCCCTCCTGGCAACTTCAGAAAGAAAAGAGCTTTCTGTTCCTTGTCACTCCCCTCTCTTAACAGTTTCTTTATAAAATGAGAACAGTAGTAACTACTTTGTGGAGATTGAATATGGGGAGAAGCTAACACTTTCTTGTCCTTAATATGTGCAAGGTATTTCATTTGGTCTTCAATTAATTTGCCTGTCTGGTTCATGGTAGGTTCTCAATATATCCGTTTTACTGGGATGAGCGTTCTCTTTTCTAAGAAGTGGGCAACGTGCCCCCAACATTCCTCTTCACTCTGCTGTTAGCACAAAATGTTTTCTCTTCCCTGCCTCTTAGAAAGCATTTCTTTTCTTTTTCTTTTTTTTTTTTTTATTTTATCTCTAGAGGCTCAGACCTCATGAAACCGGCTCATTTTCAAAATTTTCCATTTCAGGCCTTGCTTTCTTCACAACTTAAAAAATGATAGGTACTTGGGGCGCCTGGGTGGCGCAGTCCTTAAGCATCTGCCTTCGGCTCAGGGCGTGATCCCAGCGTTCTGGGATCGAGCCCCACATCAGGCTTCTCCGCTAGGAGCCTGCTTCTTCCTCTCCCACTCCCCCTGCTTGTGTTCCCTCTCTCGCTGGCTGTCTCTCTCTGTCAAATAAATAAATAAAATCTTTTAAAAAAATGATAGGTACTTGCTCTGAAAAGTTTATTAAAGAGCCTGGACTCGGTGCCGGCCTGGCTTCTAAGAACCATGCCCTCCTGGCTCTCCTGCCTCACTGACTGCTCCCGCTCAGTCTTCTTGCTGGCTGCCCATCTTGCTGCCCCAGGTTCTCTCTGCCCATTCCTGGGGTGATTTCTTCCAGACTCAGCTTTAAAAACCATCAGTAGGCTGACAGCTTCCCAATGAACATCTCGAAGCATAGGCCTCTTTCAGCTCCAGATGTGTCCAGGAGAACTGCAGATGTGCTCCGAACCAAATTTCACCTACCACCTCGCTTCTCCCGCTGCCCTCATCTCTGCAGACNTAAAAAAATGATAGGTACTTGCTCTGAAAAGTTTATTAAAGAGCCTGGACTCGGTGCCGGCCTGGCTTCTAAGAACCATGCCCTCCTGGCTCTCCTGCCTCACTGACTGCTCCCGCTCAGTCTTCTTGCTGGCTGCCCATCTTGCTGCCCCAGGTTCTCTCTGCCCATTCCTGGGGTGATTTCTTCCAGACTCAGCTTTAAAAACCATCAGTAGGCTGACAGCTTCCCAATGAACATCTCGAAGCATAGGCCTCTTTCAGCTCCAGATGTGTCCAGGAGAACTGCAGATGTGCTCCGAACCAAATTTCACCTACCACCTCGCTTCTCCCGCTGCCCTCATCTCTGCAGACGGCCACTCCACCTTTGCAGCAGCCAAACTCAAAATCCTTGGAGTCATTTCGACTCCTCTCTTTCATTACACCTCCTATCCAATCTATTATCCACTCTGTTGTCTCAAACTGCAAAATATATCCAGAAGCAGACCACTTTCACTTTCCACCTGTCATCTGCGTCTGAGCCACTGTCTGCTCTTCAGAGATGGCTGCAGTACAAGTAACCTCCTCACTGGGCTCCTGCTTCTGCTTTCTCCCCTCCTTCCTGTTCTCAACTCAGAAACCTGAGCATGACTTTTAAAACGAGTCTGATCTTTTCAGATCCCTGCTCCAAACCATCTGCCATCTCTATTGGCTCCCCATCTCGTTCATATTACTTGACCCTAAGCTAAGAGATCCCCTCCAAAACCACCCCATCATCACTCTTCCCCTCAAGCATTCTGCCTTAGGCACTTTTCCAGGCCATTCCTGGAACGCAACAGGCAAACTCCCCGCAGGGCCTTGCTGATCCCTCTGCAGCCTGCTCTCTCACCTGCATTAGGTCTTTGCTCACGTTACATAAGTAAGGTTTCTTAACACTCCTATTTAAATGTGCAGCACCCCCGTCCCCGCCCCAACACCAGCACTCTTTATCCATTTTTTTTTTAAATTAATGTCGAATCCCCAGTGCCTAAACAGAGTCCGGCACATTGTACGCGCTCAATAAATATATGTCGAATTAATAACGAATATCTAGAATGAGCCTAGGCCTTGCGATACGTGCGTCAACAAACTATCTCACTTAAAGCGCACAACCGCCCTGAGGCGGGCACCGCCGCGTT
>NC_048227.1:16304022-16330826 GCF_002007445.2 Ailuropoda melanoleuca | reverse complement strand
ACGCACGCACACGGGCGAGAGGCCGTACGCATGCGCACTGCGGCACGCGCTTCGCGCAGAGTTCGGCGCTGGCCAAGCACCGACGCGTGCACACGGGCGAGAAGCCGCACCGCTGCGCCGTGTGCGGTCGCCGCTTCGGCCACCGCTCCAACCTGGCGGAGCATGCGCGCACGCACACGGGCGAGCGGCCCTACCCGTGCGCCGAGTGCGGCCGGCGCTTCCGTCTCAGTTCGCACTTCATCCGCCACCGTCGCGCGCACATGAGACGCAGGCTCTATATCTGCGCCGGCTGTGGCCGGGACTTCAAGCTACCCCCTGGCGCCACGGCCGCCACTGCCACTGAGCGCTGCCCAGAGTGCGAGGGCAGCTGAGCCGCCTTTCTTGTCGCTGTGGGGCTGCGAGCGTCCGGCTTGGGGGGGCGGACACGCTGGGACCCCTCACCTGGGGCTACATTAACCAGGACCTCCCCGGCTCACGACCCGGGGCTGGGAAAGGGTGGGATGGCAGGCCTGGCTGCCTTGGAACTGGGAGGCAGGGAGAATCCCCTAACTGGGAACCCTGGAAACAGTGCCCACTCCCCCGCTCACTACAACCCCTTGCCCCGTGTTAGTGAATAAAGTATTATATCCTCGCCCCACCCGTGCCTGTGAGTGAGGTGGGGGGAAAGGAAGAAAGTTGGCGTTTTACCCAGGCTTAAGTGACTTGAATGAGTTATGGAACCAAGTGGGGCTACAGGCCCAAAGGGGTTCTCTGAACTGGCTTTATGTGTGGGGAGTCCTCGTAACTTCAGGTCTGGAAGGGTCCACAAATACAGCACATTCTGGCCAAAGAGCCACTGCACTGTTTGGTGCACAGACATGAACTTCCTTCTAGGAGAGATGGGCTGACTTCATTTCTTAACTTGGATGACTGTGGGTGGTGTCCGGAGGGCACAGGATGAACAGGACAGGAGTTGAAGTGGTGGCAATTGTTACAACCCAATCTGGACACACTGAGTGTAAGGTAAACGCAGAGGAGTCAGAGAGGTGACTGGAAATAATGGTTTGGGGATATCAGGCCTGGAGTGCATGATACCACCTCTAGAAGAGGGTCCCAAGCAAAGTCTGAAAGAACAGCCAGAGCTGAAAACGGAAGCTTCCTGTCCGGGAAATCTAAAGCGAAGTGTTTTGTGGAGGGAGTGGTCAGCTCTGTGAGATGCTGTATGTGTAGCTCAGGGAAAGTGGTGAGAGGAGTGAGGGTGAAAGCCGTCCTTGAGCGGGCGAGAGTATAAACAGGAGAATGAGGAAGGCCAGTGGATGGGTGTAGACAACCCATTTTAAGAGGCTTGGCTGTGAAAAGCAAGAAGGAAATGGCTGGAGGTTTGTTGGGTTTGTTTTGTCGATAGGGAAGAAACTCGATTATACTTTATATATGCTGGTGGCAGAGCTGATAGAAAGGAAGAGAAGCTGGTTATATAGAGGAGAGAGCAGATCACTCATCATGGAGAGGATACACAATAAGAGACCAATAAGGATAAGGTTCCTGCTTTCAGTAGTAGGGAGAGCAAAGGTGGGTTTGGGAATACAAAGCTGAAGTAGTTCTAATACGGACTGTGTTTTCCGTGGGAAGTAAGAGGTCACTGGTTAAAAGGGAGTGAGGTCATTAGTAAAAGGAATGAGACCAGTAAAGAGAAATGCCTCATTTTACTGATGTGGAAATAGGCTCCTAGGGGCAGCAAAGTAGTTCGAAGGCTTTCTTTCCAGCATTACTCCACACTGTGAGGGAGGCAGGCCATGGGTATCCCCAAAAGGGAAGTGATGTGCCTGAGATCGTCACACAAGGGGTAAATCATACACACCCAACACTATCTTTAGGTGTACAGGTGGAGATAGGCCTTGGGAGGCCAGAGGAGGAGGCAAGAGGCCCTCTCCAAAATGAGAGGAATCTCTGTTCTCCACAGCAGACACTTGACCCCGATTTGTGATGAGGGCCCAGGGAGAGGGGCATTAGGCTCTCACAGGGTTCAGCGTTGGGGTCTTGATGGACAAGGATGGGTTTTAGGCCCAGGCCCCTCTTCACTGTGGACATTTCCTGCTCTGGGCCCCTGAAAGTCTTGAGTTGAAAAAGCAAACAGGTAACTGCAAACTTAGAAAGTCCCTCCTATGTGCCAGGCACTGTCCTAAGCACTCTACTTAAACTAACTCAAACCTTACAACCCTATAAGGGAGATACCATTATTTTCATTTTAGATGAGGAAACCAAGGTGCAGAAAGATGAAGTAATTTGATGAACGTCATCCAGCTCGTAAGTATCAAAGATGGCATTTGAACCCAGATAGCCTGGCTCCGGAATCTGGGCCCTTAACCAGCACTACATAGAGCCTCCAGTCCCCTTTAGACGTCCAGAAGGGCTAAGGGAATTGCATGACCTCAGACAGGGATCTTGCTAGAAATCCAGTCTCCCTGCCCTGTAGGTGGGAGTTGCACTAGAGAAACATGGCAGCTGGGCTCAGAGGCACCCCTGGTGCCCTTCTCCAGTACCTGCTATGATAGAGCCTCCCTAGTCACTCCAGGAAGAATCTAGAAGTTGCTAACCAAAACTTTTATTGGGAGCAAAAAATACCAGGAGGATGTCTTCTGGAGGTTCTTGGGCCTCAGACCTTAGGAAGTAGGGCCCCCAGGCCCCTGATCTGTTAGGAAAGGACTAGAACAAAGTTCCATGGCCAGGCCACTCTTTGCTTCTCAGATGCCATGCTGAGTTGCAAGTCCTGTGCCCATGTTTCTAGGTTGAGGCCTGGCCTGTGGACTCACAGTCAAGGTCCGCAGGCCCCACAGCTTGGTCTTCAGAGGTGGCCCCATGAGGCAAGTCTGTATACTTGAGGGCAGAGCCTCGGGACAGATGTGCTGGGTAGCGCTGGCGGTTGAGGTCCATCTTGGAGAGCACCGCTCGGGGCAGATCCACATGGCATCGGGCTGCTAGTGCTACCAGGTAGATGAGGACGTCACTAAGCTCCTCTTGAAGGGCTGCCCGTTCCTTGGGGGGCCAGGCTTGGGGGCCAGGCTCTTCATCGGGCTTCCACTGACTGGGGGCAGAACACACAGGTAGGCACAAACACAGATGCTAGCTAAGACCGTGGGCTCCGCCTCTCTCAGGAGCACCCCAGTCCTTGCAGCAATGCACTCCTATCTCTTAGGAAGTTCCTTCGAGGACAACTCAACCCACCTGGGCCCTTGGCAGAGTCGGGGTGGGGAAGAGACCCCAGCAGATGATTCATACAGACCTCTGTGTCCCAACATGTGCCGAGGACTGGCCAAGAGAACCTTTCACTTGTTGAGTCCCAATTCTACTTCTCTCCAGCCCTAGCCACTGCGACTCCAGATTAATCCCCAGACCTGGACCACTGGGAAAGCTTGTTAACTCACTTCTACTCTTTCCCAGTACCATCTTTTAAAACCACAAATTACGTTTTGTCCCTCTGCTGCTAAAATTCCCCCAACTGGGGGCGCCTGGGGGGCTCAGCTGTTAAGTGTCTGCCTTCGGCTCAGGTCCTGATCCCAGGGTCCTGGGATCGAGCCCCACATCGGGCTCCCTGCTTGGCAGGAAGCCTGCTTCTCCCTCTCCCACTCCCCTTGCTGGTGTTCCCTCTCTCGCTGTCTCTGTTAAGTAAATAAATAAAATCTTCAAAAAAAAAAAAAAAACTCCCCCAACTGTACTTGGAATAAAATCCAGACTCCCGACCATGCCCTTCAGGTTCTGCATGAGCTGTCTGTCTCCTGCCCCTTCCAGAGTCATTGTCCACTCCACTTCCCCTCTCTCCACGCCTAAAGCCACTCTGGCTTGTTCTGTCTGGCAAACAGGCCAAACTATCACAGGGCCTTTACACTTAACTGCTCCCTCTGCTTTAAATGCTCTTCTCTCTGCTCCCCCCAGATCCTTCCCATGGCTGCTCTCTCCTCTTCTTCGGGTTNTGGCTGCTCAATAGATGTCCCCTCCTCAGAAAAGCCTTCTCCTTCTGTTACTTTCTTTCTCATCACCTTGTGTTATTTTCCTCACAGAACTGATTGCAATTCCTGATCTTTTAAAATTAGCTTAGGGGCGCCTGGGTGGCTCAGTCAATTAAATGTCGACTCTGATTTCTGCTTGGGTCATGATCTCAGGGTTGGGAGATCGAGCCCCACATCAAACTCTGTATTGGGCGTGGAGCCTGCTTCAGATTCTCTCTCCTTCTGCCCCTTCCCCTGCTCGCTCTCTCTAATAAATAAATCTTTTAAAAAAAAAATTGGTTTATTTTTGTTAGTCTCCTTGCACTGTGAAGGCAAGAACCATGTTTTTGGGGGGGTTTTTTCCAAAGCTTTTATTTTTAAGTCATCTCTACACCCAGTGTGGGGCTTGAACTCACAACCCTGGGATCAAGAGTTGCATGCTCTACCGACTGGGCCAGCAAGGAGCCCCGGGAACCATGTCTATGTTGTTCAAGGCTTCATTCTAGAAGCCCTAGACACAGCTGACGCTCATATACTTGTAATGAATGAATGGCTTGCCCTCACCCATATCTGTGCTCTCATGTCTCCATCCCCAAAGTGACTGCCCTGGTTTAGGCCTGCCTTACCACCTCTTGCCTGGTCTTCAGCCTCCTCGTAGGTCTCCCCTGCCCCTAGTCTCTTGGTGACCCAGTCCATCCTGCAGAAAGTCCTTCTGTCCAAACTCCATCACTTCCTAACTCCAGCTCTGTCACTCTGGGTTCCTATTGCCACCTCTCTCTTCCACAGCCCCATCACTCACTGTGTAGGTCACTACTGCCTGTGGGGCACCAGGCACATGGGACAGGCCAGACAACAACACAGATACAAAATCCTTGCTCTCCCTTGAAAAGCTCACCCTGACGGAGTCTCAGAATCTCCCCGAATTTAACTTGCCCTTTCCCACTTCACTACCTTCAAAAATGATTCTCAAGTCTGGAATGCCACTGGGAGATCTTCTAAAGAACACCCTCCTGTCCACCCCAGAGGCTGCCACCATCCCTTATGACCTGGACCTGCCCTGCTGTTCTCACACCTTTCTTTTTCCCAGAAGACTGGATGCCCCAAGAGGGCAGGGACAGGAAAGCCATCTCTATCCCCAGGTACAGCATGGATATTTAATGATCAGATAAATGTTCCCCGCTCCCATAACACACAGACTATTCCAAGAAGACTTCATCTACTCACAAGAGCTCTGCCAGCTCCCCCACTTCCCCCACCAAGGCCAGTAGGAGGTTCCTAGGCTGGTGGAATTGGCCCCAGTCTCGTTCAGCAGCAAACTCAGCATGGAGACGGCGGCTGGAAGAGAAGAAAGGGGTGGAAGTCCTGGTCCCAGGGTTAGAGAACCCAAGAGAAGACGCAGAGCCCAGGCGGGCATCTCGGTGATATGCAATGGGGGCATAAATATCAGGAGTTCTGCAAGGAATTCCTTGGATGGCCTTAAGCAAATAATTTCTTCTCTTTGGGATTTGGACTCCTGGTCTACAAAGTGGGTGCGCCCTACACAGACCCTCAACTCTATCGAAAACTAACAAAACCCTCTTTTCCATTATTCCGCCTCCTACTGCTGCTTCTGCAGTTTCCTCCACCTAGAATATTCCTCTCTCTGCATATCGAAATCATACCGATTTTACAAAGTGCAGCTCCAGGGACACTTCCCCTAAGAAGCCCTCCCTGCTTTCCTCCAGCAAAAAATAATATCACGCACCTCTCAGCACCGCATTTGTCCCCGTCCTGCCACTTACTCCCGGAGGGCAGAGGCCGGGCAGAAGCAGCATCGTAAGTAGCAGCCCAATTTCCCCAGGGCTGGTTCTGATATTACTCACCGGGCGTCACCATTTCCCCTGCTTCTGGTGTGCATCACTAAGCCCATTTTGCAGATAAGGCGGTTAGATGACTCGCCCGAGATCAGCCAGTCGAGCTGGGACCCCAGCAGAGCTGCTAGCCTTCTTCCAGACCACGTGGAGGGACCCTCCCCAATAGGAGAGAGTAAGGGGGCGACCTCCCCAGGCTGGGCAGGGATGGCTTACATGTCCTCGAGCGTGGGCTCCTGGCTGAAGCTGAAGGGACTGGCAGCAGCAGTGCCGTCTCCCCCCATGTCCCCACGCGCGTCCCCATTCGCCCGAGACATGCCGCCCACCAAGCAGCAGTCGGGATGCGCTGAACAACGCCGCGCCAAGCTCGGAACCCGCCTCCAGGGCCCCTGACCAATCACAGGCGTTCACGACTGCTTCCCGGGGCGGAGCCGCAGGAAAGACCAATTACTTCTGTGGACTTTACCGCAGCCCGCCCTTTACCCCCCCGGCCTTGGATTCTTTGGTCTTGGCCTAGCATCTTAAAGGTATAGAGGCCAGATTCGACCGCGAAGACACAATGGACAGAGGGCGAAGAGGGCGCAGGCGCGTCGCCTCGCTTCTGGGCGCCAGATGGCGCCAAAGAGAAATGACGAAGCAGGGAAGGGGGTAGGACGCTCCGTGGAAAACCCCAGAAATGGAGGCTTTAAGCAAGAAAGGGAAATTTATTATAAGGATAACAAGAATGTCTCCAGGATATAGGAACTAGGGTAACCGTTCTAAGCATTTTACATATTTAATCCTCACACCAACCCTAGGAGGTAGGTAATATCATCGTCATCCCCATTTTATAGGTATGGAAACGGAGAGATCGAGTAGTTTAACTCAACAGCTAATAAGGTGGTAGCCAGGTTTCAATTCTAGGCAATTTGGTTTCGGAGTCTGTTTTATTAACCCCTACACTATATTGCCTCAAATGATGATAAGTACCATGGGAAAAAAATATTTAAACACTTTAAAAAGTGGGGGCAACGTTGGCTTTCATGGTCCAGGGAAGAAGGGGTAAGCACTTTGGTTGCCATCACAACTGCCTTTTCCCCTCCTGCATTCTTGCACAACCGTGATTTTATTCTCCTGTTCCTCCTCTACTTGATTGATCATGTGGCCCTATTGCCCTGGGCTGATCGGTTTACCGGTGAGCATATGGCCTAGTTCTTGACAATGCGAAGTTAGGAAGTCTGTTGGAGACTTCCGGGAAAGGTTCTCAGTTGTTTGTTTTTCTCAGTTCTTTTGTTTCAAAAGCACAGGATGTTTCTACCTTTAGATGTTAGTATGTGAAGGAATCTTTATATGGAGGGCTAGCCCACAAACTGGGATTGGCAGATGGGAAGATAGAAAGGACCTGGATCCTTGATAACATTGTTGGGACACTTATTTTCCAGAAAGGTCCTAATTTAAGACTCTGGTTATACAAGAAAATAAATCCCTTTTTTGGTTAAACCACTTTTAGTTGGGTTTTCTGTTACTTGTCTCTGAGAAAGTGACATTTAATCTGAGCAAAAATCAAAGGGAATAGAGCTCTAGGTAGAAGGAGCACCAGTGCTTGAAGCAGGAAAGTCTTGGCATGTTCTTTTTTTTTTTTTTTTAAGATTTTAAAAGATTTTATTTATTTATTTGACAGAGATAGAGACAGCCAGTGAGAGAGGGAACACAAGCAGGGGGAGTGGGAGAGGAAGAAGCAGGCTCATAGCAGAGGAGCCTGATGTGGGGCTCGATCCCACAACGCCGGGATCACGCCCTGAGCCGAAGGCAGACGCTTAACCGCTGTGCCACCCAGGCGCCCCTTGGCATGTTCTAAAGACAAAAAGAATTCCAGTGTGGCAGGAATGTAGCGAGCAAGGGGGAGAGTGGTTGGACAAGAGGCAAGATCAGATTGATCAACTATGAATTGTATTTTATATTTTATTTTATTTTGGATTTTAAGTATTATGGAAACCCTTTGGAGGGCTTTGGCAGGGGAGTTATAGGATTGTATTTTGTATTTATGAGCCCTCTGGCTGCTGTGTTAAGAATGAATTAGAGAGGGGCGCCTGGGTGGCACAGCGGTTAAGCGTNGGAATGTAGCGAGCAAGGGGGAGAGTGGTTGGACAAGAGGCAAGATCAGATTGATCAACTATGAATTGTATTTTATATTTTATTTTATTTTGGATTTTAAGTATTATGGAAACCCTTTGGAGGGCTTTGGCAGGGGAGTTATAGGATTGTATTTTGTATTTATGAGCCCTCTGGCTGCTGTGTTAAGAATGAATTAGAGGAAGGTAAGGGTAGAAGCAGGGAGATGAGTTACAGCAGTTGTCCAAGCAAAGGATGATGCTGACTCTGGGCCAGGTTGATGGTGAGTGAAGATGGAGAGAAGTGGATGTATTGGGGAGATATTTTGGGAGGTAAGCTATAGGCTTTGTTGATTTTGAATTAGAGGTATGGGAGAAAGGATAGAATCAAGTATGGCTTACAGGTTTTGAGTGTTGAGCAACAAGGTGGATGGTGGTGACTCATCCGGGGATGAGGATTGAACACATGGTGTCAGGAGTTTGGTTTAGAACAAAGCTAACTGAAGCTACATATCAATTTGGCAGGTGGATTTATGAAACTAAGGTTTAGAGAAGAGATGGGGGCCAGAGATTCACATTTGGTAATCTCAGTCATTAGACAGTACTTAAAGTCATGAACTTGGAGAAGAATGACTACTACAAGAATCTAGATAGACAAGGCTAAGATTTGGGGTACTCCAATATTTAGCAGTTGAGCAGAAGAGAAGACGCAGGGGAGATAACTGGAAAATCAAGAATGTGGTGTTATAGAGGATAAGAGAGGAAAGTGTTCCAAAATGAGTGGACGTCTGATTTGGGTGCTACTGAGCTGCAGGGTAAGAAGAGAGCACAGAAATTGCTGCTGGATAAGGCAGCATGGAAGTTGGATATGGGAGTTGGGAGAAAAGAGTGAGTCGTGGGTAGCTCCTGGGTTTCTGGCTCGAGTAAATGGATAGATAATGTTGTCATTTGCTGAAATGAGGACACAGAAGCCCCAGGAGTTGGGATGGAAGGGAAAATAATTCGGTTCGGGGCCTGTTGAGTCTAAGATGGTTTCTAGAACATCTAGATGATGTCCAGTAGGCAGGTGGACATACAGGTCTGAAGTTCAGAACATTGATCTGCCTACAGATCTGGGAACTGAAAGTACCTTCCATAGCACCTACCCTGATGTTTGCTAAGTTTCTCCAGACAAGAATCCAGTCTTTTACTGGAATGTAAAATACAGCTTTCTTAGGAGTCCTCTGCATCTCAGATTTTTGAGGAGTCAGGGACCAGGACTTCTAGAGCTCACAGGTCAGATGGTCCTTGGCGATTGACAGGAAGGAAGAGACACTCTCTGTAGATCTGCCTCTGCCCTCCTCCTAGGAGCTTCTGACCGAGCTTGCGAGGTTTTTGCCAAGCATCCTGCAGAACATCCCAGTTCTTTGCTCCATGGCATTGTCCTTGGAAGACCAAGCAAACCCAGCTCCAGCACAGCACAGAGTTGGAGGGGTGGCGAAGGCCCCCGGGGCGGGGGAGGGAACAGACCTGAACATATAATGATCTCATGATCTGGACCCTTCATCCAGACTCTTTCTGTACCCTCACCCCCACATCCATTCGCTTTTCTCCATTCTCCTCAGACACATCTTAGCAACCCAACCGCCCTGCTTTAGCCAGGGCCTCAATGTGCTTGGTCTTGGCTTTTGGTTCACATTCGTGATTAGCCTTTACGAGCCTATCCCTTTAGGGACTGGGTGCCCTAGTCTTTTGGACCAAAGGTGTTTTCCCAGTGTAAGCTAATAAATGTTTAATGACAAGATGGGCAGGCTGGGACAAGCAAACATGAGCGTGCACGCACAGCCCTTCTGCTACGCAAGTTTGGCTGCCGTCGCCACTGGAGCCAACCATGTGCAACTGGCCCCAGCACGGCTTTTGGAAAACCCTGGAGTGGAGATGGTGACAGTGATTGGAGAACAAAGTAGCAGAGACCCATGAGCTGGGTGGGTGGTGTTGGGGTAGGGGAACCTGGGCTGCTAAGATCCTAGAGACAATAGAGTATGATGACAAACTAAGAGTCAGGTGGTTAGGAACCCAAGCACCAATGCCCTTGGGAAGATTGTTTCTTTCCTCTGAGCCACAATTTCCCTCTCTATGTAGTGGGGCTCTGGCCTAGGCGGCTTCCAGGGACCCTCCATGTGTGTGCTGGCAGGGCCGGGACAATGTGTATTTTGTTCGTATCACAGTGCTGTTCTTATTGGAGGTAGAGCCATTGACCTTGTTGGTTTTGAACTGGGGGATGGCGGAAATGATGCTGCTATAATTAAAAGTGTTTGTTCTTACTAAGTTCTTCAGGGGGAGTCATGACAGAGGCTTTGAGAAATCTCTAGACTAGCCCATTCAGGCCAGGGAGTCCCCAACACCTTTGGGAACTCTTCCTAGGGCACCTGGCTGGCTCAGTCAGTAGAACATGTGACTCCTGATCTCAGGGTCATGAGTTCAAGACCCACACTGGGTGTAGAGCTTACTTTTAAAAAAAGAGAGAGAGAAAGAAGTCCTTCCCCAATCTATGTATCCAGCCTTATTCCCCTACACCCATGCTGAAATCCAGCCAGATGATCCCCACTCTCCTCCTCCCTAATTTTGCTCATATCTGGAATGCCCAGTCCCCCTTCTCTGCATATCCAAACCCAAATTCTACTCATTCTGCAGAGCCCTGCTTCAAAGCCACCTCCTCTGGGAAGCCTTCCTAAACTTCCTCCAAAAAGGAAGTAATTTGACCTTCTATAGCACTTAATCCACTCTAGTCCATATGGCACTTACCATTCTTCATCTTGATTTTGGGGTGATGGGTGTCCCTGTCCTTGATGTCCTTTTAGATTGAGTCTCTTGGAGAACAAAGCAGTGTCAGGCTTTTGTTTCCCCGGGGCCTAGTACTTGAATAGATTTAATAAATACTAATTTATAGGAGCATGTCTCATGGGATCCCCTCGATGAATTCCCTGCGGTAGGTGGGTATGACTGTGCCTAGTCTACAGATGAAGAAACTGAGGCCCAGAGGCTTATCTGAGATCACCCAGAAAAGCGAATGCTGAAGCTCACCAGCAGCCCCCAGTTCTCCTCAGCAAGTGAAAGAAATCTCCCTACCCCCACAAAGGAGTAAAAGAGGCAGCTCAATATTTTTAGTATGTGCCGAGGTCACCTTGCTACTCCCTTTTCTTCTGTCCTTCTGTCTTATCTCTTCATCTTCTTTCTCTTCCTCTACCTTCAACTTCCTCTCCTTTTTCTTTTCTGCCTTTGGCTTCCTTTTCCTTTTCTTTCTCTTTTCTTCCATCACCTTCCTTACCTCTGTATCTGTGATTCTGTTCTGATTTCTACCCAAGGCTCTGTCCCCTCCACCACCTGCTGCCTCTATTTTGCTGCCCAGCTCCTCCCCAAGGAAAAATGGTTGCCTATCTTGCTCTCAACCCCCAACTAGGTTAGCTAAGAGGACACAGGCCAGGGACCCATCCCATCATTTCCCTCCCCTTTTGTACCGCCCACTCCAACCAGTGAGAGAGCTGTGTATGTGAATAAACAGAACCAAGGCCTGAATTTCTTCTCCAAACCCTTGTCTTAAGAGATTGGTGATACCAGCCTCCACCACTAGGAGACACCAAGAGCAAGGAAAGTGTGGACATTGAGGGTGCTAGGGTCCCCAGTGTGTACCCTACTCACTCACTCATTTATTTAATATATTCTGAGCACTAACTATGGACCAGACAGTGTTCTAGGTACTGGGGATACGGAACATCCCCTGCCATTTTGGAGCTTACATACTAGCAGAAAGGGACACTTACAAAGTGAACTAACATTCTCAAGATAATTATAGATTACGGTTAGAGCTATGAAGCCAATAAATGATGTGATGAGTTGGAGATTCAGTAAGTGTTGGCTGATGTCAGAGAAGGCTTTTATAAGGTTTAATTTGGGCTGAGACAGGGTTGAGGGTGAGCCTGCCAGGTAGAGAGCCTTGAGGCGAGGCTCCAGATAGAGGGAACAGCAAGTACAAAGGATCTCGATTTGTTTGCAGCGCCACAGGAAGGCTAAAGGGCTAGAGTTTAGCGAGAGAGGGAGGGCGAGTGGCATGAAATGAGGTTGGAGATATCTAAGCAGGGATTGTATGGAAAATGATTTAAAAGCTTTGAGTAGGAGTAAAGCTGATTGAATTTTTAAAATCGATTCATTGTTATAGTTAGATAGTATTTACAACTATGTAAATACTTGTTGCTGAATACTGTATATGATTACATTTCATTTGTCACACAAGGGTTTATTTTTTGTGGGAGTTGATAACTGCCTCATTTTTTTTATTTGCTAATTTTCTATATAATTATCACTAATTCTCTTTACACCTTCCATTAACCTTCCAATGTAATTTTTCACAAAATCAAATGTATCAGTACTCAAACAGGTCCATTTTCCTTTTCCTGGGAGCCTTCAGGCTCCTCTTCCCGAGTGATGTGCCTGTTCCAGGCTTTCTAGGCCTGCTGTAGAACTGTTACCTTGAAACCTCCCTTCACCTTCTCCTGTGCTGGCTTGGGTTCCTGAACCCCATGCTTTTCTCTTTCCCAGTTTGCTGCCTTATTTTCCTAGAGCACATCTTCCAGTAGTTTCTTGAGAAAGAGTGCATGGGATGAATCCACTTTGATACTTTGCATGTCGAAAAATATCTTTATTCTCCTTGTTTATAAAATGTGGCTAGGTATAGAATTATACAGAGAAAATCATTTACCCTCAGGATTTTGAAGGTGTTACTTCATTGTCTTTTAGCTTCCAATTCTCTGTTGAGAACTCTGATACCATTCTTATTGCCAGACCTTTCTACACGCTCTTGCCCTCCCTCAGAAGGTTTGGGGAGAGCATAATGATTAGATGCATGGACTCTGGGGGCGTCTGGCTGGCTCAGTCAGGGGAGCATGCAACTCTTGATCTCGCCATTGTAAATTTGAGCCCCACATGGGGCATAGAGATTACTTAAAAATAAAATCCTTAAAAAAAAAAATGGACTCTGGACTCACACTGCCTCGCAGTTGGCCTGCGCAACTTTGGACAAATTTCTTAATCTCTTTGCACCTCAGCTTCCTCATTTGCAAAATGGGGTTGTTGGCAGTTCAAATGAATTAATATCTGTACAACACTTTATCGCTGGTATTTTAAAATTTCATAAAATTAGTGTAGGTCATTTTTCATTTGCTATGCTGGTAAGTCAAGAGATGTGTGATATTTACAACTTTTTAAATTTTAGAAAACTTTCTTGTATCATGTATTTTTTTCTTCCATTTACTTTATTACCTCTTCTTGGAATTCCTCCTAGGTGTTGAACCTCTGGGCTTACCTCTAATTTCCATACTTTTTTTTCCTATTGTGCATCTTTTTATTGTTGTTCTACTTTTTTTATTTTATTAAAGATTTTATTTTTGACAGAGACAGAGACAGCCAGCGAGAGAGGGAACACAAGCAGAGGGAGTGGGAGAGGAAGAAGCAGGCTCTTAGCAGAGGAGCCTGATGTGGGGCTCGAACCCGTAACGCCGGGATCACGCCCTGAGCAGAAGGCAGACGCTTAACCGCTGTGCCACCCAGGCGCCCCCCCCCCCGTTCTACTTTCTGATAAATTTCTTCAACTTTATCTTCTAAGTATTCTACTGAATTTTAAAAACCTTAGGTATATTTTATATTCTAAATGCTTTGTTCTATTATCTTTTTATGAACACTTTATCTTCTTTACCTCTTTTTTTTTTTCCTTCTGCTCCCTCTTTTGTCTCTTTACTGAGTTTTTTGTTTTCTTTGACTTCTTTTCACATTAGAGGCTTACCTCAAATGTCTGGTGACCCTTGACTGCTTATATTTAAGAATGAGGCATTGAAAAGAATGTGCTTGAGTGAAACTTTTCAACTGGCATGCTTCCTGGTACAGGGATTTTCACTGGGGGCTCCCTAAATGTTTATAGGTCTTTTTTCTGGGCGTATTTTTTCTCCAGAGGAGCAAAGGTGGTATAAGCTTCCTGGACAGTGTTTTTAATAGTTAAGGTGAGGAAGGGGGCTAGGGCAGTCTCGTTTTTCAGCCTTTATTCTTGTTTTTGGTCAGGCTCCCTGTCCTTTACTGTGGTGTCCCCAGCTTTGCAGTATTTTTAAAATTCATTTTCCAGACCGTAAACCTTCCTTTACCTACAGAGATGAGAGGCAGTCATCTGGCTACGTGACATGGGGGAGAGGTTTGTGAACTTCAAAGATCTAATTGTAATTACCCTGTACAGAAGCTTTCAAACAGTATCTGTTTTTATCCCCACCCTTGACCCCTTAGTCCGTCCAGAGCACATCTCCTTGCTTCCTGTTAGTATTCCCCAATCCTAAAGGCATTTACTTTGGCTTCCTCTATCCTGCTAAGTCAGTTACCCTTCTTCCACCTACGTTAAATCTTCCAAGTGTTAACCCCTTTCTTTTGCTATTTCCTCTCCCACCTGCTTGTCCTTGGGGTTTATGCTTGTTTTGAGTCCTTTGCTATCAACACAGAGGGAGGGTGCAAACCTAAATCTAGGTGTTAAATCCTCTGGTCCAGAATCAGGGAAAACATTCTCACTCTCTACTTGCCAGACTCTAAAATGTATCAATTGATTCATTTTATAAGACTGTAAAAGATTCAGAATTCCAAGAATCCAAACATTAGCCTGAAGAATTTTTCCACAAAGTCCTTTTTATTTATTTCACTAGAAATTACTCTTTATTGATTAAATCACCAGGAATTTTCAGCACAAGATTGACCATCTTAATGACCACCAAGGTTTGGGCTCTGGGATTTGTTCTGCCTCTCCCAGTCCTTAAAGGGGTTTAGAGGGAGAGACGTCATTAACAGAGATCAAATCAGATGGTTGCAGGTCCTCCTTTCCCAGTCATTGGACAAGCTGCTCAATTCTTGTCCAGAGCAGGAAAGAGCCAGTACTTCAGAAAAATCTAATAAAGAATTTGACAATGCAATGTAAGATCTCTCTTAACAATGTAGATTTATCAACAGTATTGGTCCAAACTTATTTGCTTCTGATCTAAATCATTTTGCAATTTACCTTTTTTTTTATGTGTATGTAATTCTTATTAAATAACCTCACTCCCAGTGCAGACGTGAATCAACCCAGTGCCAGGAAAACATCCCTCAAACCAGAAGAGCCTCATCTTGCTCTTGGAAAGAAGTAACAGAGGTTTTTCTGCTCCTCTTCCACGTATTAGATGAACAAACCTGCCCCTAAAGTCCAAAATGTTACTTCTGGCCTTGGAATGTGCAGCCTGTGATGGGCTGATTCAAATCACCTTGAAAGGGCCACTGGAACTACTATGCAGGCAGCCTTCTTTGGAAATTTCTTCTTAAAATAAAGTTCTGAGAATCGTTCATGATTGTGTACAAAGGCTCTAAGGTCCAAACAACTTCTGCTATTCCATCTCACGAACTAGGCTCAGAGGAGGCGTTGGAACTGTCAGGAGCGAGAGCAGTAGCAGTGGCCCCACGAGGTAGGACCTCAATAACTCGAGGCTTGTCAATGATCCGGGCTGTCCGGTTTCCCTTTTCCACAATACCGACAATCCATGCTTGGTGACCCTCTCCATACTTGGAAGACTTTATTTCAGAACAAAAGCGAGCTGCTTGTTCTCTTGGCAGACAAATCAGTAATCCCCCAGAAGTTTCCGCTGAGGTTCCTTGAAGGAGCCCAAAGCGCCCACTGGCCTTGCTGATGGCAGCCATCTTGGCAATAATTGGCAGATTATGAATCACAAAGGACACCTCATTTCTTTGTTGTTTCGCAAGGTTCTGAGAGTGTCCTAGAATGCCAAAGCCTGTGATATCTGTGGCTGCGTGTGCGTTAAACGTGTGCATTAATCCAGCAGCAGTCCTGTTTAGGGTAGCCATATTGAACATGGCTTCCTGATAAGCCAGCTCTACCTCTTCTCTGGAGACTACCATATTTATTTTATTCCATCTCTCAGGATTATCCAGCCACTGGTGGGCATTGACAGCAACTTGGGTTCCTAAGGGTTTGGTTAACACGAGCACATCGCCAACAACTGCACTGTCAGGCATGATGAATTCATTTGGCTGACATACCACAGTGGCAACCCCACCGACGATAATCCAAGGGTTTACCACCGTCTGTCCACCAGTCACTGCAGTCCCTCCTTCCTCAGCAGCATCGCGAAAGCCTTTGATCATGAGTGGTGTTATCTTTTCTCGTTCCTCCTCGGTCATACTCTGGCTGACGCTGAGTAACATCAACATGTTGTCACATTCAGTAATGCCCATGGCGTAGAGGTCACTCAGCACGTTGGCACACGCTATGCGCCCCATCATGTAGGGATCTTCCACCAAGGGGTAAAAGAAATCCGTGGTCTGCACCAGTGACAGGCCCCCGTGTCTCAGGGGTATGACGCAGGAGTCCATCCCAATGCCCAGGGCTGGAAAGGTGGGGTTGGGTTCGGCCCCGGCCGGCAGGCCGCCTTCCTGGGCCGCCTCTTCATGGCCTCCGACCAGGCCCAGGCCGAACGGGGGCCGCACGTCTGGCCGCGTCAGTCCCGCCAGGAGTTTGAGCAGCGTCTCCTGCGGGACCTTGCAGCCTCAGCCCTTCATGCCGGAGAAGCCCGTCAGTCGCCAGCTCGGGCTAAGGCCCAGCGCCTGGGGCTCGAAGGGCCGGTAGCTCGAGAAGCCCCGGCCCAGAGACAAGCCCGCGGACCCCGAGCCTTCCGCCGCCGCCGCCACCACCTCTCCGCCGGCGCCCGTCACCGCGGCTTCCGCCATCGCGCCCGCCGGGTAGGGAGGGAAAAGAGGAGAGGCGAGCTCCCTTCTCTTCTCTACTCCAGTTACTACGGACTAACAGTCAGATATTACCGCAGAGATTCTCCCCGGCACGACTCGCGCCACCGGACTCACGCCGCCGCACCGCGCGCTCCTGGCCTTCCTGAGGGAGGAGCCGCCGGCCTCCCGTACTTATAGTCCTAGTGATTGACAGCCGTGCCATCCAATGATGACCTCGCTACCGTGAGGCGGGCTTCCTTTCGTCTAAAAGATAAATTACAAATCAAACAGCAGCTTGCGAAATTGGTCCTGGCGAGATGACCCGCGAGTGTTGAGGTTCGCTCCCCTAGTTGTGATTTAAACGATCTCTTGGGAGTGGCTGGCGGAACTTTGCTCCCCTAGAGGCAGTTTACCAAGGGCAGCATTTTCGAAGATGAAGAAGATCGGTCACGGGGCAGATCTCAAGCAGGTCAGAATTGTCCGAGGGTCACTTGACAGCGCTCGTAACCAATCCAGGATAGGAAAATAGCCCAGGGAAAAAATTCGGAAAGAATGATGAGAAATTAGATATTAAGTTACTACCATTAAGCAAGCAAATCCTCGCATCCAAATCATGAAATGTTAAAATGGGCTTCAAAGAATTTTAAGACTCAGGGGGGCCTAGCTGCCTCAGTGGAAGAGTATGCGACTCTTGATCTCCGGTCGTAAGTTCCAGCCCCACATTGGGGGTAGAGATTACATTTAAAGAATAAGATCTTAAAGTCTTTTAAGACTCTTAAATCCACCACTAACTGTGTGAGTCACTTTCCCTCTCCCAGCGTCAGTTAACTCATCTGGACAAAAAAGTGGCTTATCTTGTTCTGTTCTAAAGTTTCTATATATCTTTAAGTGAGTATATATGAAAATCTGTGATGTATCCATTAAGAGCAATTTGCCAATATCTATTAAGCATATAACTGCACATAATATCTTTGACTCAGCAGTTCCAATTCTAGGACTTTATCCTACAGATGTACTCACGAGCTGTGAGTGGGAAATGACAGAGTTGTTTTATTTTTGAATTTTTTTTTTCTGTGCTGTTTGTAATATCAACATACTGGAAACAACTTTAATGTTTATGAACTGTGATTAAAATAAATCAATCATGGAATAAATAAAATCTTTTAAAAAAATAAAATAAATCATGGTACATTTATATAACAGAGTACCCAAGCAACTCTAAAACAGAATGAGAAAACATGGATGTAATTATATTGATAATAGTTACAATCCTAAGAGGCACAGTTCTAAATGCTTTAGTATATTAACTTAGCCCTTACAATAACCTTTGAATTAGGATTCTTTCCACATTTTACAGATAAGGAAAATAATGCACTGAGAGATTAAATGACCCACTCAAGGTCATAGCCAGTTTAGAAAGGAGCTGGATACGAATCCAAGCATTCTGTTCCAAAGAGCACCAGGAGATATTGCCTATGATGTTTAAGAGAAACAAGCAAACTTCAGAGCAGTGTTTATATAATACTATTATTTGTTGTAAAAGGGGGAAATATATGCAATGGCATATTTCTGGGAGGAGAATCACCAGAAACCCGTGAACTGATTGCCTCTGGGGAGGGAATGGGGTGGTTGGGATGGGAGATTCTTCATTGTATTGTCTTTTTGTTCCTTTAACATTTGGAACTTAAATTTTTTAAAAAAATATTTGAATGTATTACATACTTTAAAAAAAAAAAGAAAAACAACAACCTGCCTATGGGACTGTAAATTGGTGTAACCATTTTGTAAAGGAGTTTGGCCTGAACTGATTGAATCAAGCATGTGCAAACCCACGCATTCCACCCATAGGTGGAACTCCCCAGCAATTCTACCCATAAAACATGCCCTAGGGGCGCCTGGGTGGCTCAGTTGTTAAACATCTGCCTTAGGCTCATGGAGCCCGCATCGGGCTCCCTGCTTAGCGGGAAGCCTGCTGCTCCCTCTCCCACTCCCCTTGCTTGTGTTCCCTCTCTCGCTGCCTCTCTCTCTGTCAAATAAATAAATAAATTCTTAAAAATAAATAAATAAAACATGCCCTGGAGAAACTCTTGCAAAGGTGCCCCAGGAAACACATGCAAGAATGTAGGAGCTCTGGAGACTGATTACACAGCAACGAGAAGTTACTTAACACTACTGACCTATCCACCTAAAAAAAGGTAAGATGGTAAATTTCATGTTACCACAATCAAAAATTTAAAACATAGGAGGTACTTATAGCTCTTAGAGCAAATCATTACATTTGGTTTTTATTATTCTGCAATAAGTATTAAGTATTAAGGAGTAAATTGGAAGAAACTCGAACGTTAAAATTAGACTGAGCTGCAGTCTTGGCTCTCCTAATGACCTTGGGCAAATTATCTAGGAACCCCAGTTTCACTCCCTCTAAAGTAGTCCTTTCACCTGAAGGTAATGATAGACACCAGATGGAGTTTTTTCTGAGAATTAAATTTTAAAATGTGTGTGAAGCTCCTAACACAGTTCCTGGCTGATGGTAAGCTTCACATGAATGATAGAACCTCGCATTCTCCACTACTGTTAATGTGGATGTAGGGGCTGGAATTTAAATTCACAACACTTATAACATCTTGGAATTTTTTAAAATAAAAACAAGTCCATTTGTCTTCCTAAAGAAAAGGAAGACTGTAACACCAGAACCCTGGAAACAACCCATGGGTCTGTTAACAGGGAATGCATAAATGAATCGTGGTATAACTACACAATGGAATATTGTGTCTCTGTGAAAATGAATGATAGGTCTAGGCATCATCAGTACGGGTAATCTCAAAAACAAAATGTTAGGAGCAAGAAGCCAGTTACAGAAGAATACAGCAGTTATTTATGTAGAGTTCAACACCAGGCAAAACAATAATATATTGATAAGAGATGCAAAATGACAAAAAAAAAAAAACCCAACCAAAAACGTTTTAAGAGTAAGAGAGTGGATGATTAACAAAATTTAGCATAGGGATTACTTCTGGGGAAGAGGGCCTAGGACACCCGCACGTTAAGTTCTGTTCCTTGGGCTGGGCTGTACTGACATGATGTTCTTTAAACCGTACACATCTATTTTCCCACGCTCTTTTTGTAAGCTGTGTGTCAACATTAAAAAAAGAAAAGAATATTTCAGAATTTAAAATTAAAAATACTAAAGGATTAAAAATAAATCCCCCAAATGAAAAATACTAAAGGAAAAATGAGATAATGAAAAAGCAAGAGATGTGAAAGCAAAAGACCTCTGGATTTTGTCTGACCTTGGGATCCGCTGTCATTGACCTGTCTGCCCTTGAAGAAGTGATACGCCTCTGTACACCTTAGTTTCCACTTCTGTGAAATGAGGGCCATCATCTCTGCTTAGGATCTGGTATAAGGATCGTATGAAAATCTCAACTATGAAAGTTTCTTTGCAAAATGTTCGGCGTGCTGGACCTGTGAACGATCTTCCTGTCACTAAGGGAAACATGAAAACGCCCTAGCACGTCTGTAGTCAGCTCACCTGGGTTAAAAAGTGACAAGATCAGGTGCCCTCCTTTATAAGCTCTCTTTGTTCTTTGGACTTTCTCCTCTCGGCATTTAGGACAGTTTGTAATTCTTTTTTTTTTTATTAAGATTTTATTTATTTATTTTACAGAGAGAGAGAAAAGGAAAGTACAAGCAGGGGGAGGTACAGAGGGAGAGGGAGAAGCAGACTCCCTGCTGAGCAGGGAGCCCCCTGCGATGCGGGGCTCAATCTCAGGACCCCAGGATCACGACCCGAGCTGAAGGCAGATGCTTAACCGACTGAGCCACCCAGGCATCCCCCCACCTTGTTTTTTTTTTAAAGATTTTATTTATCGGGCGCCTGGGTGGTTCAGTTGGTTAAGCAACTGCCTTCGGCTCAGGTCATGATCCCAGAGTCCTGGGATCAAGTTCCACATCTGGCTCCCCCTGCTGTATGGGGAGCCTGCTTCTCCCTCTCCCTCTGCCTGCCACTCTCCCTTCTTGTGCTCTCTCTCTCTGTCAAATAAATAAATAAATAAATAAAATCTTTTTAAAAATATTTTATTTATTTGAGAGAGAGAGAGTGAGAGAGAGCACAAGTAGAGGGGAGGGGCAGAAGGAGAGAGAGAGAAGCAGACTCCCCGCTGAGCAGAGAGCCCCAACGCTGGGCTGGATCCCAGGACCCTGTGATCATGACCTAAGGCAGCTGCTTAACCAATTGGGCCCCCCAGGCGCCCCTGTAATTCTTTATTTATGTGATTAGGCCACGAATGTCTGCCCCCTTCGTCTGTAAGCTGCACAGGGCAGGGGCTACCCTGTTGCGTTCACCCTGGCTCCCCTGGCATTGTACATGGCAATGACATGTGATGAATGAATATGTCATTTTATGCAACTCGATTTGCTAAGCCAGGCATGGTGCTGAGCACTTTCACTTACTCATCTCCTCATTAAAGCTCATAGCAGCCCCAGGGAATTGGCATTATTAGCTCCATTTTAGAGATGAGGAAACTGAGGTCCCTAATAGGTCAGGAGTCCTGCACAGGGTCACCTAGGGAGAACACAAACCAAGCTCTGTTTGACCTGAAGGCTGGGGCTCTATCCCTCATCTTGCCCCTCCTCTTGAGAGTACTAACAACTCCCATCATGCCCCTCGAGGAAGCAGGACCGTTTGGAGGGAAGGTTTCATCCCTATAGCTCCCTGTTGCTTCTATTTGGAAGCAATGTCATTCAGGCCAAGAAAGTCGTGAATTTGCCTTGGTCAGGGACCAACCCACTCGGCTCCGAACAAGTTCATGTGCTTTTGTGAAAGTGATCCACATGGGCCCTTCGAGGGTGATCCTTGTGACTGTATCATTTGAAAGCATCCCTTTGATCTCGTTCTTGGTTTTCACTGAGAGATCCACTGAACCATATCTATAGCTTGGGTTAAAGCTATGGGTCAAAGATTGCAAGAGTAAAAACCTGGAGGTGGGGCTGGGAAAGCAGGCAAAGGAGAGAGAGGTTTTATTTATTTATTAAGATTTTATTTATTTGACAGACAGAGACACAGCCAGCGAGAGAGGGAACACAGGCAGGGGGAGTGGGAGAGGAAGAAGCAGGCTTCCCAGCAGAGGAGCCTGATGTGGGGCTCAATCCCAGGACTCTGGGATCACACCCTGAGCCCAAGGCAGACGCTTAACGACTGAGCCACCCAGGCGCCCCAAGAGAGAGGTTTTGTTTTGCTTTTTAAAGATTTTTTATTTATTTATTCGACAGAGATAGAGACAGCCAGTGAGAGAGGGAACACGAGCNAGGTTTTGTTTTGCTTTTTAAAGATTTTTTATTTATTTATTCGACAGAGATAGAGACAGCCAGTGAGAGAGGTAACACGAGCGGGGGAGTGGGAGAGGAAGAAGCAGGCTCATAGCAGAGGAGCCTGATGTGGGGCTCGATCCCATAACGACGGGATCATGCCCTGAGCTGAAGGCAGACGCTTAACCTCTGTGCCACCCAGGTGCCCCAAGAGAGAGGTTTTAAAGAACAAAAAGGTCTGAATACCAGCCCATCGTTTGGTTTTCACACACAACAGAAGCACTGGGGCTAGTGCTAGTTATAGTATTTTTTTCTCATTATGATAATTTCCAGTTATAACACTACACTTCAAGATTCAGTACACTAAATTTTTCATTTTTTCAAGATTTTATTTTTAAGTCATCTCCACACCCAGTGTGGGGCTCAAACCCACAACCCTGAGATCAAAAGTTACACGCTCCAGGGGCGCCTGGGTGGCACAGCGGTTAAGCGTTCTGCCTTCGGCTCAGGGCGTGGTCCTGGCGTTATGGGATCGAGCCCCACATCAGGCTCCTCTGCTATGAGCCTGCTTCTTCCTCTCCCACTCCCTCTGCTTGTGTTCCCTCTCTCGCTGGCTGTCTCTATCTCTGTCGAATAAATAAATAAAATCTTTTTTAAAAAAAAGTTACACGCTCCAGCCAGCCGGGCACCCCAGACTCAGCACACTTTATTTTTATTTTTTAAAGTTTATTTATTTAAGCAAACTCTACACCCCTAATGTGGAGCTTAAACTCACAACCCCAAGATCAAGAGCTGTATGCTCTACTGACAGCAAGCCAGGAGGCCCAGGTTCGGCACACTTTAAAGAATTTTTAAATTGTGGTAAACCATACACTCAGTGGTTTATTTCTAGTATACTGAAAATACTTCCATAACTTAAGTAGGCNTTTATTTATTTATTTATTTATTTATTTATTTATTTATTTATTTATTTAAAAGAGAGCACAAGCAGGGAGGGGCAGAGGAGGAGGGAGAATCTGAAGCCGACTGCACTGAGTGCGGAGCCAGAGGCGGGGATCAATCCCATAACCCTGAGATCATGACCTGAGCGGAAACCAAGAGTTGGATGCTTAACCAATTGAGCCACCCAGGTGCCCCCTATTCATTGAAAACTTTTGTGCACTAGGTACTGAAGCTATAACAATGAATCCCTGCCCTCATGGAGCTGACATACTAATGGAAAGAGATAGCAATAGGTAAGATCAATCATTTGTTAGTTAGGGTTAGATATTGAAGAGGGAAAAATGAAGTCTGACGAGAAGGAGGGTAGGAAGTCTGGTATGTGGATGTGCTTTGTGTAATTGTAGCCAGGGAGGGCCTCACTGAGAAGGTGACTTTGAAGTACAGGCCTGAGTCAAGAGAAGAATAGTTTGCATTTCCCAGATATCTGGGAAAGAGTGTTTCAGGTGGAGAATGGCAAGTGCAAAGGCCCTGAGGCAGGAGTGTACCTGGGGCGTTCTAGGTGCAACACAGTGGCCAGGATGACTGGTGCACATTAAGTGGAGAGAGCTGAAGGAAATGAGGTCAGACAGCAGCATCACAAGGTTGGTGGAGAGGGCACAAGACACAGGGCCTTCAAGGTCAGTGTAGGACTGATGTAATTTGACTTTGCTATAGCTTTTACTCTGCATTCAAACCCTAAAGGTCAAAACATTCCCCATTGGTCTGAGCCCCCAACACCCTGGTCCAACATCCAGGTCAGTATCCCCATCCCTGGCCCCTGAACCCGAGCGTGACCCAGGGCAGGTACAGCCTCAGTTCCCAGTCCCCACCTGCCCTGGGTTTGCCCCGTGGGGCTTCCAGCAATGGGCTCTAACCTCGGGAAACTTGAGAACTGACACCCATGTTCACAGCCCCTCACACTGTTAACCATCTTCCATCACCTTCTGGGGCAGGAAGTTTCATCTTTGCATCTGGGGTAAATGTGAGAAGCCATACTGAGTTACCTCTTACCATAAGAATCTGAGAGACATAGGACAGAAAGAGACTCAGAGTGATGGCAGAACTCAGAGAATGGAAGTTTGGAGATGGAGATAAAGAACGAGGAGGTGATTGGGAATGTGCTGAGGGAGGGATTCATGGGATAACTTGCCAGAACAGCATTCCTGGCAGAAAAGCACCCATGGCAAAGGCCCCAAGACAAGCAAGCCTCATGTGTTGGATGGAGGCCAGTGTGGCTGGTGACAAGTGAGCGAGGGAGAGAGTAGGAGGAGGTGATGCCAGAGAGGCAATGAAGGGCCGGATGTACAGGGCCCCTGGACTAGGGGTGGCCTTTGGCTTTGGCTCTGGGTAAGACAGGAGCCACGGGACGGTTTAGACCAGAAGAGTGACATGGTCACTCCGGTTGAGGTGAGGGTGGACAGGGTTGGCAAAGTGGATACAGAGAGACAGTGAGGAGTCTCCTACAAAAACCCAGGAGAGAGACGATGATGACTTGGTTACATCGGAGATAATGACAGGTGCTCATATCCTGGATATTTTTTGAAAGCAGAACCAACAGATCTCCTGATGGATTAGATGCAAGATCTGATAGGTTGGGGCGCCTGGGTGGCTCAGTCAGTTAAGCATCTGCCTTCAGCTCAGGTCATGATCCCGGGGTCCTGTGATCGAGCCCCACATTGGGCTCCCTGCGCAGCGGGGAGCCTGCTTCTCCCTCTCCTCTGCCCCTCTCCCCTGCTTGTGCACGCTCTCTCTCTCTCTCACATGCACTCTCTCTCTTTCTCTCAAATAAATAAGTAAAATCTTTAAAAAAAATATCTGATGGGCCATGTGAAGGAATTTTGGACTTTTTGTCCTAAGAGAAAGAGGAAGTCACAGGACTGGTTTTAAGCAGGGAGGTGGCATGGTTGTATTTGTGATTTTGAAAGATCACTCTGGCTGCTAGATCAAGAACAGACAGGAGGGGAATGATGCGGCAAAGGATGGTGGTGACTTGCACTAGGGTATAGTAGGGTATGGCATGAACAGAGCATAGCGTAGTTCTTTCTGCCTCAGGGCCTTTGCACTGGCCACTCTTACTTACCCAACAACCCTTCATGCCCAACAAACACTCATATCTTCAAGACTTGGGGAGGTCCCTTGCCTGTGATCCCATAACCCTGCGATTTCCTAGTTTAAGCAATTATCATGCTAGATTTTCTCTAACATCTGTGAGCTCCTCACAGCTGGAACCACGCCTCACTGGATTCCAGGAGCCCAAGGCCCAGCATGGGCTCTGGAGCAGAGAAGGCCTTAGAGAGCATTTGTTTTGTTTTGTTTTGTTTTGTTTTTTTAAANCCTTCATGCCCAACAAACACTCATATCTTCAAGACTTGGGGAGGTCCCTTGCCTGTGATCCCATAACCCTGCGATTTCCTAGTTTTAGCAATTATCATGCTAGATTTTCTCTAACATCTGTGAGCTCCTCACAGCTGGAACCACGCCTCACTGGATTCCAGGAGCCCAAGGCCCAGCATGGGCTCTGGAGCAGAGAAGGCCTTAGAGAGCATTTGTTGAATGAATAAATGGAAAGAATGTGAATGAGGTGAGAGGTTGACATCCTGTTATTTGGGGTTCATCAAAGCACTGCAAATCCTTTATTATTATTATTATTTTCTGATTATTAAAGTAATGTGCTCTTTATAAGAAAAAACTACATATATATAATGAAAGATCTCTAAAACCTCATCCTTTATACTCTAGAAATAATTCAAGACATCTCTAGAATCTAGAAATAACTACACAGAGTCCAGTAAATACCCTCCCTCCCATTTTTTTAAGCTTATTTATTTAAGTAATCTCTACATCCAATGTGGGGCTTGAACTCACAACCCAGAGATTAAGAGTCATGTGCTCTTCCAACTGAGCCAACCAGGCAGCTCTCTTTCCCCACCAAATTTTTTTCATGTATACACCAAAAAATGAAGTGTTTAAGATGTAACACACAGTAGTGGGGCGCCTGGGTGGCTCAGTCAGTTAAGCGTCTGCCTTTGGCTCAGGTCATGATCTCAGGGTCCGAGCCCCCCATCGGGCTCTCTGCTCAGTGGGGAGTCTGCTTTCCCTCTCCCTCTGTGCTCTCTCTCTCTCTCTCTCAAGTAAATAAATAAAATCTTAATAAAAAAAGATGTAACATGCACTAATAATTTGCTTTACTTCTCCTTACATTATCATGACAATCTTTCTATGCTAGCATAGGTAAATCTACCATATTTTGTAAAAGGCTGAATAGTATTTCATAAAATGGACTTATTTCACTGGTATAACCAACTTCCTATTATTGTTAATCAATTTATTTTCTCCTTTTTTAATTGAAGTATTTCCTTGAATGTCCTCATTGTGTTTATTTCAAGGCACCAGATTTTAGGAGGATTGTTGAAACGGGCGTTCCTCCTGGGGTGGTCAGAGGACTTGAGACTTCGTCTTACGGAGAATATTAGATATAATTGAGGGTGTTCAGCCTGGAAGAGAGACCCGTAGGCCTTGTCTACATTTCTGAAGGGGCTTCCAGATGGGAAAGAGAACAGATTTGTCCCAGGCATTTCAGCTGGGCAGAACCAGGTCTAAAGTATGGAAGTCACAAAGAGGCAAACTAGCATGAAATACAAGAAAGCAGGTTCCTACAAGCAGAGCTTCAGGAGACGTAGTGGATCTCCTTGGGAAGTCATGAGCGTCCTGTCTCTGGAGGTGTGGAAGGAGAACCTGGTTGAAGATTTAAGAGGAAGTAATATATAAGGGACTTTTGTGCAGTAGGCCAAAGTTGAATTAGGTGATATCTGAGAGTCCTTTCAAATCGAAATTTTTTC
>NC_048227.1:16239878-16303992 GCF_002007445.2 Ailuropoda melanoleuca | reverse complement strand
AGGAGAGAGAGATTCCCAAGCACACTCCCTGCTGAGCGTGGAGCCTGACACAGAGCTCAATCTCATGACCCCAAGATCATGACTTCAAGATCATGACCCGAGCTGAAACCAAGAGTCAGACGCTTAACCAACTGGGTCACCCAGGCGCCCTGTTACGACACTTTTTTTTTTTTTAAGATTATTTATTTATTTATTTAACAGAGAGAGAGACAGCCAGTGAGAGAGGGAACACAAGCAGGGGGAGTGGGAGAGGAAGAAGCAGGCTCATAGCGGAGGAGCCTGATGTGGGACTCGATCCCGGAATGCCGCTGGGATTACGCCCTGAGCCGAAGGCAGACGCCTAACGACTGCACCACCCAGGCGCCCCTGTTAAGACACTTCTAATCGAAGGTTAGATCCTTTAGATGGCACAAAGAAGTTGGCGCATTGCCTCAGGGCTGGGAAGGTTTTGACAAGGCAAAGGGGATAGGCTGGTGAGAGATTAAGGGGGAAAACTAGGGCACGAAGCTAAAGAAAGTTACGGCGTAAGGTGGAGCTTTATCCCAGGTAACTAAGAACTTCAGAGGTTGAGGGTAAGGTGGCCAGATGCTGGTTTGTGTTTAGGACCCTGTTTCCTTGGCAATAGCCGATTACTGTAGGTTGAACATTTCAACCCAGCTGGGCCAGATTTTCTTTCCTAAGAATGTGGACATTCAGAGTATATGGAAAGTTGAGCTGAGGTCGGCCCCTAAGGGCAACCTTCTTCAAGCTTTGTCGAAGGGGTGGAGAAGGGTGCCCTCTTCCAGCCACCTGGAAGACCTGATCGTATTTGGGTTCTTCTAAGGGCNTCAAGCTTTGTCGAAGGGGTGGAGAAGGGTGCCCTCTTCCAGCCACCTGGAAGACCTGATCGTATTTGGGTTCTTCTAAGGGCTTTGTGATATTCTTCAGACAAATGTATTTGTTTGCTTTCCGTCAGCTCAGATGGGTTCCTCTGACTTGCCATGACATGACATTTGGCCAAGACCCTCTAAATTAAGAGTCACCCAAGGCTTTGAAGGGAGTCATCCACAGCTTCTGAAGGAGCTTCAGGAACATTCAGCTGGAGGACCAGTGGCAGAAGGGGTTGAGAAGAGTCTGGTAGGTGGTGAGATCAGGGAGGAGGCCTTCCTCATTACTCAGATAATCAACAAAGCCACTGCTTACCCCAAACACCCCACCTCATTAAACAGTGCAAACACGTCATGCGATGACAAGTCTTCCGGGTTCTATTTGACTTGTTTTCTAAATGGACTCAAGCTACCTAGTCAGAAGACAGGAAAGGTTTTCCTTTTTCCCACAGAAGTAGAGTGATGGCAGGGAGTTCACTTTCCTCGGTGTTAACAAATAAGATAGGCTGGGGTTACCTATATCCCCACTGTAGGCCAGATGTGAGTTTTGGTTGTTTGGGGAGTTCAAGAACAACTGGGGTGTCTGGAGAACTAATGGGGTGACCCAGTAGAAGACCTATTCAAGAGGGAGCGTAGGCATGCCCTGAGGGTGGGGGGGCTCAGACTAGAATGAGCTTGACCCAGGAGTGAAATTTTGGTTGTCAGAGGGGAATAGTGGTCCTTCCTGTATATATAACTATTATGCAGGTCGGTCTGGCTCAGCTCCCTGAACATAAATCAGTGAGAGAGAGAGAAAGATTGGGACAGAGACAGAGACAGACTGAGACAGAGAGAGAGAGAAAGAGTCATAAGTAAAAGTTGAAAGAGTTGTTTTACTAGCTTGTACACACTGAAGCCAAAGCAGGTGGAGCTTAGGGCAACTCCAAGTGGACATCGAGGTTCTTCCTGACTCCAGTACAGCTTTGCTGTTTTCGGGGCTTGGGGTGAATAGCCAAGAATTGTTATATCTACGGTTTTGGTTATAGAACAGCCAAGATGGGAAGCCTGGAGCGGCTCGCATACAAGGGAGTGGAGCCCAAGTGAAATACCTCTGAAGACTTTCTGAAATAGCAGAGAATTTGCAGGAAGCTGGAGATCTTGTCCTAGCAGGTGGGGGTAATAAGCCAACAACATGGGAGAATTAACATTTGAACTCGCAGACTGGTGAGTCCTGCAGAAGCCCGAGCTGTGTAGGGAGGAGGGAACCAAGGCCCAGAGAGGTGAAGGAGGGTATTAGCACGACATAGCAAGACAGTACTGCTTGGAACTGGTTCCCAGGCTTCTGGCCCTGAACGATATGCTCTTTTGGACACAATCGACCATATGCCGAGAGGCTGGAAGTGGAGCCCCCAGAGTGAGGTCACCCGGTGACAACAGGGCCCGTGGACTGCACGCGAATACTCAAGAATGCCATCTGTAGAAAATCCCTACCTGTGCTGCATTCAGCTCAACCCTCCCTCAGAAAATCCCAGGTAGAGTTTCTAGAACTTTAGAATGCCCTGGTGCACCTAGCCATGAGATCATAAGGGCCTTGGAATAGGGTGGTGGCTTCTGAGCCCTCCCCCAACTCCACGCCCCTCTGGGCCTCAATGACCTGCCCTCCCAGCCTCCTTTCCCAGGCAGTTTCTCGCTCTAAACCTCCTGGCAGGTGGGAAGAAGGGGAAAGAGCACTGTGGTGAGCCAGATATTTCTGTTAGAACCATCCTGACCAAAGTGGCCTATGTTACTGTAGCCAGGAGGAAGTGGTGTGTGGGGAGCCCAGGCTAGGAGGGAGCAGCTGATGGCAGCCAGCAGCCTTTGCACCAGCAAATCTTTGGTGTGAATCTGAAAAGAGAACTTTGCCCTGGTTTGTCCTGGGTTTGTAGGCAGTTGGGCCTGGTGGACTGGGGATGGGGGGGCGGGGGAGGCCCCAGCTTGCTTTTCCTGCGCCCTCTCCATCAGCCAGGGGCTCAAACATGCCCGGAGGCTCGCTGCTGCCACACCCTTGCTTATTCAACATTTTATTCATGGAAGCAGCACAAGAGAAAGTGTTCAGCATGGCCAGACTGTGGACTGGAACTAAGGAAGCCATCAGGAATGGAGGTAGCCCTCCAAGCTGTCACCACGCCTTGTGCGTAGACCTCACAATTCTCTCTCATGACATCTATTTCTCTCTGTGTCTGCACCATTCTCCCCTCACTTGTGAACTGGCCGGTCCCCTCTGCATCCCCCAGTTTCTGTTCTGAAGGGATCCAACTGATTGCTAAACTGCCACCAGCTTATTATTTAATTTAATTTAATTTTTTTTTAAGATTTCATTTATTTATGTGACAGAGCGACGGCCAGCGAGAGAGGGAACACAGCCGGGGAGTGGGAGAGGAAGAAGCAGGCTCCCAGCAGAGGAGAACAATGTGGGGCTTGATCCCGGAGCGCCGGGGATCACGCCCTGAGCCGAAGGCAGACGCTTAACGACTGCGCTACCCAGGCGCCCCTATTATTTAATTTTACATATTAAATTAAATATATAATTTAATTTGGGCCTCCACTGTCAACTCTCCCAACCTCTCTTTCTTGGATAATACAGCTTTTTGCTCCTAAGAGTCTAGACCCTGGGAAGCAAAAGCCTCTTCATTATCCTTAGGAGCAAGAGGAGCCCCACGCATTCACTCATCAGTAAATATTTTCTGACTACACATTTGCCTACTATGCTCCAGGCTCTGTTTTAGGTACTGGAGATATAGCAGTGGATAGCAACAACAAATAATAATGCTGTCCCGGGGGAGTTTATATTGTAATAGTGAAGATGGACAATAAACCAGATGGATAAGTAAATTAGATAGTATAAGCAGAAGTCTACAAGTGTTAAGGAGCAAAGTTCAAAGGAGATGATCCAAGAAGGAGCCATGAGGCTTTTTTGGGAAAGCCAAGCAAGAGAACAGCAAGTGCAAAGGCCCTGAGGCAGAGGTGTGATGGAATGAGCGAAGAGCCGGGATGGCAGTGTAGTTGAAAAGGAGTGAGCAAGAAGGGGACTGGGTTTCAGAGAGAGTGAGATATCTGATAGGTTAGGGCTTTCTAGGCTACCAGGAGAACTCTGGCTTGTATTTTGAGTGAAATGGAGAACCACTGGAGGGTTTTGAGCAAGAAAGTAACATGATCTGATCTCTATTATCAAAGGATCCCTCTGGCTACTGTGTGGAGAACAGACTATAGCAGGGGCAACGTTGGAAGCAGGGAAACCAGTTAGGGGACAGCCACAAAGTCGAGGGATGAGGTAATGGTGGCTCAGACCAGGTAATGAGCAGTGATCAAGATGAGAAATGGCTGGACACAAAGTCTTGTTCACTCTCTCAAGTGGAGCAAGAGAAAATTCTCTCATTGTTTTCAGATGAACCCCTAGAAAAATAAGGCATAATTGGAATCATCTTACCTTACAGAGGACACAGAAGACCTGAGCCTTCCAGGCCGCTGAGTGTGTCTTAGATGCAGAGATTCTGGGTACCCCAGAACTTCCCAGTCGGGGTTCTCAAGTGTCACTCCCCTGTGAGATGATGTGTTTGAGTTCATTTTCATGGAACAATGGAACAGTTGGGAAGTGGAACAACCAAGCCATCCTGAAGAGAACTGGTGTCTGTTGGGTTGAGTCTATCCGAGGCGACCTTGGCCCTGGGCATTGATCTTGGGTACGGCCAGCTGTCGCTGTGCCAACACCATCAGCTTCTTCTCTCTCTCTCTTTTTTTTAAGATTTTATTTTTAAATAATCTCTACACCCAACATGGGGCTCAAACTCACAACCCCGAGATCAAAAGTTGCACACACTCCACCAACTGAGCCAGCCGGACGCCCCAGCACAATCGGTTTTGTACCATTCTTTGATGCAGCCGAGATAACATCAAGCAGAAAGCACCTACTGAAGCTAATTTCCTCAGGAAGGGTGACAGTATGGCGGATGCTCGGAGTTTCATAGACTCCTCTCTAGATGCTTCGTCTATTTAAACCCTGATGAGTCATTGGCTAGCTAATTTAGACCACAGAGTATGGAGACATGGCGAGGCCCTTGAAAGCCATGCCAACAAACTTAGACGTGATCTTGTGTATGCAAAAGGGGCATCATCCGAGGTTTTAAAGCCTAAGAGAGACATGCTCAGGTTTCTCGAGGTTACGTTGGAATTCCCCATGAGGTAGAATCTTCTCTGGAGGCAGGGGAGTGAAGAAGAAAGAGCTGTAATGGTTGTAAATTGTTCCCATGGGAACTGATGGGGATTTGAACAAATGGAATGGAATTAAGAGACCCAATTGGGCCCTCAGAGAACTGACAATCTGAGATATGATGGAGGCCCGTGACTAACGAAGAGTGTGTGTTTGTGTGTGTGTGTGTGTGTGTGTGTGTGTGTATGTGTGTAAGGAAAATCCTGCCTCAGGACTTCCTCACATGGTCCCAGCCTGAGATCTCTGCAACCCAGCTCTTCAGGGGAGTCACGTGCTCTCTCCAACATGGAGGGCCTGACACCCTAGAGTCCTTGGGGCTTCCTTGTACTTTTGTAGCTTCCTCAGCCTTACAGTCTTCAAAGAGAAGGGGAAAAAATATCCTTTTCTTCTTTTAAACTGAAACCCAGAATGTGATAAATATGTAAATGAGTACGCTTGCCTACTGAGGCATACACCCAACCTACGATCCAAGCAGTGGAGACTTTGAGATCATTTCCTGAATTCCTTCCATTCTAGGTGTTATGACTGATACACTTGAAGTTTCTATAAACTTCAGCCCTAATTTAAGAATTTAAATTTTGAACACGGTCCAAAGGAAAACCTTCACTCTAGAAAGGGCCAATTGACTATTAAATCTGGATTAGATATTCTGTAGTGAGATAATTATAATTTTTCCAAACAGGTCCAACCTGTTCGGTTAATTACTAGAACTAACAGTTTTATTTATTTATTTTTGTCACGAAGAATGTACGGCTCTCACTTGTTACCAATGGTTATTTTTGAGATGTAGAAATGTGTGGGGGGGTGGATATTAAAAGAGAGGGTTTATCCTTTTACTTTACTTGCTTCTGTAATGTTTGAATTTTTAAATGTGTATTCTTTTTTGTAATTTCAGAATAAAACAAAAGAATTTGATTAGATGTAAATTGTAACTGCCGCACAGAGGATCAAAGGAGTCAGTCTGAATTATCTGATTTTAACTGAATTTGAAAAAGACTATCTGATATTATCTAAGTACCCGGAGGCAACTTGTCAGGTTGCAGCTGCCTAGCCCCAGATGATAGATAATTGTGTCTGCAAAAGCCTTCCCCAGGGGCCCCGACCCTGGCAGTGGCCTGGCAGGCTGAGCCGCAGATCCTCACAACACAGGGAGAATCTGAAGGTCCTTCCTACTTTCCCAGAAGCAAGTACAAGTTCCTCTACTGTGTTGCGTTTTTAATTATTTTCATTTTTCTAAAATTACGTAAGTTATACATCCTCACTGTAAAAAAAAAATTCAGACAATACTGTAATATGAAAACCTTATTCTTTCAGAAATAACCACTGTTTGTAGTTTGGTTGTGTGTCCTTTCGGATTTTATACACACACACACATTTCAACTCCTTTTTTCTTTTTTTTTCTTTTCTTTTCTCTTTTTAAGTAGGTTCCGCACCCAGCGTGGGGCTTGAACTCACAACCTTGAGATCAAGACCTGAGCCGAGACCAAGAGTCAGATACTTAAGGGACTGAGCCACCCAGGTGCCCCTTCATTTTTTATGTTTTTAAGATAGAATTCACATACCATAAACTTCGCCATTTTAAAGATCATATTTATTTATTTATTTGAGAGAGAGCGAAAGCGACAGAGATCACAGAGGGAGAGGGAGAGGGAGACGCAGACTCGCCACTGAGCAGACAGCCCCATGCAGGGCTCGATCCCAGGACCCGGGGATCATGCCAAAGGCAGTGGCTCAACTGACTGAGCCACCCAGGCGCCCTGAACTTCGCCATTTTAAAGAACTGTACAATTCAGTGGTTTTTAAAGATTTTTTAAAAATTTATTTAAGTAATCTCTACACCCCACGTGGGGCTCAAAATCACAACCCCAAGATCAAGAGTCACATGCTCTTCCTACTGAGCCAGCCAGGCACCCCCTATTCAGTGGTTTTTAATATATTCATAAAATTGCACAATCATCACCACTAATTCCAGAACATTTCATCACCCCAAAAAGAAACCCTACACCCATTAGCGGTCACTCCTCATTCCACACTCCCCCCACCCATCCCGGCAACCATTAATCTATTTTCTGTCTCTACAGATCCACTTATTCTGGACGTTTCACTTAAACGGAATCACACCGTATGTGCCCCTTAGTACCTGGCTTCTTTCCCTTAGCTTCATGTTTTCAAGGTTCATCCACTTTGTGGCATGGATCAGGGCTTCGTTCCTTTTTCCAGTTGAATAATAGTCCATCGTGGGGACAGACCGTGTTTTGTTCATCTATTATTCAACAGTTGATAGACATTTGCATTGTTTCCAGTTTGGGGCTAATATGAATAACGCTGTTACGAGTATTCATATATACATTTTTTTATGAATCTACATTTTCCGTTCTTTTAGAATTGCTAGGTCGTATGGTAACGCTGTGTTTAACTTTTTTTTGAGAAACTGTTCAAACTTTCCCACAGCAGCACCATTTCACATCCTCACTGGCAACGTACAAGGGCTCCAATGTCTCCACACCCTCAATACATGTTCTTTTCTTTCTTTCTTATGCTAGCCATCCCCCGGAGTGTGAAGTGGTATCTTATTTTGGTTTTGATTTGCATTTCCCTAAGGACTAATGACACTGAGCATCTTTTCTATATTAGTGGTTGTTTTTATGTCATCCTCAGGGGCGCCTGGGTGGCTCAGTCAGTTAAGTATCTGACTCTTGGTTTTGGCTCAGGTCATGATCTCGGTGTCCTGGGATGAAGTCCTTGTTGAGCCCTGTGTCAGGCTCTGCACGCAGCGAAAGTCCTCTTGTCCCTCAGCCCCTCCCCCAACTTGTGAGCGCGTGCGCATACTCTAAAAGAAATAAAATAAAATCTTACATATTATCTTCGGAGAAATGTTTATTTAAATTCTTTGCCCATTTGAAAAGGTGGCTCATTTGTCTTTTCACTATTGAGTTACAAGAGTTCTTTGTATATTCTAGATACAAATCCCATATCAGATACATAAGTTCCAAGTATTTTCTCCCATTCTGTGGATATTCCTTTTCTGTTTTTTCGAAGAGAAATAAGTTACTAAATATACCGTCTGTAACTTGCTCTTTTTCTTCAGTGTATTATGGGCATCTTCCAATGTCAAGAGAAAACTCTGGCATTCTTTTCTTTTCCCTACCTTATTTTTTTCCTTCCTCTCGCTCTTTTTTATTTTATTTTATTTTATTTTATTTTATTTTATTTTATTTGGTGGCATTCCATTATGATTGTACCACAGTTTGTTTGACCAGTCTTCTGCTGAGCTGTACGGAGTCTTCAGTTCGTGTGTTGGTGAAAGACAAGGAATGAGCAGCTCTTGGGCAGGCGAGGCAGCCATCTACCTCCTGTGTTGTCTGCTCCTGGATGATGTGAAAATGCAAGCGGGCACAGGAAGTGTCTCTAACCTGCTTATACTTCCTCCCAACCCATGCGGTTTCACAACCCCTATAGGCTCACCCCCACCCAGTGTCACCAGCCTGGCGCCTCTGTGAGAAAGTCCCACTGCAAGAGGCCCTGGGGCATTATCATTTCCTTCTCTCACCCTGTCTGGGTTGCCAGCAAATCCCCAGGGCTCTCTGAGACTAGAGTGTTGGATTAGGTCCCTCCTGCCGCTGGAAAGATGAACTCCTGCGTCATCGTAATGAAGCTACTGCTGTCTGGGCCTTTTCTCTTTGGTAGGCAAGGGAAAAGGGGACGGGAAGGGAAGGGCCGTGTGTCTGTGGCCAGGGAAACGACAGAGCTTTGTGGAACTGGAGTACACGAGCCGCTGCTGGAGGGTGGGATTGGCCATAGGTGATAAATTAGAATAAGTGAGGCTCGGGAATCTCAGAGGGAGAAGGCGGAGAGGAAAGAAAGAAAGTCAGAGTCCAAAGTTGAGGCAAGGTCTGGAGGGAAAAACGGAGAAGGGAGAGACAGGTGGCAACAGAGAAGTGGAGTGGGATGGCTAATGGTACCTGGAGCTGTCGCTGGGGTGTGGTCCTGTTCGTGGCACGACCGTGTACCACCACCTCAGCCCTTTCCTCTTTCTGGGCCTCAGTCCATTCCTGCCAACAAATGGCCGGGCAGCTTCGCGGCCATCCTAGGACGCGGCGGAAAGAAGCCTGATGCCTGGAAGGAAAGCAGAGCCAGAAAGGACAGTTAGGGACTCGGCAGCAGATGCGGAGGCTGCTTGAGGTGGGGGATGACATGGGGAAACCTGAGAGCTAATGAAAGGAAGAGCCCGGCGCACGGTGGGGTGAACAGTAAGGGAGCATTAGATGAGAAGCGGCTTCCCAGAGAGCAGGGGATCCTGAAACCATGAGTCTGTGGACCGAAGCCTGAGGCTAATTATATTGGGTCTCAGGCCCAACGGAGAAGTGGGTGTGTAGGCGGAGGCACCCTGCCATGAGGCAACCGCCTCGCCCGAGGGTCCCCTTCCAGCTGCCTCTATCTCACGGACCTCCGCCTTCTCATCCTTCCTTCCCTTGCTGGGAGGTCAAGCGGGCTCTGGGTAATAAGGCTCAGCGGCTTCCAGATTTCCCCCGGAGTCAAGGCCCTGAAAGGGGAAGCCCAAGGGGGAAGGTCCCCTGGGCCTCCGGGGTGCCGGCGGACTGCAGGAGGAAGGAGCCGGGTCTTTGTGGGTGGGCTGCCCTCTGGGGCACGTGGGCGGCGGCCAATCAGCGCTCGCGCCTCTGGGGGCACGTGCCGGGACTGGCCAGCCGGAAGTGGCCGACCTCACGCCCTGGTCTCCTCCAGCCCTGGCCTCAGGCTACAACTTGGAAGTGCGGTACGTGCAAAACTTCTCCTTCCCACGCGCCGGGAGTCATTTTGGGTATCGCGTCCTGCAGGTTGGAGACGGGTGAGACCCCTCCCCACCCCGGACCCTCCCTGCCCCGCAGAGCCAGGACAGGCGACCGGACAGGAGCCCCGGGGGTGGGGGGCAGATCCGGGGAACCGCCGGGCCCTCGGGTCTTCCTGCCTGCAGGAGTCCTGGTGGGATTTCCCGGAAACAGGAGCGAGGCCCTAGGAGAGTAGGACGAGGACAGTCCATCGTTAAATCTCCACATGAGTGCCTGATAAAAGGGGAAATATCCCAGCCCCTAAAAGGCGTTGCAACGCTTCTAGATTCCCCACTGGTGCTCTAACTAGACAGTGAGAGCCTTGATGGCAGGGATTTTGTTTCTCTCTTTCCCCCTCCTCATCCCTAGTACATGCCCCAGCCTAGCACATAGTAGATAGGCCATTAATGACTTTTAAAAGATATTTTATTTATTTATTTATTTATTTATTTATTTATTTATTTATTTATTTGAGAGAGACAGTGAGAACACGGGCAGGGAGGAGGTGCAGAGGGAGAGGGAAAAGCAGACTCCCCAGTGAGCAGGGAGCCCAACACCGGACTCAATCTGAGGACCCCAGGACCATGACCTGAGCTGAAGGCAGAGGCTTAACTGCTTAACCGGCTGAGCCAACCAGGCGCCCCCATAAATGATTTTTGAATCGAAGACTGATTGAATGAGCTCACAATAAGTCATTCTGGCACATCATTCTCTGCATCTCAGTTTTTCTAGACTATAAATAGGAAAGATCCTTAACTTTCTAGAAGTTTGATGTATTCAGTAGGGAAGAGGGAGGGGCTGAAGAGCCTCCCTGAAAGGGACTGGCTGCACTGTTTTGAGATACTTGTGGATCTGAACCCCCCTAATGGGTAGGAATGGGTGGGTACAGACGGGACAACTCCATCTCACAGGTGAGATTTCTCATCAGGGTTGTCGTGGGCGCTCCAGGTGAGGGGAACAGCACAGGAAACCTCTATCAGTGCCAGCCAAACACTGGCCACTGCCTACCTATCAGCCTGAGTGGTGAGTAACTGGTGAGGGGCCTGGGAGGAACGGTGTCCCAGGGAAGTCGAGGCTGGGCCCACCATACCTGGGTTACCTAAGTTCCTCCAGACCAATCTCCTGGTGCCTGCAGGTTCCTACGATACCTCCAAGTACTTGGGAATGACCTTGGCAACAGACTCCACAAGTGGAAAGCTTTTGGTAAGAATCTTGTGTAGCGTGCTATCAGTCAATGCTAAGAAAGATTGAGAAGAAGAAAGGATCAGTGGAGGAAAGATCCTATAGAGGATCCTATAGAGACACACAGGCATCAGAGAGAGTCAGACTCAATCAGGGCTTATTAAGAACCGAGTAGGAGCCAGCTATTTGTGAGACCTTATTTATGTCAGTTTTTTTCCAGATATGAAATGTGACCATTGATATACAGAGATGATATTTGGTGGTACACACACTTTTAATGTTTTATAGTTATATATATATTTTTAAAGATTTTATTTATTTATTTGACAGAGATAGAAACAGCCAGCGAGAGAGGGAACACAAGCAGGGGGAGTGGGAGAGGAAGAAGCAGGCTCATAGCGGAGGAGCCTGATGTGGGGCTCGATCCCATAACACCGGGATCACGCCCTGAGCCGAAGGCAGACGCTTAACCGCTGTGCCACCCAGGCGCCCCTATAGTTATATTTTTATTTAATGGTTTATTAGGAAAAATACAACACATCAGATTCATGATTTCTTGGATCAAATTGCTTGGGAGTAAATTTAAAGTGAGTAAAATATTAAATAAATAATAGTCTGCATAATATGCCCACATGGCAGAAATTGGGAAGTGGTACAAAAATGCCTAAAATTTGGGAAACACTGCTTTCTCTCTCTTTTTTTTTTTTTTAAAGATTTTATTTATTTATTCGACAGAGATAGAGACAGCCAGCGAGAGAGGGAACACAAGCAGGGGGAGTGGGAGAGGAAGAAGCAGGCTCACAGCGGAAGAGCCTGATGTGGGGCTCGATCCCATAACGCCGGGATCACGCCCTGAGCCGAAGGCAGACGCTTAACCGCTGTGCCACCCAGGCGCCCCTGCTTTCTCTCTTTTAACCTTCAAGACACTCGGGGGAGACAAGGATCAGTATACACATTTTACACACAGGGAAACAAGACCCAAGGGGTTCAGAGGCTTGAACAAGGTCCCATGGTTTTAAAGAGGTAGAGCCAGGATTTGAATCAAATTCCCATTTGATTCTAAGCCCCTTGATCTTTACCATTCATCCCAGCAGCGTCTTCTGACACAGGTATATGAGAGATAGAAGGCTGGCTGAGTGAAATATTTAGCCAGCGTTTACTGGGAGCTCATTTAATTAGCTACTATTACGTGACAGCCCACGTGCTAGGCTCTGATGGGGTCAGAAGAATGAGATACAAAGATGATATGAGCCCAGACTTTCAAGAAATTGCAGTCTGGCAGGAAAGATGGTCATTAATGAAAGAAACAACATTGTATATTCTGGGAATAGTGAGTGAATTGCCTTAAACCCTTCAACACAGAAGGTGTGATTGGGAATGGCAGGGGATAGGCCTGGAAATGTCGGAGACTGTCCAACTGTGAACAGTATGAATGCCAAACTCAGGAGCTTAGACTCTATCCTATAGGCCGTGAGTATCCCCTGGCACGCAGCCTTGGTGGTAGGGCTGGAGAGGTGGTGATAAGACCTGGAGACGGAATTACCTTGCCTTGGTCACCAGTTGGATTCAGGGAGTGAGGTCAGGGGATGGTGACTCTGAAGGTTCTTGTTCTTGGCTAATGACGTGCAGAAGACACACAGGAAGAAGCCCCAGACCCCTTTTTATAACCTTTGCTTCCTTCAGGCATGTGATCCTGGGCTGTCTCGGACGTGTGACCAGAATGTCTACCTAAGTGGCCTGTGTTACCTTTTCCACCAGAATCTGAGGGGTCCTGTGCTGCAAGGGCGCCCTGGTTATCAGGGTAAGGAGCTGGGGATCCAGTGGGTAGAAATCTGTCCCAGGTAGCTGCCCATACAAAGGAAGAGCATGGGCAGGCCAATCCATGGAGACACTTTATCAAGTCCCTTTGTGTCTGGCCTCGGTAGAATGTATAAAGGGCAACGTGGACTTGGTGTTTCTGTTTGATGGTTCAATGAGTTTGCAGTCAGATGAATTTCAGAAAATTCTGGACTTCATGAAGGATGTGATGAAGAAACTCAGCAACTCTTCCTACCAGGTAAATATTAGTTTTCCTGTTTGCAGGCAGTAGATCCCTACCGGAGCTAGCTTAAGGCATGAACGAAAAATTTAGTATGGGGGTCTCCAGACCCTCAAGGTTCTGGACCTCTGGAAGAGACAAAAACTAGGAAGTAGAAAGTGTCTGGGATTCTCTTTAGTTCTCATTTCTGTTTCTTTTTGGCTTTTGCTTCCCTCTTCTCTCTCCACACACTGACTCCCTCAGCCTCTTTGGTCACATGGGTGGGTGGAAAGCTCCGAAGTCCACATGTTATTAAAGTTTCAGGAGGGTTTTTTGTCCTCGCCACCAACCCCTCCCTCTGCAAATTCCAAATCCTTGGAGAACAGATTCTGACTGGGCTAGCCTCAGCCGAGTAGCCCTTTGTGGCCCAACCAGCTGTATCCAGCTTAGCAGGGTCACTCAGCAGAACCATCCCCACTGGGAAGGCAGGCTGACCCAGAGGACAGGAGCTCAGCAGACAGCTCTACGTAAGGGATCAGAGGTTTATTTAATTTTATGTCTGTGTTTGTGCATATATCACCTCATTTTCAAAAGAATGCTTTGAAGCAGGGGTGTGCAGCTGGGTTACCCAGCTCCCAGATAAGAAATAGGCTGGAAGGGGTGCCTGGCTGGCTCAGTTGAAGAGCATGCAACTCTTGATCTTGGGGCTGTGAGTTCGAGCCCCATGTTGGGTATAGAGATTACTTAAAAATAAAGTCTTAAAAAAAAGAAATAGATTGGAGCAGACAAGTAGGAAGGGATATGTAATGACATTTCATTTCTTGCTTCTTTTTCTAGTTTGCTGCTGTTCAGTTTTCCACAGACAGCAAAACAGAATTTAATTTCTTGGATTATCTTGAAGCGAAGGACCCTGATGTTCTGCTGGGCAAAGTAAAACACATGCGCCAGTTGACCAACACCTTTGGTGCCATCAACTATGTCGCGTGAGTCCCCTTTTGTAAGAGACAGCCCACCCATCAGTTGCACTGGCTTCTTCAGGCTGCAGGGTATAGGAACTCAACAGGTGGGCTCAGCAAGGGGCAGGTTATTGTAGGAATTCAAGTGGAACAATTTTCTTTTATTTTTTTATTTTTTTGAAGATTTTATTTATTTATTCGACAGAGATTGAGACAGCCAGTGAGAGAGGGAACACAAGCAGGGGGAGTGGGAGAGGAAGAAGCAGGCTCCCAGCGGAGGAGCCTGACGTGGGGCTCGATCCCAGAACACCGGGATCACGCCCTGAGCCGTAGGCAGATGCTTAACCGCTGTGCCACCCAGGCGCCCCAGCAATTTTCTTTTATTTTTTTAATAATATTTTATTTATTTATTTGAGAAAGAGAGACAGCATGAGCAAGGGGGGGGGGCAGAGGGAGAGGGTGAAGCAGACTGCCCGCTGAGCAGAGAGCCCAATGCAGGACTCAATCCCAGGGCCCTGGGATCATGACCTGAGCCGAAGGCAGATGCTTCACGGACTGAGCCACCCAGGCGCCCCTAGTCCAGGTTCTTTCAATTGTAAGCAACAGAAATCTACTTTATACTAACTAAATCCCCAAGGGCAATTCTTGGGAGGATGCAGGGATAGCTCATGAGCCTTTGGGACAGGGAATATTGCCAAACCTCATGAGGAACTAGAGCCAAGACTCGGAAAGTGATCGTGAACGTGGCAGCCAGGATCGAGTCACATCTGAGATGGGGATCAGGTTTTGAAGTCAGCATGTGAACAAAAATCTCTACTAGTCAAAATTCTCCTTGAAGGATTCCTTGAATTGTTCATAAAATTCAGTATACTCCAGTCCCACATTGGAAGCTAGCACATCCTGATTTCCTAAATCTACTACAGGAGTTTTCCCCCGGAGTTGAACGAGGTGGCTGTGTTTAAACTGAAGCCTAGATGGGTGCAGTTAGGTTGTGTTGAGAGGCCATACTGTATATTTTATTTGACTTTTTTTTTTTGGTTAATGATTATAAACAAGACATTCACTTTTCATACTTATTTGGGGGGAAAGAAGAAAAATCAGTTTGCCTTACTCAATGTTGCTCTTTCTGAAAGAGTCTCCATCCATTCCATAGAATTGGATAGTTTGCCTGATCTGAGGATTTTGTACTTGTCATTCGTAAAGAGAACTTGCTTTGAAGAGAGTGATCAAAGGGTGAGTCTCTGTGAGCAGCTTTGCTGGTGCGCAGCCAAACTCCCTCTCCGAGGGAAGCTTTTCCCACACAGGCCACACAGATAGGGTGTCTCTCCTGTGTGGATTTGGCCTTGCAGGATTCAGCTCCCCCCTGGTGTGCAAACTCTCCCTGCCCTGCCTCCAGGCATAGCGTTTCAGGCCTGTGTAGACTCTGACATGAACGCCGCAGCTTCCTTTCTGACTGAAGGCTTGTCCACACTGATCGTATCTACAGGGCTTTTCACCACTAGGAACTCTTCTACGAACAGCAAGGTTGCTTTGATTCCTGAAGCTTCTCTGGCCAATAGCACACTCATAGGGTTTCTGTCCAGTATGGGGTCTTTCAAGCACAGCCAGACTACCTCATTGACTAAAGTTTTTCCCACATTCCTTGCACCGATAGGGCTTCTCTCCTGTGGGTATTCGCTGACGTGTAAGAAGAATGCCTTTGGCCCCAAAGCTTTTTCCCCAACGAGTACACTCAAAGGGCTTCAGACTAGGGTGGATTCTCTCATGAAAAGTGAGACCACATTTTTGGCCTGAAGGATTTTCCATATTCCTGACACGCATAAGCCCTCTGTCTCACTCCAGGTGAACCTTCTGGTAGTGTCTTAGAATCTGGGGATTTTTGTTCCAGTTTCTCCCTTCTGAAAGAATTCTGGAAATCCCAGCCTGAGGATCCTGTGGCCTCCAAGGGTTCATATCTGTGGTGGGCTTCTGTCATCACAGTCACTGAAAAATGCTACATTCTGGGCCTATCCTCCATGATGGTCCAGCAGGGTAGCTGTTGGGCATCCAGTCATGTCCACACCTGATGTATATGACCTCAGTCCCCACCTCCTCGTGGGATTCTCCCGGGGGCTGCTGTTGAACATCACAGTGGCGCGTGCGCACAGACAAAGGCGGCGCCCAGCCGCAGCAGTGCCAGTGCCAGGCGACCAAACTACAACTCCCAGGAGCCCATACTGTGTATTTTAAAAATACCCATGGGACACCTGGGTGGCTCAGTCAATTAAGCGTCTGACTCTTGATCTCAGCTCAGGTCTCGATCTCAGGGTCATGAGTTCAAGTGCCACATTATTATTAAAAAATAATAATAGGGGCGCCTGGGTGGCACAGCGGTTAAGCGCCTGCCTTCGGCTCAGGGCGTGATCCCGGCGTTATGGGATCGAGCCCCACATCAGGCTCCTCTGCTATGAGCCTGCTTCTTCCTCTCCCACTCCCCCTGCTTGTGTTCCCTCTCTCGCTGGCTGTCTCTATCTCTGTTGAATAAATAAATAAAATCTTTAGAAAAAAAAATAAAAAATAAAAAATAATAATAATAATAAAATACAACAATTTTAAAAATAAAAATAAAAACAGCTATCTTTAGACATTAAAGTGGCCATGGAAACTGGGAACAACTTGGGGAATAAGAGAATTATATCTTCCATCTCATGCTCCCTGTGGGCATCCACTCAAATTGAGTGAAAGAGCAGGAAGGATCTCCTGGGCTATGACACTGATTTTTCTCGTTTTCATTTCATTCTTTGCCAAGCATGTATAGCTGGATTTGCATAAGTTAAAGACGCATGTAATACATCTCGTCAAGACTCTACCCAAGTGTTCCCAGCTCTTTTCTCCTGAGGCTCACTTGACCTGTCGTGTCTACCTCATTCTTCCTTCTCTCTGTAGACAGCTTTGGTGGGTACGTGGCAAGCCATGTCCACTGAAAAAAAAATGGCAGCCTCGGCTCCTCATTTCAGGGGAACAACCTAAATTCCAGCTTCCGGGAGAGGAAATCTGATTGGCTGATCCTGGAGTAGGTGTCCACATGTCCACCCAGCTCTGCTTTATGGCATCAAGTCACATAGGACGAACATGGATTCTGGGGTCCCACCTCTGTGGGAAGAGGGCAGTTTCTTAGAGAAAGGGGTCACGATAGAATGGGAGGATACCCCGAAAGGTGTCGACTGTGGGAGCAAAAAGGAGCGGTCATAGAAATATATTTTATAAATGCTTCTTGGCCACCTGTGTGCAAGGCAGTATTCCAGGTCAGGAGTGGGCTAATTTTTTCTGTAAAGGGTCAGATGATAAAGTTTAGGCTTTTCTGGCCACATACTGTATCTCTTGCATTTTTCTTTGTTTGTTTTTGTAACTATTTAAAAACAAAAATATAAAAACCACTTTCAGCTCACGGACCATACAGAAGCAAGCTGTGGGCGAGCTTTGGCCTGTGGGGTGCTGTTTGCCATGTTCTAGGTTCTGGGAATATAGCAGTGAATGAAACAAAAATCTCTACTCTCTTGAGGTTTAACATTATATCAGGGGAGAGAGACTCTAAATAGACAGGACCAGTTTGTAAATTAGATAATAGAGTAGAAGATGTAAGCTTTATATGAAAAAAAAGGCAGTATTCCGTAGGAAGATGAGGGAAGGGTACATTCCAGCAAAGACTCGTTGAAGATGAGGAAGGAGCCATTCCAGGCAGAGGGAATAGCAAAGGCCCCGAGATGAGAACGTGCTTGGGATGTTCCAAGAAGAACCAGGACACCAGTGTGACTGGAGAGAAGTAAGTAAGGGCAAAAGTAGTAGGAGATGAAGTCCGAGACCATGGGAGTCTGGAGCACTTAGGGCCTTGGAGGCCGCAGTGAGGAATTTGGCTTTTCCTCAGACTGAGATGAGAAGTCATTGGAGGTTTTGAGCAGAGGCGGGATCCTCTGATTTATGTTTTTAAAAGGATCCCTCTGGGGCATCTGGGTGGCTCAGTCGGTGAAGCGTTTGCCTTTGGCTCCGGTCATGATCCCGGGGTCCTGGGATCGAGCCCTGTGTCGGGCTCCCTGCTCAGTGGGGAGTCTGCTTCTCCCTCTGCCCGCACCCCCCTCCCCCCGGCTCATGCTTTCTCTCTCTCTCAAATAAATAAGTAAAATCTTAAAAAAAAAAAAAAAAAAGGATCCCTCTGGCTGTGGAGCTATTAGGCCGTGGAGGGGACAAGGATGGGAGCAGGCAGGCCAGGTAGGAGCTATTGAAAAATCCAGAGGAGAGGCGATGGTGGTTGAAACCAGGGTGGAAATCCATGAACAGGAGCCACGAGAGGCTGGGGAAACCATTTGCATCCAAGATGGAACAGAGAGGCCCTGCCTGCATCAGAGCTCCTCTGTCCCGCGACCCCCCTCTCCGCATTTCTCCTCCACCTGCTGCTGTGGCCCCCCGTGTGACTTTCAGCGTCCCCTGCCAAGGCAGGTCATGTCATAAGTCAGGGGTTGTAGACTGGCTGCTCTCGGATTCATTGTCCCTCTCTGGTTAGCTGTGGGGTAGGGAGGGAAGGGTCAGATGGTGCAAACAGAGCTGCTGTCCCAACAGAAGCTGGGGGCACCCTGTCTTGCTCCAGAGGGAGGCTGCAGGCAGGCAGGACTTTGGAGCGTTGGCCTGTCCAGTGTTCAGGACTCCCTTCTTCCGTTTGTCGCGTGTCCTGAGAACCTACTCTGCATCGGGGCTGGAGACACAGCAGCAAATCAGACATGTTCCTTCCTTGAGGAACTCACAGTTTGGGGAAAACTGAAATGGGGAAACAGTGACTTCAGTTCCCTAGGAGACTTGCTGTAGGCAGAGATCTACAGGCAGCCGGGCAATGGGGGCGGCGGTGGGGGGGGCGGTTGCCAGATGAGCTTGGTCTGGAAGCGTGACTTCCCAATTTTCTCCACCCATGGAGCCCATTTTCTGTATTGATATCTCACCTGGATCCCCAGCATGTCTAACTGATAAAAGGGTAGCTGTCATGTGGTTGAACTAGAGAGTAGGAAGCCCAGGGTCTCTTCTCACAAAGCTTCCCTGTCACTGCCCCTGGGCTCTGGGACAACCTCTTGGCCACCCAGAATTCCATCCAAGACCATGGCTCTGGAAGGAGAGGTGTGGCATCAGGGGTGAGGTAGGAGGTTCAGAAGAGAACTTGGAAAGCTGGGAATACCTGCCTGGGGGATGAGAGAAGGACTTTTGCATAATCAGCAGGACAGTGACTTAATGAGCTGGGTGAGTGGGGGGAGACCTCATGATCTGGGGGAGGCTTTCACACACACCCCTTCCTGGACACAGGACAAAGGTGTTCCGGCAAGACCTGGGGGCCCGGCCAGATGCCACCAAAGTGCTTATCATCATCACTGACGGGGAAGCCACTGACCATGTCAACATTGACTCAGCCAAAGATATCATCCGCTACATCATTGGGGTATGGACCCCGGGTCCAGGCTGCTTCCCAAGTCCCACCTTCCCTCTCCCGTTCCTGAGCCCTACTCCCCTTTCTCCCTGGGGCCAGGGCCTTATCTGCGATTCTGGGGTTGCCAACTCTCCACTCTCTACTCCTTCACAGATTGGAAAGCATTTTGCGACCAAGGAAAGTCAGGAAAGGCTCCACGAACTTGCCTCAAAACCCGCGAAGGACTTCGTAAAGATTCTGGACACGTTTGAGAAGCTTAAAGATCTGTTCACTGAACTGCAAAAGAAGATCTATGTCATTGAGGGTGAGTGGCAGACCCGGGGAGAGAGAGTTCGGCAAATTGTTCACAGAAGCTCACCTGGGGCAGTCAGACTGGAGACACGCTGCGTGCTAATAACGGGCACTTACAGAGTATCCGACACTGTGCGAAGAGCTCTCCTGGAAAAGGGCCTCAGGTGGGAATTTGGGGGAATTTGGGGGAAGGCGCTTGAGGAGCACCCTGTTTCCCTCTGAAATAAAGCCCAGCTGGGTCCAGGCTGGGGCCCCGAACTGACCTCTAGCTTGCTGGTGTCAACAAGGCCTGTGGAAGGAGCAGAATTCCCCCCCCACCTCCCCACTCAGCTCCCTCATTTTCCCTTGTCTCAGCTTATACAAGGTGGACACGTGGGCGGGGAGCCCACAGGCCCTCTTGGCCTGGAGTAAGAGAAGCTTTGGACTGCAGTCTCAGGATGGAGGACTTGCTATGGGAGGGTATTTTCAGGAATCCCAGTCTGCGGAAAGCTACGTGATTCCCTCGGGGAAGGCCCCTCTGCTAGGACTTGGGCTTGGTCTGCGGTTCAGCTGAAGAAGGAAGTGGTGTATCTAATAGGACTGATAGGCTAATAATACCAATCTCACCGCCTTGGGAGGTTTGACTGTTGTATTCCTTTCCTAGGGCCGTTGTAACAAAGTACCAAACATCGAGCATCTTAAAGCAACAGAAATGTATTGTCTTGGGAGGCCAGGAGTCAGAGATCAAGGGGTGGCCCCGGGCATGCTCTTTCTCACAGGTCTAGGAGAGAACACTTCCTGGCCTCTTCCAACTTCTGGGGTCCGCAGCAGTCCCTGGTATTCCCTGGCTTGTGACTGCATCACTTGTGTCATCTGTCCGTCTTCTCCCTGCATGTCTGACCTCACATCTTCTGCCCTCTGTGGATGTCTGACTCTCTGGGTCCACATTTCCCTCTTTCATAAGGACACTATAAAATATTGGATTGTATTGGATCGAGGCCCACCCCGGTGACCTCATTTTTTTTTTAAGATTTTATTTATTTATTTATTTATTTATTTATTTATTTGAGAGAGAGAAGCAGACTCCCCACTGAGCAGAGAGCCCAACGCGGGGCTTGATCCCAGGACCCTGGGATCATGACCTGAGCCGAAGGCAGATGCTTAACCGACTGAGCCACCCAGGTGCCCCCCAGTGACCTCATTCTAACTCGATTACACTGTAAAGACCCTGTTTCCAAACAAGGTCATATTCTCAAGGTCTAGGGCTTAGGTCTGAAAATAATCCTTTTTTTAGAGAACACAATTCAAGCCCTAACCCCTGCTTAGCAGAGTGCGTGGTACCTCGTAGGCCCTCTGTAAATCTCAGAGCCGGTTATCTCTGGCTCTGATCCTCTATCCTGACCTGCTCTTACTCATGCTTCAGATCGTATCTTAGATATCACTTCCTCTGACAAGTTCCCGCCAACCCAAGTGTAGGTTGGGGGCTTCTTTCCGGTGCTGCTGTAACGGCTGTATGTTCCCTATCAGAGCCCCCGAGGCTTACATTGTGTTAAATTATCTGGGGGCTCCCACACCACAGTGGGGAGGGGAGGTCTATCAAGACAAGCATTGTGTCTGCTTTTTCACCATTGTATCTCTGGCACCAAATGTCTAATTGCTCTAAATATTTATGCAGTGAACGAACAAAATCTGCATGGTAATTGCTGTGTTTCTTGAACTCTTGCAAGTTTAACAGGCACTTTTTTCTATATCATTTAATTCATTCCTCTCAGAAGCTTTGCAAGGCTGGTGGGATGATGTTCATTTTATTAATTCAGCTTTGCACTACCCAGGTACCAGGTACTGGGAATAAGGCACTCAGGGATATTGTCAACGTGGAGCTCATATTCAGGTTGGATAAAGAAAGACAGAAAACAAACGAACAGGTTAATTAGAGATTATGACAGGTGCTATAAAGAAAATGAATGAATTGGATAGAAAGATTTCACTGGGGGAAGCCACTTCAGCTAGGGTTTTCAAGGAAGGCCTTTCTAGAGGCTTTATTTTTAAATGGAGGTAGAATTCACTCTGAGATGACATTTGAGCTGAGACACAAAAGATGAGAATCAAACAGCCACGTGAGGAATGTGGGCAAAGAGCACTGTAGTCAGAGAAGAGCCAGCGCAGGGCCCGGAGGCGGGGAAGGGCGGGCAAGCTGGAGGAACAGAAAAAAGGTCATCGTGACAGGAGTGTGGTGAGCAAGGGAGACAAAGTGGGAGAGATAGGCAGGGGCCTTCCAGTTCCTCATAAGCAGCTGGGGTTTTAATCTAAAGAGCAATGGCAAGGGATGAAGAGTTTTTAAGAAAGAGAAACGTGTGGTCTGATAGACAGTTTTAAAAAAAGATTACTCCAGCTTGCTCTGTGGAAAAAGAGACACAAGAGGAAGAACGAAGTCAGGGACCAAATGAGTAAGCGAGTGCAGCTGTCAGGCGAGACAGGAGGATGGCCGGGCCCGTGCGGTAGCACACACACTCTTCAGAGGAAGGGACAGATGCATCTCGAACGTAGAACCATCCCGATTTGGTGACGCGGTGGGGAAGCCTGAGTGGGAACAGAACCACAGAGCTACACCTTGGCCAACTTCACGTCAGACTCAGCCCAAGTCACTTCCCAGTCTGACTGTCGGGCGGGCTCTTTCTACCTGGCCCGAAGGCCGGTGCCATGCTTCTTTCTCGGTCCTTTCTCGAGTGTCCACCCGTTCTCTTTACCTGGCCCCTCAGGCACAAGCAAACAGGACCTGACATCCTTCAACATGGAGCTGTCATCCAGTGGAATCAGCGCTGACCTCAGCCGTGTGAGTGCCGGGCCTGAAGCAGGGGAGGGGGCTACGGGAGGGGATGGCGTGGGCACGTGGCTAAGCCTGCTCGTCTCCTCCCTGGGCAGGGCCGTGGCATCGTGGGGGCGGTCGGAGCCAAGGACTGGGCTGGGGGCTTTCTGGACCTGAAGGCTGACCTGCAGGTTGATCAATTTGTTGGGAACGAACCGCTCACACCAGAAGCGAGAGCAGGGTATTTGGGTGAGTACTTTTCTTTTCTGCTGCATTCTTTTGGTCTGAGGGGCCACGGTCACTCAGACCAACTTTCAAAACAATAATGAAAGCGGTTAAGCAACCAGCATGGACAAACTCAGAGTTTAAATATGGCTATAACATTCTTAATTTTTCCCTTAATAACCCCTCTGCCGTGTAGTCATCATGTTTTTGTTCTCTGCATTTTATGATGTTGGACATCTTGAGGCCTTGCGAATCCCAGAGACACTGCCCCTCCCAGGGCTGGCTAATTCCTGCAGGTAGTGAACAAGGGGCCTGTGAGCAGGCCATCCACATGCCAACCAGCCCACCCTGAATCCATATCCCCATCCGCCTCCTTTACCTTTCTTTTTTTTTTCTTTTTTTAAGATTTTATTTATTTATTCAACAGAGATAGAGACAGCCAGCGAGAGAGGGAACACAAGCAGGGGGAGTGGGAGAGGAAGAAGCAGGCTCATAGCGGAGGAGCCTGATGTGGGGCTCGATCCCAGAACGCCAGGATCATGCCCTGAGCTGAAGGCAGACGCTTAACCGCTGTGCCACCCAGGCACCCCTCCTTTACCTAACTTTCACACACCAAGCCAGTATTCCCCTCACCCCGACCTAAGTCTCTAGTTAGCTGAGGATCACCTTTGTAGACCAGCGCCAGCCAGCATTATTCAAACCATCCCATCCTAAGCTTGCTCAAGCTTGCCTACCCAGCGACCTCTCTCTGCCTTCCCCATAAATTAAATCCTGGGTCCATTTTATAGCAGCCTGCCTCATTAGTAGGAGAACCAACAGTTCCTCCTTGAGGCTTCCTCCTCTAGAATTGTCCAGAACTCCAAGGTTGATTCACCTCAAAACTTCTTCAGAGGCCAAGCGCAGAGCAAAGGCACCCTGTCAGTCCAGTTGCAGTTGCGTCTCTCTGCCTCATGGTGTCACTGTTGCGAGCTTGTCCTGCACAGGTCTGTGGCCGCTGGTCCACCCAAGGGGATGCCAGTCTCAGGCACAGAGAGGCCTCACTCTTGCGCACAGAGGCTATAGCTCTTCCGGTTCACGCTCATATAGTCGCCCTGTGTCAAGGCACAGACTGGCTTCAAGAGCCCTGGGATAGGACAGCTTCCAGGATCTACCTAGGAACCTTCTCACCCAGCCTCATCCATGACCCCTGTATAGGGGTGAGCCATGTCTTTATTAAACTCGCAGAACACAAAGATTTTATTACATAATTTCCTTGGGAAAATTGGTGCCATTCGTCTTGCATCTACCCTTCTAAGGAAGGCTATCCTCCATGATTCTCTCTCTCGCTCGCTCACTCGCTTGCTCTAGCTCTCTCCTTTTAACATTCTTTACTAAGCATTATGTGCCAGGCACTGGTCTAAGTCTAAGTGAATGACATGTATTGACAGATTTTATTTTATCTTATTTTATCTCATTTTATTCTTATAATAATCCTGTGAGTAGGTATTTTTATTACCTCTATTTTTTTTAAGATTTTATTTTATTTTTTAAAGATTTTATTTATTTATTCTACAGAGATAGAGACAGCCAGTGAGAGAGGGAACACAAGCAGGGGGAGTGGGAGAGGAAGAAGCAGGCTCACAGCAGAAGAGCCTGATGTGGGGCTCGATCCCAGAACGCCAGGATCACGCCCTGAGCCGAAGGCAGACGCTCAACCGCTGTGCCACCCAGGCCCCCCTAAGATTTTATTTTTTTAATTGAGAGAGAGAGTGCACGCACTCGAGAGCACACAAGTGGGGAAGGGGCAGAGGGAGAGAGAGAGAATCCCAAGCAGCCTCCCTGCTGAGCATGGAGCCTGATGCGGGGCTTGATCCCAGGACCCCAAGATCATGACCTAAACTGAAATCAAGAGTCAGATATTGAACTGACTGAGCTGCCCAGGCACCCCTATTACCTATATTTTATAGATGAGGGAACTGAGCCCAGGAGAGTTTAATAACTTGCCCAGAGTCACAGAACAAGTAGGTGGGGCCCAGGTACTGTAGCCCCAAAGTCTGTGCTAGAAACCACTGCACTTACCCTATGGCACCTACATTACCTCCTTCAAGGAGCTTCGTGTCACCCGTATACTGCGAGCTAGCCATCCACGTTGCTCCTTCAAGAAGAGATAACCCACAGTTTAATCTCCAGTTAGGCACCTGTCCCACTAGACACACACACACACACACACACACACACACATACACACACACACTGCATATATATGTGTAGATATGGACGTGATTATATATGTATGTATTTATGTATATATATTAATTATACATATAGATATATGATTGTATATACATCACCTTGTGTCAATTATACTTCAATAAGAAGAAAAAAAGAAACATTTCAACTCCTGCTTAAATAAATAAATAATCATCATCTTGGGTGCCCATGGTGCTACTGTCCTTCAGCTCTTAGTTTGGACGTCACTAGCATAGTGCTAAGCACTTTCTACACGTGGTCGACTTGAATCCTCAAAGCCACCCTATGAGGCCGGTACTCTCCCGTTTTCTGGATGAGAAAACGGAGCCTCGGTGCATGGCGTACTTGACCAAGATCGCGCAGCTGGGAAGCATCAGCACTGGGAGTAAAACCTCGCCTCTGATTTCAAAGGGCAAATTCCTAACCCCAGGGCTCCAGGAATGTACACGAATAAACGGGAAGGGGTTTCAGCCTCTTCGCCCCTCCTCTCCTGGCTCTGTTTTTGTCACTCATTTGCAACGACTCTAAGCTGAGAAGATGAAATTGGGTCAGTCGTCTCCTGACTCGGAGCGTTCCTACTGGGTGGGTCCTGGCTCGAGCGCAATCCCTGGTCCAGTCTCCTGCGCATTTCCTCAGGTGTCCCAGCAACGTGCTCCCAGGGGAGAAGCCTCGCTGCACACACGCAGGCTGTGGACTAGGAAGATGGCCCGAAGGGATAACTCTAAACAAAATGTGGTCAATTCTCCTGCTTTATTTTGAATATTCGTACAGATTTTGCATTCTTCTTACCAATATATCTCACTTTATTTATTTTTTTTGAGATTTTATTTATTTGAGAGAGAGAGGGCCCAAGTGGGGGGAGGGGCGGAGGCAGAGGGAAAAGCAGACTCCTCACTGAGCAGGGAGCCCAACTGGGGCTGGATCCCAGGACCCTGAGATCATGACCTGAGCTGAATCAGGCAGATGTCCAACCGACCGAGCCACCCAGGCGTCCCATTATTTGATTATTCTTAAATAGTGTAGTCTCCCTTCCCAACCTTCAGGTCAGCTGAGGCTCAGGAAGATGCGCCCTGTTTCCTGGCAGCCTGGCGTCCGTGGCTGCTTTTCCCTGGGCCTGTGTGTTGGCCGCAGTTTGAGATATGCAGCTTTGGACCAAGATGGTGGGATTTGTGCCACCTGGAGCACATGGCTGCTTTCCTCAGGATCAGGTCCTCTGATCATTTCAGTGCATCTTTGCTACTAACCCAGTTTCCCAGAGTCTCTGCCCTTTTTGTCCCTGGGTTTTACCTTCTTCCAGCAGCCATTGTGGTTCTAATTCCAATCTGCTGTCCTCCCTCTCTCTCTCTTTCTCTCTCTCTCAATCTTTCTCTCTCTCCGCCACCCCCTTCAGGTTACACAGTGACCTGGCTGCCCTTCCAAAGGCTCCCTTCACTGATGGCCGCTGGAGCCCCCCGATACCAGCATGTGGGGCGGGTGCTGCTGTTCCAGGAAGCAAAGGTCACAGGACACTGGAAACAAGTCCAGAAAATCGACGGGAGCCAGGTGAGCAGGGCCCCAGGGGCATCCGTGATCAGGGACTGGTAGGACACTGGTCGCACTCCCTGCTGTCTGCATGTACTCATCCACTCACAGTGCGGCAGGCCCTGTGCAAGCACTGTCACATTCAGTCCCCACAGGGGACTTCCCTCGAGGTAAGCTTTGTCACCTCCACCTGCCAGTTTAAGAAACAGAACCTCAGAACGCCCACCTTGTCCTGACTCATACATGTTCCACGGGGGGGTGTCCAGGACTTGCACCTGCATTTGAGGGACTGGAGTGAGGTGGACATGGAACAGCTGAGGGGGAGGAGGGATCCAGTTCACAGGGCTTCCTCAGACATCTTCCTCTCCCTGCAGATTGGCTCTTACTTCGGTGGCGAGCTGTGTGGCATTGACATGGACCAAGATGGGGAGACAGAGCTGCTGCTGATCGGAGCGCCCTTGTTCTATGGGGAGCAGAGAGGAGGCCGGGTGTTTATCTACCAGAAAAAACAGGTGGGGACCAGGACATGGAATGGAGGGGGTAGGAGAAACGGATTCCCAGGCCGACCCAGGTCCCAGTTATCCTGAAAGGCTTTCCCTGTCTGACCATGGTGAATCAGACCTTTAGAAAAACCAACAAACGAGAGCTGACTCGTGCTCAGGGAGGGTAGGCTGTGTGCAAGGCCCAGGGCCAAACCTTTTATTTACAGGATGCCTCCGTTGGTCCTCACACAGTCCCTTCTGGGGAACTCTGAGCTTTCCTTCATAAAAGGGAGCACTGCGGCTCAGCAAGGCTGGGTCACCTTCCAAAGCCCCAGGGTCACCCAGACAGCAAGGGGTGGAGCTGGGACCTGAGTCCAGGTCCATCTGCGGCCCCGTTCCCATTCTGTGAGGGACCACATCCGACCCTTCTTCAGCGTTCTTCATGCACATGGTGCCGCACCCTGCAAACGCTTGCCGAGCGACTGAGGTGGGACCTGTCACTTTGCTCCTTCCCAGCTGGGCTTCAAAGTGGTCTCAGAACTGCAGGGGAATCCTGGCTACCCACTTGGGCGATTTGGAGCAGCGATTGCGGCCCTGACGGACATCAACGGGGATGGGCTGGTGGACGTGGCGGTGGGGGCCCCTCTGGAGGAGCAGGGGGCCGTGTACGTCTTCAACGGGCAGCACGGGGGGCTGAGCCCCCAGCCGAGCCAGGTGAGAGGCATCCTGCCTGCCGATCCAAACCCGTTCCCAGGCACCCAGAATCCTCCAAGCCCGGACCCCACTCCCCAGCCTGACTCTTCCCACCCTCTGGCCTGTCCTCTCCCTAGCTTAGTAGAAATTTTTCTCTTGGTCTCAGCGGATAGAAGGGACCCAGGTGTTCTCAGGAATTCGATGGTTTGGACGCTCCATCCACGGGGTGAAAGACCTCGGAGGAGACGGCCTGACAGATGTGGCTGTGGGAGCTGAGGGCCGGGTGATCATGCTCAGGTAAGAAGGGACTGATGATAATCTCAACTCCCATCCTTTGAACAGCTACCCACGTAGGAGGACTCCTCTGGTCTTCCCCCAACGCTGTCTGTCAAAGAGGTTCTCTTCCTCCATAACCTTCACATCTCACTCTGGTTTAAATGGCGACAATTCAGTGACAGGCTGGGATTTGAACCCAGACCTATCTGACATTAAACCCTCTAGAGAAGGAACATCCCGTGATGGCTCTAGAACCTGGCACCTGGACTCAGGTTGAAGTTCTGCCATGTACTTCTTGGGTGGTCTTACCCCAGTCTCTTAGCTCCTCGGGACCTCAGTTTCTCGTCTTTGAAATGGTGACAATTCCTGCCTCTCCCGTCTTCCTGTTATCCGAAGCATCGTGTGACCTCATATAGTGAGTAGACTAGAGCACGTGCTGGGATTTAAATACCGAGCCAGGCACTGGGTGCAGAGTGTGTATGTGGGGAAATCAGTAAAAAAATCAAGCACGCAGGTAGGTGATGACAACTCGTGGTGAGTGCCGTGAGGGAAGCGAACAGCGTTCTGAGAGACAGAAGAGGAGGGGAGACCGCCTCTAGATTGGGTGGCTGAGAAAAGCCTCTCTGAGGAGGTGGGACTTGGGAAAAGAGGAGCCAGGCTTTTGGGAGGAAAGAGGACGGGGGAGGCAGGCTGTGCAACGCGGATAGTAACAAGTTTGGATTTTATTCTGAACGCCATGCGGCATCAGTGAAGCATTATAAGCATGGAAGGAGCTCGATAGGATTTCTCTTTCTCAAATCTCACTCTTCCGGGGGCCCTGGGTGGCTCAGTCGGTTGAGCGTCTGACTCTTTTTTTTTTTTTTTAGATTTTTTAATTTATTTATTCGACAGAGATAGAGACAGCCAGCGAGAGAGGGAACACAAGCAGGGGGAGTTGGGAGAGGAAGAAGCAGGCTCATAGCGGAAGAGCCTGATATGGGGCTCGATCCCATAACGCCGGGATCACGCCCTGAGCCGAAGGCAGATGCTTAACCGCTGTGCCACCCAGGTGCCCCCTGAAGTTTATTTCTAACTCATGCTAAGTCCTAATCAAGAGCTCCTGAGGCGCCCCAGCATCTGACTCTTGATTTGCGTTGGGGTCATGATCTCAGAGCGGTGACTTGGACCCTGTGGTGGGCTCCGCCCTGGGTGTGGGGCCTGCTTGGGAGTCTCTGTCTCTTGCTGCTTGTGCAACACCCCCCAGCCACCACCAAAGCTCACTCTTCCGTATGGAAAGTGGGTCAGAGGGCCGCTAGAAGGAACCAGGAAGCCCTAATGAATTCCCATTATTATTACTATGTCGAGGACACCGTGATGTTGAGGTCTGCTTTTGGGGAGGAGAGGCTTCTGGATGCTGGTAGAAGGAGCCCCGGTCTGACTGGGAGTGCAGCTGAGGCCCAGGAATAGCATCGGTTGTTTTCCGCTCTGCAGCTCCCGGCCTGTGGTGGACATCCTCACGCAGATATCCTTCTCCCCGGCGGAGATCCCAGTGCAGGAAGTGGAATGCTCCTATTCAACCAGTAACAAGAAGAAAGAAGGAGTTAACATCACAGTCTGTTTCCAGGTCAAGCCTCTCACCGTCCAATTTCAAGGTCAGCGCCGTTTCCCAGCTCCCCAGAGCAGCTTCCCACCCCAAATGCAGGCTTACGGCCCCAGCGTCCCCCACCCTTCAACTTCTGCCTCTTCTCCCTGCCCAGGGCTCCTGGCTGCCAACCTCGCTTACACTCTGCAGCTCGATGGCCACCGGACCAGAAGCCGGGGGCTGTTCCCAGGAGGGAGACATGAACTCAGTAGGAACACAGAGGTCACTGGAGACCTGTCCTGCACCAAGTTCTGGTTCCACTTCCCGGTAAGGGAGCCATCGGGGCTGTCCTAGGAAGTGCGGGGGCGGCGGAGCTGACTGCAGCGACGGGCAGCAGCGGGTGCAAGGATCAGCTCGGTCACCAGCCAGCTGGGTCACAAGGCCCTTGGGTCTCTCTACACTGCCATTTCCTCTTATGATAGTGGTAATAATACCATTAGCATATTTTCTCTAGTCCTTAATCTATGGACGTGGGCGTTTTAACATAGTTACCATTAGGAAGTACTTCCCATTTTTTCCCTGCAATTTTTCCACACATCATATATTAATGCTGCTCCCCGGCTTTTCATAAGTATTTTAATAGCTACAGAATATTCAGTTATGGCAGTGCATCCTTATTTGCCAGGTACGCATGGTCATTTATTATTACCATTCATCGCAGAAAAAGGTTCTTTTAATATCAGTTTGAGCAACTGCTGAGACACCCAAATTCAGTTTGCTTCTAACAGTCCTGTGTTAAGTAGAGTTGATGGTAAATTATTCTGATCCCTTAAATATTTAATAAGAGACTGGGTATGGGATTGGTGTATAAGATTTTGAAGTTTGAGGACACCTGGGTGGCTCAGACAGTTAAGCATCCAACTCTTGATTTCAGCTCAGGTCAGGATCTCAGGGTTATGAGATCGAGTCCTATGTCGGGTTCGCGCTCGGCATGGATTTTGCTTGAGATTCTCTCTCTCCCTCTCTCTCTGTCCCTCATCCCCCCTCTAAAAACAAAAAGATTTTGAAGTTCATTTTACATTTTTTTGTTATGGGGAAATTTCAAACATATAAAAGCAGAAAAAATGGCTCAGTGAACCCCCAAATACCCATCCCCCAGTATCAACAGTTATGAACTCACTCACTGTCTTAGCTCATTCATACCTGCACTCAGTGCCCCTCTGCTTCCTTGCACCCCACCCCTACACCCCCAATAGATCTAGAAATTTTCAACATAAATTTGCCAGAAGAGGTAGTGTGTCATGATGGGAAGACCTGGGACTTGGGAATTGGACAGATTTGGGCTCATTTCCTAGCTCTATTCCTTAGGAAGCTTGGATTAACTCTGTTGACCTATGTTCCTCACCTCTAATGTGAGGATAATAATGCCTGCGTCTTCGGGTTGGTGAAGGAGTTCAGGTGAAGATGATTTGGGTGCCTATGAAGTGCCACTGTGAGGGACTGGTAATAACATAAAAGGCCAAGACCCATCCCTGTTCTCAAGGAACTAGGATATTCTAGTTATTCTAGAATATTCTTTTCTTATGCAACCTTCGATAATGGCTGCCTAGAGCAGTTTGACAGAGATTCAGGGGCTTTGGTCAGGACTCAGTGGGAAAAGTGGGGTGGTTGATTGGTGATGTCTGCCGTGGGAGTTGGGGCTGAGGGAGATACGTGTGCTGAGAAGCGACCCTGGGCATGCTATAAACACCTGATGCTAGAATCTCATCATTTGTAAAGTATGAACCAGGTGAGCATTTAACTGGAAGATTAAACTCACAACATAGGTGGTATTCTCATCACCCTCAGGTATGCATTCAAGACCTCATCTCTCCCATCAACGTCTCCCTAAATTACTCTCTCTGGGAGGAAGAAGGGACACCGAGGGACGAACATGAGGTAAGAAGAGATCACTTAGGGGAATTGAGAGGAAACAGGGGAGAGTAGAATTTCAGTTTAGCAAGACTGTATTATAGAGGAATCTTTGGTTTTAAGCAATAGAAACCAAACATAGGTCACTTCAGCAGGAAAGGACTTTGCTTTTGGGAGCTTGTATTTGGCAAAGCAAACTGGGAAGAAGGGGAACCAGAGTGAAGGCTCTGGGGGCTCTTGAGGGGAGGGAATAATGGATGGACTCTTCAGAACACGGCCCCTTCCGTGACTCTACCGCCCAGCATCAGCTTCAGTCGTCACCAGGATCCTAACATTGCTCAAGGTGCAAATTCCAGGGAGGACAGGGCTCCCTGATCAGCCTTCTCACCAAAGCGTATTCAGTTGAGAGCAGGTGGTGTCCTCAAAGACGAACTGGGGGGCCATCAGGATGTAAAAGAGGAGAACACTATCATCGTTTGCTGGACCACACACTCCCCACCCAGGCCCAAAGCCAGGTCTCCTCTCCTCTCCTTGACACTCAGCTGGTGGTTTAGCTTCAAGGCAGCAGGATCCAGTAGAAAGAGCCTGAGGCGGCCCCCCCGCCAAAGATGCGGATTTTGTTTTTCCCCGGCATGAACGTCTGAGCAGGTTCCGTCCCTCTCTGGGACTGTGTCCCCATCTATGAAATAAGGGGGACATGGAGAGGCCTCTCCCAGAGCGAGAGCATCTGACTGCTAAGTGCCCTCTTGCTCCTGGCTTTTGGCAGCATGCGCTGAGCATGCCCCCAGGCTTGCTTGTGCTCCCCAGATTTGAGGGGTACCGCGGGGTGCTCACCCAAGATCAAGGTCCCCGCCCGCCCGACGCTCACCCTGCGCTCAAGGGAAGTTGAGCGCCTGCCTGTGCTAAGCCCTCTTCTAAAGAAAACATGGTCCCTACCCGGAAGGGGCTCACGGTCCGCTCCGGAGGTCAGACACGTCAACAGACAGGACCGGCCGTGATAAGGCTGTGGTCAGGCTAGATGCATCGTGCTGATTTCATATGTTGCCTAAGAGGCTCCCTGTAAAGTCCCCAGGTAGAGACTGGGAGGTGGCCCCAAGAGAAGGCATCGTGTGAACACAGGCAACAAAGACGCCAGAGCTTGTGCGTGTCGGGAGCACAGCAGGCCTTCGACGGAGGGTGGAGGAGCACCAGCTTCCCTTTGAGACGAGGGCCTGGAAAGCCACGTGATGCTTACACGTCCATCTCATTGGTCAGAACTTGGTCACTTGGCCACACCTAACTGCGAGCCTGAGCCGCGCAGCCTCTGGTCCAGCTGGCCCTACGACCCGACCCGATATAAAGGGGAGGCTCTGTTTTAAAGGCAGAGGGTGAGGAAGGATATGTGGAGACAACCAGCAGTCTCTGCCGTTGGTACTTTGTTTTTTTAAAGCCAAGCTGCGTGGAGTAGGAACTCAGGGTAAAAAAAAGAGACCTGAGCTCACAGTTGTCAAGAAAGGCTTCCTGGGGAAAGTGTCATTGGCAGAATGAGTCGACTTTGGGTAGTGGATTGAGGAGAGGCAAAGGGAGAAGCGTAAGGAAAGGTGTGGTGGTCCATTCAAGGGAAAGGAGGAGGTGGGCTTAGCTTCCAGTAGAAGGACAACTGAGCAAGGCAGAGACCCCGGATGCCCGTTTGGGGGCTGGCTGTGGTCTAGTGAGTGGAGGGAATCCAAGTTGAGGGTGGGTGGGAGCAGTCAGCAGAGGCCCCCAGGACCCCAGCCCCTTAAGGAAGAGTCTGGAGGTTGTTTGGCAGGTGGCCTGGACGTGGAGGAGGCTGGAGTCTTTCTAGAACATTCAGCTAATAACTCGCAGAACACTTCTATGAAGCCATTACCCTCAGGATCAAGTCCCAACTCCCAAACGTGGCTTTAAGGCCCAGGGGAACCTGGACCCTGCTGCGGTCTCCTGCCCCCGACTTGCCGCGCTCTGGCGGGTCTGAGTGTGCTCCTGCTGCACGCACAGGCGCAGTCTCTCTAGCCTCGGGCCTTCGGGGAGCCGGTCCTCTTTTCCTTCCTCTCCATTCTCTTTGCTGGGCTCTGTGCAGCTCATCCTTTAGATTTCAGTTGAGACCCATTTCTTCAGGAAGCCTCCCTGATCCCCAGGTGGGCATAGGATTCCCTTCTACAGACTGAGTATACCCCGTACTTGTCCCATCAAACTCTCGAAGATGCTGGTGGTTCCCCCACCGCCCCCCGATCAGGGTGGACGGGCAGTGTGTCTTTTTTGTTTTCTGGTGCGTGTACCCAGGGCCCAGCACAGGGCTGGCCTGGAGCAGAAGCCCTAGAAATGTTGGGGAAAATGGCCTTGATCTGCGGAGAGATGGAGAGCTGCTCTGGGGGGAGCTGGGGTTTGCCGAGGAGAACCACAGGAAGAGCTAGTCACAGGCGGACGAGCCCAGGGAAGGAGGTGGGCTACGAGGAGCTTTGGAGCTGCTTTGTCAGGGCCAGGTTCCCCTGTGCAGGAGACACCCTGAGTCTCGCCTCCCTTGAGGGGCTGCCATTTGAGGACTGCACAGGTGGCCTTGGGGCCGAGTCAGGAGGGCGAGGTGCTGCCTGGGGTGGGCCTTGGCTCCTGAGAGGGGCCGACCAAGCTAGCCCAGCTGAGCCCCAAGCTCTGAGCCCCACTAGCCCTCCTTCGAGAGTTCTGCTGCCTCAACTAACCTGTCTTCTCTCCCGGCCCTCCCACCACTCAGCAGGGCAAGGACGTAGCTCTCATCCTGAGACCCTCGCCACACGCGGAGACCAAGGAGGTAAGAGGGCAAGAGGGGCAGCTGGAGAGGCCAGGGTCCCTCCGTCCTGGGTCTGGGGCCTGGGCCTCCTAGTCTTTCTTCTTGGCCTTTCAGATCCCTTTTGAGAAGAACTGCGGCGAGGACAAGAAGTGTGAAGCGAACCTAGAGGTGTCATTCTCCTCTGCAGGGTGAGGCCTCCAGCCCCCTGCGCCCTCCTCTTCCACCTGGTGTTTTCCTGACGCAACTCCTGGGTCCTGGAAAGAACAGGGGGCTTCGACTCCGCAGACCCCCATCTGTACTCACTAGATCTGTTCTGTGGGCCTTCGTTTCCCTCTCTGGGAATTCCAGTCCCTTGGGCACGCCTGTCAGGATCAGATGAGGTCAAATCACTCAGAGCCTGTGCCTGGGAGCTGATTTTGGTGCATTCAGTTTTCTAGCCTAGCGGACCCCTCAGTTCGGACAGCCCCCACCTCTGCTCCTGCCTCCTTCACCTGGGCCCCTGTAGCTTTGCCCTGCTCTTGCCCGCAGATCCGGAGTCTTGCGTCTGACCCCCTCAGCCAGCCTCTCCGTGGAGCTGATGCTGAAGAACCTGAAAGAAGACGCGTACTGGGTCCACCTCAACCTGAGCTTCCCCCGGGGACTCTCCTTCCGCAAAGTGGAGGTGCTCAAGGTAAGCGCCAAGGCACGGTCTGCCCGGGGCCACGCTTGTCCCCACAGCTTCTGCTCCCCTGGCAGAGCCTCGGGCAGACAGCACAGCCTGGAGATGTGGGCAGCAGCTGGCACACAGAAGCCTTAGGTCCGCAGGCGGGTTCTCGGCCTCGTGGCCCCCCTCACCCTCAGTGGGCCTCAGATCCTGCCACCAGGGAGGCTGGGGACACCCGCAGGGCTAGTGAGCGGGCCACATAGAGTGGAGACTGTGACGGAGGCTCATGGATCTGGTGACCAAAAAGGTGTACACAGATTTAGTGAGCTCTGGTTCCTTCCCTCCTAGAGGTGACCTGCGTGTTTTGCGGGGGTGGCCTGGGTTGTTTTAAATACAACTTTTACTTTTGTCAATTATGGACACAGAAGTAATACACGATCACCACAGAAAGCTGGAAATCACAGAGAGGTTTAGAGAAGACTGTCACCCCATACTCCCACAGCTCAGTGGTTACTACTTTTTTTTTTTTTAAGATTTTATTTATTTGACAGAGGGAGAAAGAGAGAGCACAAGCAGGGGGAGCGGCAGGCAGAGGGAGAGGGAGAAGCAGACTCCCCATTGAGCAGAGAGCTCGATGCGGGGCTCAAACCCAGGACCCCGGGATCATGACCTGAGCCGAAGGCAGACACTTAACCTACTGGGACACCCAGGCGCCCCAGCAGTCACTACTTTTAATATTTTGGTGTTTATCCCACTGTGTGTCTACGCACATACATATAAATTACATCGTATATTTATTCATTCTGTACTTGTTTTTACGGATTGGCATTTTGCTTTCCATTTGGTTATTTTTCCTCGTTTTTAAAACAAATGGTTATTGTGATAAAATATATATAATAGAAAATTTACCATTTTAACCCTTTTCAAGCGTACAATTCAGTGGCGTTAAGAATATTCACAATGTTGGGGCGCCTGTGTGGCGCAGTCGTTAAGCGTCTGCCGTTGGCTCAGGGCGTGATCCCAGCGTTATGGGATCGAGCCCCACATCAGGCTCCTCCTCTGGAAGCCTGCTTCTTCCTCTCCCACTCCCCCTGCTTGTGCTCCCTCTCTCACTGGCTGTCTCTCTGTCAGATAAATAAATAAAATCTTTAAAAAAAAAAAAAGAATATTCACAATGTTGTCCCACTGGCATGTGTTTGCAGAATTTTTCCATCATGTCAAACAGAAGCTCTCGATCCATTAAAAGCAATAATTCTCCATTCCCCACCCTCTGCCCCTGGTAATCTCTCATCTACTTTCCGTCTCTCTGGATTTGCCTGTTCTGGATTTTTCACAGAAGCGGAATCATATGATATTGTCGTATTATGTCTGTCTACCCCGCTTTGCATGGTGTCTGTGAGGTGCTTTTATGTGACAGCAAGTGCAAATTTGCTCCCTTTTTAAGGCTAAATAATACTCTATTGAATGGATAGACCACATTTTGTTTATTCGGTCATCTGTCAATGGACATTTGAATTATTCTCATCCAACAACATTAGATGCTTCCTCACAGGGCATCTGGTAGAGTGATGAGGACCTCGAGATCCGGAGTCAGGCAGACCTGTGTTCACATTCCTACCAGAACCCTGCCAGATGACGCACGGGTGGGACCCGGGGAATTCACCAGACTTCCCCAAGCCTCTGTCTCCTTATCGAATTCCCTCCCCGATCTGAGGCTGAGATCCGTCCTCACAGATGGTGGTGAAGATGCACGGTTCTGTGCTGCTTAGCCCAGGATCAGGGCTCAAGCTCACTTTAAAATGGTTGCTGACCGTGTGGATCTCCCTGTACCCTCGCCTGGGATCGTACAGCGCGCCGAACCGTTCCTAGCTCTCTGAACTCTTTGATCACTTCTGGATTTTCACAATCACACAGAGCATCGCGGTGAACATCTTTGGGGAAGCCTCTCTGGCTGTGACCCCGATTCTCTGCCCCGCCCCCTCTCTGACAATGTGCCCAGGCCGGGATGGAGCCAGGGCGCTGGGCCCTGAGGGTTGGTGGCCTCTGGCGACCTTGGCCTTGCCCACCAAGAAGTCTGTTCCTTCTCTTCTCCCCCCCAGCCCCACAGCCAGATACCTGTGAGCTGCGAGGAGCTCCCTCAGGTATCCAAGCTTCTGACCAGGACCCTCTCTTGCAACGTGAGCTCTCCCATCTTTAAAGCAGGCAGCGGGGTGAGTGCCTTAAGGCCCGAGGAGCCAAACCGCTGAGGGACTCTGGGCTGAGGTGGGGAGGGAAGGGTGCGGGTGATGGGGAAAGAAGCCCCCCACTCCTCCTACCCCAAAGGGAATGACAGCCTGGACTGTGGAATCAGACAAACCGGGGGTTGGGTTATTCATTTTGGGACCTTACACACAACTCCGCCGTTTGGAACTTTGTATCCTCATCTGGACAATGGGGATAAAACACCTATTTCTGGGGCTCAGTAACAGGCGTCCCTGGTCTCACAGCAGTTGGGCGTGGGGGCTGCGAGGCGCTTCCCTCCTCATTCCCCTCTCCTCCCTGCCAGGTTGCCATCCAGGTGATGTTTCATATGCTGCTGAACAGCTCCTGGGGGGACTTGGTCGAGCTGCACGCCAATGTGAGCTGGTGAGCAGGCCCCAGGCAGGCCCCTGCCACACCGCTGCCCCGGCTCGCAGACGGCCCCGCGGTCCTGGCCACGTGCTTCTCCTAACACTGCCCTCTGCCTTGCCCCCCACAGTGACAATGAGGACTCAGACATCTTGGGGAACAACGTGGCCACCACCAGCATCCCCGTCCTGTACCCCATCAACATCCTCACCGAAGAGTAAGTCCTGAGCCGCCTGCCAGCCCTTTCCTCCCACCTCCGTCTCCCCACCCAGGGCTCAGCCTCGCCTCCCAGGACTCTCCTTCAGAGCCTCCTCCTTTCCTGAGGCCCCCCAGAGAAAATTAGAACTGATTCCAGCCACAACCCCAAGAGTTTTCAACAGCCAAAAGAGGGGAGGCCCTTTAAGAGTTCTGAGGTCAGCGGTTTACTGACGGAAGAAAAAGCACATGGAGCGTTGACCTTATTTCAGACACTGTGCCCGCTGCAGTGCACAGCTGGGCCTCCCCTGGAGCTTACAGCCCCTCGTGGGGCGGCTGTGTCTCTCTCCACATGAGCAGGGAACAGGCAGGCTCAGAGAAGGGAGGACCTCACCCAGAGCTGTAGAGCTAAGAGGCCCTACTGCTGGCTTCTGAATCTGGGTCTAGTCTGACTCCAAAACCCCGTACTAGATGCCCCCCGCTTCTTCAGGGCGGGAAGAGCTGGGAGAGAGAAGGAGAAACTGCTCACACTGGCTCTTGCCCACAGAGAGCTCAGAGTCAGGTCGGAGAGGCCAAGCTCTCGTGTACACAGAATCAGTGAGTTATGGCGGGAAGGACCCATGGAGGTCACCAGTTGGATTTTCTCATTTACAGAAAAGGGTATGAAGGCTGAAAAGCAGAGTAGCTTTCTCAAGTTGGCTCAGTGAGAGGAGGACAGGGACAGTGACTGAGCCAAGGTCTCTGGTGCTTCTGAACGCAAATGCCAAACACAATGATATTGTCTGAAGTGTGGTACGAAATTAGAGCCAGGAAAGGTGATTTGGGTTGGAGGAGAGATGGAAGAGTTCATGGAGAGGAGGTAGGGGCTTGAACTGGGGTCTGGAGAATGAGGGGGTTCAGATAAGGGCCAGGGAGGAGGAAGGATGTTCTCAGGAGAGAGAATGGCATAGGCCAAATGAAGTGGCAAGCAGGTGTGTGTGTGGGGGGACAGTGGGCAGGTCTGGACGTGGGGAGCTGTGGGCCTGACCCTTGTGGGCAGCAGGGGGCCATGGGCGGATTCCGAGTGGGTAGGTGGCAGGATCAGACAGTAACATTAGGAAGGTCATTGGAAGGATGGCATGGAGAGGAAGGCAGAGGCTGGTGCCGCTATGTGGGAAATGAAGGGGCCACAGGACAGTGGAGACCCTCGTGAGGTGGGGACCCTGTGTGGCAGGGGGCACACGGCTGCAAAGGCCCATCCGCCTGGGCTCAAGGCCTGGCCCTCCACGGCAGGACGCTGGGCAACAGACTGACCCCCTCCACGAGCCTTACTTTCCAAAGGGCAACAGCAGAGCGCTGGAAGGTTACACGAGAGCATGCCTGCGTGGTCCCTGGGGGTCCCTCAGAGGCTTCCCCTGGCCCGGGCCCCTGCCCTGCTGGAGACTGGGTCCTTGTCTCCTCCTCTTTCTACCTCTGCTCTTCCCTCTCTCCACAGCAAGGAAAACTCCACACTGTATGTCAGCTTCACCCCCAAGGGTCCCAAGAACCAAACTGTCAAACACTTCTACCAGGTACGAGCCTCCGTGTGAAAAGGCCCTTCTGGGTCACACCCTTTTCAGCCCCATCCCGAGGACCGAGGCTGCAGAGACACAGCCCCATCCTCAGCGAATCCAGGGCCCTCTGCCTCATCCTGTGAGCCTTTCTAGAGAGCCTCACAGCCTCCCCTGGAGTGCCTCCCCAGCTCCTTTCCAGCACCAGATACTTTGTGGGATCGAACTTGAGAGCCGGAAGCACTCGGAGAGAGAACCTAGATTTTCACTCAAATGTTCAATGGGCCACTCTTCCAGCTAGATGCTGGGGCAGCAGTTCAGTCGGTCAGGGCCGCTGACCACTCCCCCGACCCAGTTCTGTGCCTGGTGCTTTATATATGTGGCCCCCTGTGAGTCTCACACCAACCTGTGAGAGCCCCAGAAGGCAGAGGCGTGGCCATTCCCAGCGTACAGGTGAGAAAGCCACAGCACAGAGAGGTTGAGTAACTTGCCAGGTTACACAGCTACGAAGGGGGAAAGGTCAGATCGCAGCACTTATTTGAGTACCAAAATTCACATGTTTCACCTCTAAGTGAATGATCTGTCACTTCTCGTGCCACAGGCTCGGGGCTGTAATAGCAATCTTCATTGCGGGAACAAAGAAGAGGGAGGCCAGCCCCCAAGTCTCGAGGAGTCTAGGTTCTTTTAGAGGTAACCTCAGAGAGAGGAGTAGCCATTGACTGAGCCAAGGGCAGTCTCATTTTCCTGTGGAGGAAACTGAGGCCCCAAAGAGAAACTCTTCGCCCAAGGCCGTGCTGGCATCAGGGAAGCCTGGGGCAGGAGCCCAGCAGGAAAGGGCCCCCAGGCAGGTAACCCCTTTAGAACAAAGGCTGGAGCCGTCTCAGGTGGATATGATGATGGAGGAGAGTGGCCCCTGGGGAGGTCAGGTGTCCATTTGCATAGAGAATGGCCAGTAGAGTTGGTTTCCAGTGCTGTTCACTGGGATGCCTCTGGGTTCCTGAAGGAGGTTGGCAGACTAGTCCTTTGACCAGCAGAATAGTGGGGAAGACTTGAACGGGCATGGATCCAAGCCCCAACTCTACCACTCGATCTCTGTGACTTTGGGCCAAGGGCTTAACTGTCCATGCCTCGAGTCCCTGCTGTGACAAATGGCGTTTGGAACGAGAACTTGCAGGTGTCGTGAGGTTGAAGTGGGTGACTTACTTCCTGTGGAGTGCTTGGCCCACTGCCTGGGGAGTGGGGGTTGTTAATGACTGAGGCGAGAGTTGTGCCCCAGCCTGGAGATTCCCTAGCCAATGTGGAAGCCTGCTTCGTTTCTTGCCCCACTCCTCGGGGAACCAACTCAAACCCTTTGTGCTCCCCCTTCACCCCCCACCCCATTTCTCTCTCTCGGAATAGTCATCACGGCCAGATGCCTCCAGCCGCCTCCAGCCACCTCAGCGCCCCTCCAGCCCTCGAGCTAAGCATTTGGCTCCCTGCCGCCTGGCCCGCCGCGCAGCCACTCTTGCTAAGGGCCCTGATGACCTCTGTTCTAACTAAACCCACCTCTGCGTGGAACACTGGTCATCTTTCCCGCTTGCCCGAAGCTGTCCTGTTAGGCCTTTTTTGCCACAGGGAGGTCAGCTCGGGTCTGTTGTAAGCTCAACAGGCACGGTAATCCGGTGAGAGTTGGGCAGCCGGCCCATGGGGTCTTCTTCCTCACGCTGTCCCTCTCCCCTGGGAGGTCAGGTGCAAAGGCTTCAGCCAGACCTGAAATCTTCTTGAAGCTCTGCCCTTTCAAGCTGTGTGGCTTTGGGCAGTTTACTTCACCTCTCTGAGCATCAGTTTTTCAATCAGTAAAATGGGGATGATGATAGCTCCTACTTTATGGGGTTGTTATGAGGGAAAAAGTAAGACGATGCATGTGACATTCTCTGCGTTAACACTCGACGTATAAGCCATCGGTCACCAGTGGCTGCTCTTAGCATTGTTCTCACCATCATCCAAGGAAGGTGATAGAGCACAGCCATTCCAGTCCCTGGAGGCCCAGCCTGGGCTCAAATGCCAGCTCTGCTATCCGATCACTTTGGACAAATGAGTCTCCCTGAACCCCAGTCCTCCCCTCTGTGAAATGGGGATGACAGTGCTCCCCGCCACATTGGAAGCCCCAGAGAAATCAGAGAGATCCGGCATTCAGTGAGAACCACAGGAGGCCCAGCGCACTGAGTGTCCCAAAAATGGTGATCGTTCTTACCTGTGTCTCCCCACGCGCCCCATCTTCACACCGCCCTGGCCACAGGCTGCTGCTCCTCGCTGGCTCCCCTGCCCGCCCCACATCACACCCGCTCAGGGTGCCTCTCTGCCCACAGTCCGAGTCCCCCTCCCAGCTCGCAGCTCTGCACTGTGACCCCCTGCTCCCCCAGCACGCTGGGCCCGTGGCCTGTCACTGCTCTCCGCCGGGATGTCTTCCTAGCATCTTTTTGGGCCTTTTAACAGCCCTATGATAGAATGAGATACAAGTCACAGTCCATATGATTTACCTGCTGTTTTAAAAAAGATTTTATGTATTTATTTCAGAGGGAGAGAGAGATGGGGGGAGGGGCAGGGGCAGAAGGAGAAGCAGACTCTCTGCTGAGCAGGGAGCCCAATGTGGGGCTTGATCCCAGGACCCTGGGATCACGACCTGAGCCGAAGGCAGCTGCTTCACTGACTGAGCCACCCAGGAGTCCCTCGATTTACCCACACTGATTGATTGATTTACCTACTTTTAAAGAGTACAGTTTAGGGGCCCCTGGGGGGCTCAGCCCCTTAAGCACCTGACTTCAGCTCAGGTCATGACCCCAGAGTCCTGGGATGGAGCCCTGAGTCAGGTCCCCTGCTCAGTAGGGAGTCTGCTTGCCCCTCTGCCCCTCCCCCTGCTTGTGCTCCCTTTGTCTCTCTCTCTTAAATAAGTAAAGCAAATCTTAGGGAAAAAAATAAAGTGTGTAGTTCAGTGGCTCTTAGTAGATTCATGAAGTTGTACAACTGTCACCACAATCTAATTTTAGAAGATTTTCATTGTTCCAGAAAGAACCTTTATGTAGGGGAGGAATCCTACAGTATGGGGTCTTTGTGACTGGCTTCCTTTGAGTTCACTTGGTGTTTTCAGGGGTCATCCACATTGGAGCCCAAGCCAGTGCCTTTTCACTCTTTTTTATTGCCAGGGAATGTTCCATTGTGAGGTAGGCCGCGTTAGATTTGTCCGATCGTCGGCTGGTGGACACCTCGGTGGTTTCCACTTTTTGGCTTTTATCCACTGTGCTGCTTGGCCGTTGCCACACAAGGTGTGGTGTAGACCTGTTTTATCACACTTGGGTCTACACCTAGGAGTGCAGTCGCTCCTCTTGGGGCTTTGTCTCATTGTGTTCTAAAGTGTATCACTTTCCCCCAAGCCAGCATCACCTCAGGGGTGCTCAAAAGCACCTCTTTCCTCAAGCCAAACTTCCAAGTCTGGGTGAATGTGTCCTTCCTCGGTGCCGGCCCCCCCACCTCTGTAGCTTCTGTTCTGTGTTCTCTGGTCTCCTGGGCCCCCCTGCTGTCTGGACTCCTCGTCTTCTTGCAGCTGTTGGCACAGGCTCCCGGCCTGGATCTCGGCTTGCCTTGCCCCCTTCTTTCCGCTCCAGGCCTGCCCGGAGGGAGCCCCCAGAGCCTGCCCTCCTCAGCTATCTTCCGTGACTCACCATTGCTTAGTTGAGGGTCCCCTGATTTCTGGCCTTGGGCCTCCTGGGCACATAATCTCATCTCAAGTCTCCTTTCCAGATGTACGTCCTACCTCTCTGTCCCAGGCCCCCAACCTGCCACTGTGTCACACTCGCCTGCCCCTGTCCTGTCTCCCCGCATTTTCACTTCCCGGTGCCTTCCCCCATCTTCGTCTGTTCCACTCCTCTTTGTCTTCCACGGTTAAATTCAAATGCTGCCTCTGATGCTAGACCTTTTCAATTGAACGTACCTGATATCTTGCAAGCATCCACAAACGTTTGTCGAGCGACTAATGGTAGAGCCTCTCCAACCGGGTATGAATTTCCCTGCTTGGCCTCCCTGAGCTGATCGGAGGTGCTGCTCCAGTCACTTTCTTCTCTGCTTCTGGGTCTTCCTGCCCTCGCACAGTTGGCCCTTACATCTAGAGGGTACTTGGACTTGTTCCTTAAATCATTCCAAGGCACTCGCCAAAGTGAGTCCTTCCCAACCTGCATTGTGCAGACAGTTTTCACATCTATCCTTGTTAAGCGCCCTTCGTTCTTTCTTTCGCTCAAACAACGACTTTTCTGGAGGCCTGCTGTGTGCTAAGTAGTGTGTCAGGCAGCAGGGACTTGCCAGCGAAAGAAGCCACAGCTGCTGTCCTCACGGAGCGCGCAGTCCGCAGACAGACAGACCCAGCTGCTTTGCCGTCTTGCTGGAGACGTGAAGCGCTGTGGGGACACATGGGGGGGAGCCGCCCTCCCCTTGGGGAGTCAGCCTAGCCATCAGAGATGCTGCTTGAGCGGTACCTTGCTGGGTGTGGGAGGGTGTGCCCCGTGGAGAAGGCCCAGAGCCACATGTAGCCCACGCTGGCACTTCGAGGACGAGCTGTCCTTGCCCGGACCTCAGCCAGGGAGGGCTGCCTCTGGAGGGGCGGTTGGAGGGGTGGCTGGCATTTAGGGCTCTGCGGTCCTGTGTCCTCTGTCCTAGGTGAGGATTCAGCCTTCCGTCTACGACCACAACGTGCCTGCCCTGGAGGCCGTGGTTGGGGTGCCAGGGCCTCACAGCGAGGGGCCCATCACACACAAGTGGAGCGTGGAGATGGTGAGTATGGCCCAGAGGAGGGAGAGACACCCAGGTCAGTGGGAGTGAGCTCACAAAGGGGTACAGGTGTGTGGGAAGGGAGCGAAGAGGGATGCATCGTGTTGGGCTCAGTGATTCTGAATCTCCCAAGAGCCGGGGGGAGTGAACCGGGTTGGCCCAGATGCGGAGAGCGGGGAGGGAGGCCACGTCCTAGCCTTAAGGGGCCAGTGTCCTCTCTCTGCTCTGGACTAACCGGAGACCCTGTCTCATCATTCCAGGTGCCTCCTGTGAGCTGCCATCCTGAGGATCTGGAGACGCTGCCCGATGTGGCTGAGGTCAGGGCCCAGGGGCTCAGAAGTTGGGGTGGGGGCCGCCAGAGTGCAGGTGGGCAGACAGGCCTCTCTGACCCCTGCTCTCTTCATTCTTGGCAGCCTTGTTTGCCCAGAACCAAGTTCCACTGCCCACTTGTCTTCAAGGAGGAGATCCTCGTCCAAGTGACCGGGACGGTGGAGCTGGTGGAAGAGATCAAGGTAGCACCGGTGGCAGCGGACGCTGTGGGTGGGGGGAGCCCCAGGGCTGAGCAGTGGGCTTCCCCACCAGATGGGCTTCCTGCATTTTTCCTGACTACCCGGCTGCAAAGCCCTGATATTTCCACAGCGGCAGGTGAAAGAGAACTGTGATCTGCTTGAAATTGGCAGGGCTGTCTTCATGGGCCTATGCCGGTTCTTCTGGGTTCTCGGTAGGAAGTAGTGCCTCCTAGAAGTGGGCCGTGGGCCGTGAGGACGCCGCGGTAGACAGCTCATCAGCTCATTAGCCATGGCGCACGCCCCCAGGGCCCAGTGTCCTCGGCTTCTCACCCTCCGTCAAGGTGGGGTGCAGACGTCAGCGGGCTCTGGCCCTTGCTCTCCCCGGCCTGACGTCCCCCGCCGTCTCACAGGCCCCGTTCACGCTCAGCCTCTGCAGCTCCCTCTCCGTGTCCTTCGACAGCAGCAAGCACTTCCACCTCTACGGCAGCAACGCCTCCCTGGCCCAGGTATGGCTGTGCCTCTTCAGGAACCTCGGGAACAGAGGTCAGCAGAGGCTCTGGGGAACCCCAGGGCAGAGCTAGAAGAACTAGAACCGGAAGCGGGAGGGCCCCTGAGAGGTCTGGGCTGGGCCCAGAAGGAAGAGCTTCTCAGAGCTGCTGGCCTTGGCGAAGGCTGTGATGGATGCCGTGGGCTCCCCGCCACCACTGGGGGGCAAGCAGGCCACAGGGTCCCCCGTCTGAGATGTGTCGGGCAGAGATCAATTTAATGGCAGCTCAGCAAAGGGTCGCCACCCTGTGCCCACTCTGAACACGACGGGGAAAGCGCTCAGGAAGGCGCTCAGGAAAGCGCTCGAAGCCCAGTGAGGAGCAGCAAGGAGTGAGTGTGGGGGCCCAGGCCACCCAGGCAGAGGGCGGCTTACAGAGCAGGAAGCTCGGAGCAGGGGAAGGGAAGCTGCACCTGACGAGTGAAGCCTAAGCCAGATTCTGGAAGGTTTTGTGTGCTGAGCTGAGATTCTGGCATTTTCTTCTGGGCTTCGAGGAAGCCATGTCAGGGCTGCCGGTGGGCCGTGTGCATGTTGGCCGGCCTGCTCGGGTGGCAGCCCGAGGAGGTTCACTGGGGAGAGGCGTCCGGGCCAGCCTGGCGATGTCGGGAGGCAGTCCCGACCAGAACTCGAAGACCTAGCCATTCACAAGCATGTCAGAGGTGGGAGAGCCTGCCCCTTACACCCCCGCCTCTCCTCCTCCAGGTCGTCATGAAGGTGGACATCGTCTATGAGAAGGAAATGCTCCACGTCTACGTGCTGAGCGGCATCGGGGGACTCTTGCTGCTGCTGGTGATTTTCGCCATACTCCACAAGGTGGGAGCTTCTGCGAGCCACGGGCCTGGCCGAGACAGCCAGGCTGGGGAAAGGGGTTTCGCAGGAGTCAGGGCGGAGAATATCGAGATCAGGGAGCGGTAAAGCGAGAGGCGGCCTCCGCCCACTCCCTCCTTCTACCCATAAGTCTCAGGAGGCCCAAAGAGCAAGTGAGACTTCCCCCAGCCCTCCACCAGGCACTGGCAGGGCCAGGACTGGGTACCCAGGGAAGGAGGGAGCACCCACGTCTCAAGGGCGGGGCACTGGGACCCAGAGAGACATACCACAGACATGCTCCCTGCCTTTGGGGGGCTCACAGTCTAATGGGGAGACAGGCGCACACGTGATAAGGGATCTGCTCAAGGGCCTGTGTACTGGAGCCTCCCTTTGGCTGGGGGAGTCCGGGAGGGCCTCCCAGGAGAGGAGGCATTTGAGTTAGGATTGGAAGGAGGAGTCACCAGGTGAAGAATGCCGAGGGCAGATGTTCTGCATGAAACCCACAAATATTCCAGAAAAAGACAACGCAGAAAGTCGGTTTCTTCCTGCCGCACTCCCAGAGGCTTGTCTTTAACGACCGTTTCGTTTCTATTCTTCCAGGTTCTAATTTTGTTGTTTAAATGTGTATCCATGTGAGCATGAGAGAGGCAGAGAGAAAAGTCAGTGTCCGTGTATATAGAAAACATAAATGGAAGGCTCCCAGATAAACTGCTTGGGAGCTTGTATTTCCCGCCGTTATTCTCTCTCTTGTCTCTGGATGTCAGCACGACCACACCCACCTCTTGCTCTCTGACCTGCCGGTTTGCTGCCGCCTGGGTGCCCCACCTTTTATTTAAACAAGATCCCTGCTGATGAGCATTCAGATTGTTTGTAATTTCTACCTATTTTTTAAAAGATTATTTATTTATTTGAGAGAGAGAGAGCAGAGCGAGCAAGAACATGAGTGCGGGGAGGGGCAGAAGGAGAGGGAGAAGCAGGCTCCCCGCTGAGCAGGGAGCCCGATGTGGGGCTCAATCCCAGGACCCTGGGACCATGACCTGAGCCAAAGGCACACGCTTAACCGACTGAACTACCCAGGTGCCCCTAATTCTGTCCATTTTAAACAGTGACCAAAAAAGGCTCTTGGCTCCCACATCTTTGCACGTTTGCCCAAAACTTCTTTGGAATTAATTCTTAGAGCTAGAATGGCTGAGCCAAAGAATATACGTTTTGAAGGCTAGAATACGTGGGCCGTACTAAGCACTGGGTAAGCGCGGCCCCGTGCCGTTAGTATTACTGGATATGGTCCCACCGCCCGCCCCCAATATTGGTCCATGACGTTTTCATGACTGTAAAGAATGAGCCGTTAAACGGACAGCTCTTCAGCATATCACCAGGAAGCCGGTGTGGCAGGTGCCCTCGGCCCATGCCTGCGGCGGGCACCACGCATCCGTGGCACGCATGACGCATTCCCGTGCAGGGTGCTTTCCTGCTTTGCCGAGGCCCACTGGTCCAGAGTGTTCCGTGGACTTCCCTCACTCCAGTTTTGTCTTCCTGCAGTTTGGCTTCTTCAAACGGAATCTGAAGGAGAAGATGGAGGCCAGTGCTGAAGCTTTCAGTGGGATCCCTCTAGAAGACTCAGAGGAGCCAGTGTCCAGGGAAGAGGCTGGGGACCCAGGCTGCCTGGAGCCCCTGCACGAGGAGGAGGCCCAGGATGCAGGCACCAAAGACTGAGGCCCAGGCCTGCCGCAGCCCGGGGCTGGACTCGGGACGCCCGGCGCCCCTCCGCCTCTGCCTGTGTGTTGCCGTGCGTCTTTGGGCAGGTCGCTGCCCCCGCCTAGACGTCAGGGTCGCTGTCTTGAACGTGGAGCTCACTGGTGCCTGCCTGCTCTGCGGGCTCATGCCCAGGGCCCATGAGGGCTGGGCTGGGCAGGCTCCAGACATCAGGCCTTGTCGTGATCAGCAGGCTCGGGCTTCCCCCGGGCCGCCTTAGTATCCTCCCCTAGAAGAGACTATCTGATCTAAATTTGGAAAAACTGTCATCTCAGGACCTAGCGACACTCCCGGCCCTCCCACCCACCTGCCCTTGGATGTCCCTAGAGGCCTTAGACTCCCAGAACCTTGCCCTTCGCTCCCACCTGCCTGGAGCCCAGTCCACTTTTCATCGGCTGCCAGAGAGCGAACGTGACCAGTGTCACCGCATGGCTGCTGCAAGGCCCTTACTCTGTGGCTGGAGACCAAGTGCCTTAGCAGGCCTTCCAGACTCTGCGAGGGACCCTGAACTTCCCCGTGCGGAGTCGGGCCCCTGTCACCCTCCGGGCCTCCTCCGGAAGCTCGCCGCCTCCCTTCCCGAGCTCCAGTTACACTGGCCTTCCTTGCCAGCCAAGCTCCTTCCCACGTCGCTGCCTTCACCCAGACTGCTCCCTCTGCCTGGAACGTTCCTCCCCAGCCCTCTCCCTGGCTGACTCTCACTCAGCCTGGATAGCACCACTTCAGGGCAGCCCCCGCCCCCGCCCGCCACCCCCGCCCCAGGGGGGTCCCCACATTACGCAGCTCACCCTAGCCTGCGTTCCCCTCACAGCGCGGCCCCTGGGTGCTACTTTGCATTCATCTCCCAGCTCCGACCACGGACTCCACGGGGGAAGGGACCTCACCCGTCTTGTTCACCTCGGTGACATCACAGAGCCTGACGCAGGATGCGCCTGACACAATTTCACCAAACTAGTGAGGGTGCCCGTGGGAAGAGGGAGGAAACGTTTGGGGGGGCCCATGGCATCCCCGCCCTTCGAGGCTTGGTCTTCCCCGGGCTCCCGCCTCCTCGCTGCACAACCCGCATCGGACGCCTCGCGCCCCGCGGCGGCCCCCACAGGAGGCTGAGAGCTCAAGGCGCGGGCCGCATCTGTCCACCTGGCTCCCGGTGCCAAGCGCAGTCCCCACCTGTGTTCACCCAATAAAAGTGACAATCTGTCCAGGTTTGTGATGTTTTTATGCTGGTGCCCCATTGCAGCCTGGCTCAATTCAAGGAACATTTCCTTCTCAAGCCTTTCTCTAAGTGGGACCCAGACAGTTGGCTCTTTTTTTCTTTTTTTTCTTTCTTTCTTTTCTTTTTTCTTTTTTTGTTATGACAACGCTCAGAGACGGACCTGTATGAGGCACTGACAGTTCATTAAGGTGTAAGGAAGGATAGACCCTCCCTGGCCTTTTTTTTTTTTTTAAACAACAATTGGTGGGGCTTGATCCTGAGGCCCCCAGCTTGAGGAGGGACAGAGGGGGCTCATCACTGCTGCCCTCTTGTGGTCAGTAGAACCCCGGGGTTGGGTGGGGGTGCAGGGGGCAGAATACGGAGTATTTCTCAGGCCAGCTCTCTGGGTCCAGCCCTGGGAGCTGAGAAGCAACATTTGGTCTCCCAAGCAGTGACCTCGGATGGCTCCCTTCTGCCTACAGGGGAGTAAGCGAACGTTCTCGAGCCTGGCACACAAGGCCCAGAACAGTATCTCAAAGCCTGCCGGCCTCTTCCACCTCATCAACCCCCTTCTGGTCCAGCACACAAGGAACCCATGGGGCTGGCTCACAGGGAAGACCTCAGGAAGGAAGAAGTGAGGCCCGTCTTCTCAGAGAGGGAGGAAAGAATGTTCTAACGGCCAGGAATATCACAGAAATGAAGTTAGCTGTGGGCCTCTGAAGCCTGTCGGCTTCTATGGATTCGTGCAGTATTTCTTGAAAGCTCTGTCCCAAGGGCACAGCTATGAACGTGACGGAGAAGTCCCTGCCCCCAGAAAGCGTCACCCCAGCGGGAAAACAGAGCGAAAACGTAGACATGTGATTCCAGGTGGTGAGGGGGTTGTGAAGGAGAAACAAGCAGGATAGCAGGTTGGAGAGTGATGGGAACGGTCCTCTCACACTGGTGGTTCTCTGTGACACAAACACAAAAAGGGAATATTTTCATCAGGTTGGGAGCAAAATAGCATGAAAATCTGGGAGGTTCATTTTGAGAACAGACCTGCCCTCATCCTGCCCAGGAGTCTCTATCCCAACTCCCTTAACAGCCCCCATCCTCAAATACCTATATGTCCTTCCCTGCCTGTGTCTTCGCAAATGCTGTTCCCCTTGCCAGCCTATCCAGTTCCACCGCCTTTCTATCCTTTAAAATCTTCCTACTTCAAAGCATTTCCAAGCTTTTCTCATCTCCTCAGTTCCCAGGCAAAATGACACGTTTCATCTTCACTTCATACCCCATCAGAGCACATAACACTGACTGTGTGGGCTCCTCTCTCAAGACTGGGAGGTTCTAGAACGCAGAATCCAGTCTTGGCTCACTTGTCTTACCGACACTGACCCCTCACCAGGGCTGGCCACAAAGAAGACGTTCAAAAAATTGTTTGATTCAGTGGCCTTCACATGTTTTACTCTCAAGACCCCTTTATACTCTTAAAAGCTAAAGATCCCCAAAGAGTTTGTGTTTATAAGTGTTCTATCTATTGGTGTTTATCCAATTAGAAATTAAAATGGAGAGAAATTCAAAACATATGGACACCTAAGCCCACATGGCCCACAAGCCGTCCTATGTTCTCACAGGCCGTGTAGCGTCCAGAAAACACCATCCTCGTGGCACAAAGTGAAAAAGTAACACCTTAGTATCGTTGGGGAAATGGTTGCAACTACTCGGCCGTAGGCTTGAGTCCGGGCTCCGAGGCTTCGCAGCTGCGCCGTGTGGGGCCATTCCTTACCCTCTCTGGGACTCATTGCTTCATCTGTAAAATGGACATAATAACTGTATCTCCCTCAGAGCTGTTGCAAACCTGATAGAACACTGGCACACTGTCTAGTTTAGGAGCACATCTGTGCTTGATACAGGTGGGGAATAGAAATGGTTTAGTTGTGGGGTGCCCGGCTGGCTCAGTCGGCCGTGCAGGCGACTCTCAACCTCGAGGTCATGAGTTCAATCTCCACGTTGGACGGAGAGATTACTTTTTTTTTTAAAAATGGCTTAGGGGTGCCTGGGTGACTCAGTCATTAAGCGTCTGCCTTCGGCTCAGGTCATGATCCCAGGGTCCTGGGATCGAGCCCCGCATCGGGCTCCCTGCTCAGCCTGCTTCTCCCTCTCCCGCTCCCCCTGCTTGTGTTCCCCCTCTCACTGCCTCTCTCTCTGTCAAATAAATAAAATCTTCAAAAGTAAAGTAAATAAATAAAAATATAAAAATTAAAATAAAAACCTGGCTTCGTTGTGCAGGATGGTGTGGTCCAAGCAGCCCGCTGGACCGCAAGTCAAAAGACCTGGCACTGGAGTCCCAGTTCTTACCGTGACCTTGAGAAGGATGCGTGCCCTTCCTGGGCTTGGTTTGCCCGAACTGGGATCTGAAGTTACCTCAAGAGCTGTCAGGTGGAAGAGAGGGGTGGTGGCTGAGCACCTGAGCCCCCCCACACTTGACCTGCTTTAAACACCAAGGTTTATAAGTAGCATCCGGGCTACTTTATCAATTAAGCACCACAGGCACCGTGCCCAGCCTCCCGGCTTTCAATGGCCTACAAACACGTTTGGGAGCTGAAAAAAAAAAAAATTCAACTCCCAAGTATGAAAATTAAATTGTATAATTGAAATAAATGTTAAAGGAAGTGTCTCTAAATGTAATATGTCGGGTTGTCAAATGCAGTTTTATTTAACATCTATAGTTCCATACACGAACTCTACTAAATGTGGAGTATTTTAATATTTGCAATTATGTGTGGTTGTGTATGTATACAAAAATGTGCATAAAGTTTACAAAGGTCTTTAAAAGACCGGGAGATTTTACTTGAAAAATAATGTTCTACTTCCAAAAATAATGAAAACTTTAAAAAAAACACCAAACACAACCAAACTATGTTGGACTACGTTCTTTCTTTTTTTTTTTTTTTTTTAAGATTTTATTTATTCATCAGAGAGCAAGAGAGAGCACAAGCAGGGGGAGTGGCCGGCAGAGGGAGAAACAGGCTTTCCGCTGAGCAGGGAGCCTGACACGGGGCTCGATCCCAGGATCCTGGGATCAGGACCTGAGCCAAACGCAGACACATAACTGACTGAGCCACCCAGGCGCCCCGAACTGTGTAATCTCTAAGGCTCCTTCGAGAGCTTGCAGAACGTAAGAGGCTGGATTGAAATGTCCCTAGAGAAGTTATTTGCCCTTGATGAGTTATAAGGCCCTGAGGATGGGTGTGGGGCTGGCCCTTGTGGAGCCATGGTTCCCCACCTGCCGGTGTGGCCGAGCCGCTGGGACTGATGGAGCCGGGCAGACGTGGTCCGAACGTCTCACCTGCCTTCTGTCCACGGAGGAAGCAGGTCAGAGCTCTGTGAACTCATTTTTCCTTATCCCTGAAACAGAATGAAAAAATCCTTGCAGGGCCATCGGGCCCTTACGAGCATTCATCTCAAGATGTTCCTGGCAGCTGGGTGATTCCCCAGGGTGGGGCCAGTCCTACTCAGCTAAGGTCAAGGCAGGCCACACCCCAGGATCCCACAGACTCCCCACTGGCACCGACTCTCCATTGTTTCCCGAGAGCCAAGTATTAGGAGGGCTGAGGCTCAGACAGGAAAGTAGGATAAAGGCAGGGTGGGAGCAGGGTGATCCCCGTAGGCCCAGGGGTCCTAAAAAAAGAGGAGGGGTGTGGCCAATCAGGCCCAGGCTGGTGAGTGGGTCTGAAAGGCTGTAGTTGTCTAATCCTCACACTGGGCCCCTGTGTGCCCCCTACAGGTGGGGCCGGGTCTGCAGGGACCCTCTGTGGTTCTGGTCACTGGGGGTCTGCACAAAGCGATGGCTAGAGGTTCCGACTGGGGAGGGGAGAGGAGGGTGGCACAGCTAGACGCTGGGAGCCAGAAAGAGATGGAACACAGGCTCTATGCTTGGCTATGAGAACAGGGTCTGTTCTCTGGACCAAGGACAGACCCTCTGTGTTTGGTAAAAGGGATGTATATCCCACGAAGTCGAAAGCTTTCTCACACCTCCCACACTGAGCTCCCTCTGTGTTTGTGCAGGATTCAAAGCATGAGACAAAGCCTGGGGCCATGTGGGCAGGTCATGTCTCCTGAGGATCAGATTATAAGATTCCAGGGAAACTTGGAACATAAAAGCGCTTCCCAGACAGGACCCTATGGCTTCACTGGCTGCGTGTACTTATCACTGAGTGTCTCCCACTGCCCATGCACACATTTTAAGGACAAATCTTTTACCACATAAAGGTTTTTATTGAACTCAAATTCAGGGGCTCCAAAGCCTGAGGAAGACAAGGGAGGCACTGAGGCCCAAGCCCCACCCCAGGGCCCCACTCCCCACCCCACCTACCCTCACCCCTTCCTGACTCAACGAGGGTCTCAGTAGCTACCAATCTAAGCTACCCCACTCTAATTAAGTCACCCTCCCCCCTCCCCCCATCCCAGCCTAGCGCTTTGCCAAGCCAGGCACCCACCAAGGGGCATGCTGTTGCCGAGGCCTGCTCTCTGCTGACCTCTTTTCTGGATTTCTCCCAGAACCTCCCACTGCCTGCTTGGCCTCGCTCCAACCCCTCTTCATAGCCCATTTCCCATAAGTCTCCAGGGCACGTAACTTCCTCCACCCCGGCCCTCGACTCCACCGTCCTCCCCCAGCTCTTCCACTATTCCCTCTAAAGGTTTCTCTAGCATCCTGGCCCCCTCTCTTCGGCCCACCACCTCCCCACCCCCGGCGGGGCTCCAGGTCAGCGGCGGCCGGCTGCGTGGGTCCGCTGGTGGCGGATGAGGTCAGAGCTCTGGGAGAAGGCCTTGCCACAGTCATCGCACTTGTAGGGCCGCTCCCCGCTGTGGACCCGGTGATGCTGCAGCAGCGTGGACGAGCGGCAGAAGCCCTTGCCGCACACGGCGCACCTGTAGGGCCGCTCGCCCGTGTGCGAGCGCTGGTGCTGGATCAGCGTGGAGGAGCGGTTGAAGGTCTTGCCGCAGTCGGGGCAGCTGTAGGTGCGGCCCGGCAGGTGGGTGCGCGCGTGGATGGCCAGCACCGAGCTCTGGCCAAAGCGCTTGCCGCACTCAGGGCACTTGAAGGGCTTCTCGCGGGCGTGGCTGCGGGCGTGGGGGATGAGTGCCGAGCGCTGCGAGAAGCTCTTGCCGCAGATGCCGCAGCTGAAGGGCCTTTGGCCGGTGTGCACCCTCTGGTGACTACGCAGGGAAGAGTTCTGGCTGTAGCACTTGCCGCACTCGGGGCAGCTGTAGGGCCGCTCGTGGCTGTGGGTGCGCTGGTGCCGCAGGAGGTAGGAGCTGTCACCGAAGGCCTTGCCGCAGTGCGGGCACTTGTAGGGCTTCTGACCAGAGTGGGTGCGCTGGTGGCGAAGCAGGTAAGAGCTGTCGGCGAAGGCCTTGCCACAACGGGGACACTTGTAGGGTCGCTCGCCCGTGTGGGTGCGCTGGTGTTTGATGAGGTCAGAGCTCTGGGAGAAGGCCTTGCTACAGACCTCACATTTATAGGGCTTCTCACCCGTATGGATGCGCTGGTGCTGGATCAGGGTGGAGCCCCGCCCAAAGCTCTTCCCGCAGATGCCGCAGATATTAGGCCGGGGGCCCTGCCCACCCCGGGCTCTGCCACCCCGCCGGCCTGGCCCCCGAAGGGCCCCTGTCAGGCCCAGGGGATTCTGGAGCATCTCAAACTGGGGTGTGGCCAGCAGGGCCCCTGTGGGCATCTCAAAAGGTGGCCCTAGGGGTAGGGCCCCTGTGGGCTGCTCCCCAAACCCTTGGGTGAAGGAGTCCAAGGGGTGGACTCCCAAGGGGATGCTCAAGGGATTCTTTTCCTCGGGATTCAAAAGCATTTCTGCACCTTCCTGAACTTTGGAACTCTGAGCTTCAAATTCAGGGCTTTGGGTTTTGAACTCAGGATTCTGGGGCTCATAACCTGGGCTCTGGGATTCATATCCAGGGCTCTGGGGTTCATACCCAGGGCTCTTGGGTTCGTAACCAGGGCTCCGGGGTTCATATCCAGGGCTCTTAGGGTCATACCCAGGGCTTTGGGGCTCATACCTAGGACTGTGGGGTTCAAACTCGGGGCTCTGAGAATCTGATTCAGGGCTTCTGGGTGCAAATTCAGGGCTTGGGGGCACAAACCCAGGGCTTCGGGACTCAAAACCTGGGCTCTCAGGCTCAAACCTGGGGCTCTGGGGTTCAAACTCGGGGCTTTGTGGCTCAAACCCAGGGCTCTGGGGTTCAAGCCCAAAGGGTATCTCTTCGACCTCATAGTCCCCAGTGCCTTCTTGTTGAGACATTTCTTCTTCCTCATTCTCACTCATGTTGCCTGCAGGATCAGAGAATTATAGAAAACCCAGATTGTGTGGGGCCTGGAAGGTCATTTGGTTCCACCACTAGTTGCCACAAACCTCTCACTCCTCCTCCAGCAGGGTCGCTGGCCCTGGAGCAGGTGCTGAAATTCCCACCTCCCCCTCCGCCGACACAGGACGTCCAGTCCCCGCCCCCGCCTCCTCCAAGTCCCAGGTGTCTAAGCCCCCCGCTCTCTTCCCCTCCCACGGCCCACAGCCCCCTCTCCCGCTCCCAGGCACGCTCCTTGGAAAGGCGCTCCCTCCCTCACCTTTGAGGGACGCTTCGGGGCTCCCCAGTTCGTCAGGACTTTGCACATCCCCGGGCGCGAGGCCCCACGGCGACGCCTCCCGTTCCATCCCCGCCGGCTCCCAGTGCAGCGGCGGCGGCGATGGCGGACGATCCTGCGACCAGGCCTGAGCGCCCTGAGACCCGGGCCCTCGCCGCCCGCCTGCTCAGCACCGCCCAGGGTACCCGGCTGCCCAGCCCGGGCCGCTGAGGCCGGACGTCTTGACCCTGGGCCTCTGTGGCCGGCCGGGCCCCTCCCCTACCCGCGGCCCCGCCCCCACCCACAAGGTCTCGCCTTGCCCTGGGGCCCTCCAAGGTCCCCGTGCGTCGTGGCCTCCGAGGTGAGGGTCTTCACGACTCGCCCTGCCGCCCCCGGATGCCGCTGCCCGCCCGCGACCCCGTCGTCTGGCCCCCCAGCCCGGGCTGGGCTGCGGCTGTCCGACCCCCTCCCCCCGCCCCGCACAGGAAGTGTCCGTCCGCGGCCAGTTTCCCCCGCTGGCTAGCGCCACGGCCTCTCTAGGAGCGGCTGGAGGTGGAAACTCGTTGGCATTAACCCTGGGCTGGATGGCCCCGGCTTTGAGGTGGGGGGATGACGGGGAGCCCTAGAGCCGGCAGGAAAGGCTGGGGTAGTTTGTGTGCTATGTCCTAGGTCTCCGTCCGTCCAGGACCCTGTCTGTCCGTCACCCGGGCCGTGCGTCCGTCAGTGCCTGTGGCCAAGGGCGAGGCGACGAGCGAGACCAAGGTCAGCGAGAAGGAGCGACGCTTCCCGGCGCCAGCGGGGGCGGTGTCTAGCTCCCCTCCCCTCCCGGGCCTTGGGGTCGGCTCCGGCCGCTCCTCGGGAACCTGGACGGACCCCCCCAAGGCCTGAGCTCCTGAGTCCGAGACTCCCACCTCCCAACCCGAACTCTACTCCTCCGCCCCGGCGCGCCCACCCTACTCCTCCTGGCCCCCTCCCCTCTCTGCTCCTCCTAATCTCCGCCCTACCCTCTCCGGGAGGGCTAGGATCGTTGCCAAGGAAACAGCCCCGCCTCCGGTTTCCAGAGGCACCGCCCCTACCTCCCAGGGAGTACAGCGATTGGCCGTGGGAGCTCGAGCTCTCATCGTCCCGCCTCCTCCCACTACACCAACGGCTAGGCGTTAAGGGTCGCCAGGGAACGCGAGGCCCCTTTCTGATTGGCTGGAGGGGGCAGGCCGGTTCCACCTACTCCAGCGGTCAGAAGAGCCTGCGGGAGCGCTGAGCTGGAGGTGCCCGGCGTCTCCCTTCCAGTGGTCGGGCTGGTGCTTTCAGAACTTTTCCCGCCCCCGGTTACCTTTCATTATGTCTTATCTCTCTGAAGAAAGCCAAGGGATCTGGAGACAGCCTCCCTCCCCAGGTCGCCCGCATACTTCCTTTCCCAGCACTGTCCTTTCTCCCACAGGTTTCTGGTGCTGAAGGGGCCAGTTGGCAGACCCTCTTTTCTGTTACCTGCCTATCCCTTCCACTTTCCCCAAAGTGGGAGCCTTAGTCCCTGGTTCCCGGATTTTCTCACAGAGAGGCAGGGATCCTATGGGAGTTACTTGCAGGTGAGGGTGGTGGAGTTGAGGAGAAGTAGAGAACCATCCGGCTTTCAAGGGAGCTAAGAACTCCCCAGTCCTGTCTGACGTGAACAGAAGCTTGTATAAGGGAACCTAAGAAACACTGCCCTTGGTGCAACTTTGAATCAAGGGAAAAGTGATTCTGGAAAGACAATTCTTGTCCCCCTTTTTACCCTTGCTGCTGAAAGTATTTTGGTAGCGTTCTTGACAATTGATGAGCCAAATTCTCCGTGTGAGTGACGAAGGAGCCAAGATTGTGTTTTCTCGTTGCCTTCTCAAATGAAGGGAAGAAACTGGTTTAGGAGGAAAGACGACATCTTCCATTCTCCTGAAAAGAGATGAGGACAAGAATCTGGAGAATTGAGAGTAGTAAAAGCAGAGAGAAAACAGAGGATGACAGATAGAGTCACAACTATCTCCCTACAAATAAAGCAGGAGTATTTTTCTCCTCTGCAGAGGAACAGCTTCCAGCTCCATGGCTGTCTCCACCCCCCCCCCAACTGTCGGTCTGTCCTAAAACCTTGTGTGAAGAATGGCTCACACACTCCAGCACTAGATGGCCCACACGGGCAGGACACCCTCCAAATGCCCTGACTATGGAAGGAGCTGGCACTCACACAAATGAGAAACAAACGTCTCCTTCATGACACACTTTTCTCTGACCTCCAACCTGCTTACCCACCAGAAAATTGACACAGGAGAGCAGCTGTTCCTTGCAAAGTGTATGGCGAGGACTCCAGCCACAGCTCTGACCCAGTCCCGTTGCCTGCAGCGCTCTCTGCAAGCCCCACATGCAACAGAAGTCCGGCCAGAGCTGCAAGCTGCTTTGGCACCTCCATTGCCATGTGGAAATTCAGTCCTCCAAGCGCCTAGAGTAAAAGAGGAGCTGACTTCCAGGCAGGTTCCTCCACCATCAGTCCTATCCATGCAATGGGCCCGTCTACCACTCACCCATAGCAGTGAGAGGCTCTAAGCACAGGGGATCCTCTGATGTGGGTTCCAGCATGGCCTGGCACCAACTAATCCAAGGCAAGAGTCCACTGACCTTACTCTACCACTGTGTCCTGGTGAGGAAAAGTTGTGTTGTGTCCTGAGTTGGGTGGCCACTTTGTCCATAGGATCATTCCTCGTGTGCGGCAGCCCTGGGACAGAGGTAGTCAGTGTCCAGCCAATGCTGGTGGTCCAGCCAACTTGGCTAACGCTTGAGCAAAGGTCCTCCATGTGAGGGGGACTCCTGCGTGAACTGCTCTTTCCCTGCATGCACCGGACAGACCCTCTAAGAGACCTTCTGTCAGAAGCTACGAGAGATGCCCCTGTATATTCAAGAAGATTTGAGGCACCCAGGAAGAGCTCACCCATGGCACAGTCCCCATTCGGAATAACAAAGAAAACAGGAGTTTTTGTATATGGCTAGGCCATTCTCTGACCTCAAGCATTTGCAAAACTAAAAGCAGCTAGAAAGTAACATTTTGCTTAGAGCATCATTACCAGGTGTAAGATTCCATCCCTGGAGATTCTGATTCAGTAGTCCAGAAATGGAGCCCAGGGAGCCGGCGACATTTTAGTTACTTAATGGGATTCTGTGGCAGAAAGGGCTTACTTTGAAAACTGGGTGGCTCAGTTGGTTAAGCATCTGCCTTCAGCTCAGGTCATGATCCTGGGGTCCCAGGATCGAGCCCCACATTGGGCTCCCTGCTCAGTGGGGAGTCTGCTTCTCCCTCTGCCCCTTCCCCCCTTGCTTGTGTGCTCTCGCTCTCTTTAATAAATAAATTCTTTAAAAAAGAAAAAAAAAAAAGAAAAATACTGGCCTAGAGCAGGTTTTTGCTTCTTTGAGTCATAAACATCTTTGCACATCTCATTCCTAGAGACACACATAAACATTCAAAAATATTTAGGGATCTTGGGGCACCTGGGTGGCTCAGTCAGTTAAGCATCTGCCTTCAGCTCAGGTCATAATCTCAGGGTCCTGGGATGGAGCCCTGCATCCTGCAACCCGCACCACAACCCGCATCAGGTTTCCTACTCATTGGTGACCTGTTTCTCCCTACTCCACTGCCGCCCTCCTCCCCACCCCCGCTTGTGCTCTCTCTCTCAAATAAATAAAATCCTTTTTAATAAAAAAAAGTGTTCAGGGGTCTTTAAAAGCTCAAGTCAACACTTGTCCTTATTTTGCATGGCTTGGACAAGTTAGGAATGGGTCATGTGGTCATGACATTGACCTTTCCCTCTGGCCATGTAGTTGGGGCTCATTTCGTCTGGTTCAGACAAGCATTTCTCCTGATGCACCAAGAAAGCCCTAGAGAAACCCTCTTCCTGCCTTAAAGTGCTTTGGGGTCTGAGCCTCAAAGACCTCTGGTAGCAGAGAGAGAGAAAAGGGAGCCCCACCTCTGGGGCCAAGAAATGAGGAGCTGAGGCTGAGGCTTAAGCACTTTGTGACATTCAAAAATCAACTAAATGGCAGAAAGTTGGGTCACGAGGGCAGGAAGGAGAGGAGCTGGGTCTGTTTGGGGGCCCGAAGCAAGCTTTGCAAACCTCAAAGCACTCAGAGAAAGTAGTAATTATGGTACCTTTAATTGGCAAGCGGAGGGCAGGATCCAGATCTGGCTTTGAATCTGAGCTGAGAACTGGTGTTGCCGGCTGGGCTTTCCCCAGGCGGTGCGGAGGGTGAGGCAAGGGGAGGGTTGTACACTGGCTTCTCTTTAGGGAATTAAAAGCTGGTACAAAGGTGGCTCCTGCTGCCAAGGGGCCTCTTTTCACTGTACGTCCCCCCTGTGACAAGATGGCACCTAAGCCAACCTTTCCAGTAAAGTTGGGGTAAGCCAGGTCCTGGTGGGGTCAGATGTGAAGATTAAATAGATGCCAATTCAGTTGCTTTTTTCACCTGAACAGTGTCTTTCCCCCTAAATTTTCTACCTCTTCCTTTAGAAGTTTCTCTAGGTTGACAAATCTGGTTTCTTCCTAAGGTAGGCCAGACAGGACATGGGGCAGAGTTGGGTGAAGAAGGCAGGTGCGCAGAGACCAGCAGAAGGCGTCAGCCCCTGCTGTCACTCCTGGAGGTGAAGGTGAAGGAGGCAGGAACGGGTCTGCCCGTGGCTGGCTGCTTCATCACCGGGCCAAGGCTGGACTCTGACCACAGCGGAACTGGGTGGCTGATGGATAATGGAGTCACAAGGGACAAGGCTTGGGAACACAGATGAGCAGTTCCCTTGGCTACTGACCCCAAATGTTCCTGGCCTCATCCCTCTTTGTTCATGATGAAAGACACCTGAGAAGCGGCAAGCTTTGCTTCTGTTTGCCCTGGAACTCATCTCAGGCTGGTTTCTCCCTTGCCTTGCTTTGCTATGTGGCTGTTCTGTCATCTTGTAACTGGGCTTCACTAACACTGGGTTGCTCTGTCCCTAATCCAGGTTATTGCTTGGGAGCCCTCGTAGGGAGGGAGCAGAGGCCTCCGGAACCCTGGCTGAGACACTGGCAAGGAACTCAGGAGTGATGTGGTAAAGACAGCAGTAAACCAAGAACCCCGGAGTCTCACTCTGAATGTGACCTTGGACAGGTCACCAGACTCAGAGTCCCCAAATGCAAAAGGATAGAAAAGCTAAGATCGGGGCGCCTGGGTGGCACAGCGGTTAAGCGTCTGCCTTCGGCTCAGGGCATGATCCCGGCGTTCTGGGATCGAGCCCCACATCAGGCTCCTCCGCTATGAGCCTGCTTCTTCCTCTCCCACTCCCCCTGCTTGTGTTCCCTCTCTCGCTGGCTGTCTCTATCTCTGTCAAATAAATAAATAAAATCTTAAAAAAAAAAAAAAAAAAGCTAAGATCTCTTCCAGTTCAAAAATGTGATAAGGCCCTCCTGGCTGGGTGAGGGTGGCTAAGGCCTGAACAGTAGGGCTCTCCCAGGGAGGCCCAAGGAGGACTGGAGGGCACACTCAGAACCTTCCTCTTTAAAATCATGAATTGCCGGTCAGCCGACAGGCCTACAGTGGTGCGGCAGAGAATACCTCTCAGTTTGGGGCAAAATATAGAGTCCTGACAGCCTCCTCGTGACTGGGCTGTCCTTTCCAAGCTACGTGGTTCCCTCCTCAGGCAGTTATGAGGGCAAAATGAGTTGAAGGACAAGACAGTACTCTGTAAACCAGAGAACGTGATACAAGCAAACATCTGAAATAAAGCCTGCTTTTCCTTCTGTCCTGCTGCCCTTTCGCACAGGTAGTGTTGGCCTGAATCCCTGGGTCAAGACAACATGAACGCTATCCGCCAGTTTGCAAACTCAGGTGACTCCGGGAGCCCAACGGGTCCCGTAAACAAGGGGACAATGCCTGACGGAGAGGGCCTGCTGTACCGGGGACACGGACAAGCGAGGACGAGGGCCAGCTGACACTGGTGGCAAGCCGGGAAGGGCTGCTGGGCAGGCTGAACGGCTGCCCCGTGCCTCCTGCCAGCCGTGCTTTTGTGGGAGCTCAGGTCGAGTTGCCAAATCCTTGGATATTTCAGAAGAGGCCAGAAACCTGAATTTTTGTGTGAAACATCCTTTAAAGTCTTAACCACGATTTGTAACATTTTTAAATGCTGGCTGGACCAAAAATAATTTGTAAAAGGTTGCTAGGAGCCAGATTGAGTACATGGCTGTCCGTTTTTAACTCCTGCAGTAAAGACAGTGGATACAGCAAACTTCCCTTCTACCCCAATCCTCTTAGCATGTCTAAGCGGAGAAACAGCCTCGTCTTCCCCCACAGGGGAGATCATGTGCAGGAGCCTACCTCAGCCCTAACGGAGCAGAGGGGGCTTCTAGAGTCTGGGACAGTAGGGAGCAAGGTGTCAGCAGATGAAGCTCGTGAAGGACTAAGATAAGAGGGTCCTCATCCCCCAGGTCCCCCTCTTGCCTGGACTTCTGTGACCTCCCTGGAGCTGCCACAGATGTTCAGGCACCTGAGCCCAACCTGGGCCTCGGGCAATGTCTAGATCTTCACCCTTTGCCTTGACATCTCTGAGACCATCACCCACACTCCTGGAATATTTCTGGGTAGTGCTGGAAGCCCACAGGTGGGTCCAGGTCCCCTTGGCCAGGGGCCAGAGGCACAGGTAATGCACTGGCACTCCGGCCCCTGTGTCCCCCGGCACCAGGCCTATGGACCCACTGGTGCTTGGCCATGGCTGACTTCTGGCCAAAGCACCTGCCACACTGAGGACAGGGGTAGGGGCGTTCACCGCTGTGGGTACGCCGATGGGCTGCCATTTCAGAGCTCTGTCGGAAACAGCGCCCACAGTCTGGGCATGGGTAGGGCTTCTCGCCCGTATGGGTGCGTATGTGGCGCCGAAGGTCTGACGCGTGGGCAAAGGCGCGGCCGCAGTCCGGGCAGGGGAAGGGAGTCTCGCCACTGTGGACCCGCTGGTGCTGGTAGAGGGCAGAGCTCTGGCTAAAGCAGCGGCCACAGTCAGCACAGCAGTAGGGCTTCTCGCCCGTGTGGACCCGTAGGTGGGTGGTGAGGGCAGAGCGCTGGGTGAAGGCCCGACCACAGTCCAGGCAGCGGTGCGGCCGCTCCCCACGGTGGATGGCCCGGTGCTTGCTCAGAGAGGAGGCCTGGCTGAAGCCCTTGCCACAGTCAGGGCAACGGAAGGGCTTCTCACCCGTGTGGGTGTACGTGTGCTCCACGAGGGTGGAGCGCCAGGCAAAACTCTTCCCGCACACATAGCAACCATGACGCCGGTCGGCTCTTGGGACAGGGGGATGGGCACAGAGTGGGGGGCGACCCCGGCGAGGTGCCTTCGACGGCTGCTCCAAGCTACAAGGGAGCCCAGCAGAAGGGTGTGTCAGGGCCTTCAGCCCAGGACGCCGAGCTTCCACAGAAAGGCTCTTCTCCAGGGCCTCCGTCCCTTCTCTTTGTCTTTTCTCTTCCTTGTTTCTGGTATCTGCTGGAGGGTAAGGGGAGAGCTCAGACCCTGGCTTATCCTGGTCCTTATGGCCAAACCCCAAAGGGTGACAGAGAAGCCTTTTAGATACAGCCACCTTCTGGACCCACTGCTGCCTCTGGGACTCAGGTCGGTACAGGCAGGGAAGCTCCGAGTGACCTTTTCCTGAGCTGCAGAGGGCAGAAAAGACGCCGAGACAAAGAAGGAACAGAACACCATACATTCTACCTCAGAGCTGGGGAAATGGGGTCAGAGGGGACATTTTTGCTGGATCATGGAGGGTGAATGGATGTCTTAGGACACTCCAGGCAGCAGGAACAGTAAGAGAGGCAGGAACACGGTCGGCATGACAAGTTCACAGGGAAGGGATGAGCTGCAAGGATAAACTGGAGGAAGTAAACAGTGGCACCCACCAGAAAGGAGATGGCCAACAAAACTGTAACAGAAAGGACACTAGAACACAAGAGGTGCAGAGAAGCTATGGTGTAGCAAAGCGGCAGGAGGGATGATGTGAAGCTCACCAGAACTTCCAGACCAGCAAGATGTGAGGGGCACAGATCTGCTGCAGAGGCAGGCACGCAGGGTTCCGCACCCCAGCAGAGCCTGGGCCACACTCCCAGCCCCTTTCTAGGCTGAACCCTGCAGCGAGGCAGGGGCCGGCTTGGTAACCTCGGCGGGGAAAGCAATTCGGGGAAGAAAATGAGGGGCAGGGAAGGTGTTGGCAGAGGGCAGCTGGCTGGCTCGGGCCCAGAGGCGGTCCCAGGAGACGTAGGACCCCATACTTCACCTGCGTCTGCTTCTGTCAGACACTCTCCCACCTCCGGATCCTGGGCATCCGGGCCCCACAGGTCGGCCTCTTCCTCCACCCAGGAGATGAGAGCTGGCTTGGTGCCTCGGAACCCTGGGAGAGGAGAACGCAAACCCCACGCTGCCGGGAGGCCGCCCCCCGCCATCCCGGCTTCCTGGGCCTCGGGCCTCCCGCTGCCCGGGCCGGCCCCGGAGGCTGGGCGGGGTGGGCGGGGAGGTGGCCCGGGCGAGCAGGCGGGGCCTCACCGAGCGCGCCCAGGTGGCCGTAGGTCTCCCGCATCACGTCCCGGTATAGGGCCCTCTGCGCGGGCCGCAGACAGCCCCACTCCTCCGGGGAGAAGTACACGGCCACGTCCGCGAAGCTCACGGCC
>NC_048227.1:16160905-16239786 GCF_002007445.2 Ailuropoda melanoleuca | reverse complement strand
TGGCAAGGGGGGCCGGGGTCCGCGGAGCCGCCCGTGCCGGAGGACGCCCGGGAGCCGGGGCGCGGTCCGGAAGGCCGCGAGCGCCGCAGCCGGCTCCCCGAGGGCCCCCCCGGGTGGCCGAAGTCCAAGAGCCGCCCGCGGAAGGACCCCAGAGCATCAGAAAGAAATGGCGGCAACGCGCCGCGCGAACGTTGCTCCCACGCAGCCCGCCCAGATGGCGCCTCCCCCGGGGTCTCCAGGTGGCTTTGTGCTCGAGCCCTCAGCCAAAATGGCCGCGACGGCGACAAGTGCGGGAGACGGCGGCCGGCGGGCCACCCCTGCCCCGCGAGGGGCCCGCACCCGCCGCGCTGGGACGTTCAGCCTCCGCCCCGCCCGGCTTTGGAGGCGGGACGCGCGCGGCGGGAGGTGCGGGCTGACCCGGCCCGCTCTGCCTTTGTGAATGCCACGCTCCTTTTCGTCGCCGGGGCGTTCACGAGTGGGGTTCTGGGTCTCGGGCCGTCACTGGGTGACAACACACTTTTCCCAATGTTGAGAGGAGAAAAATGTAGTGGGTAAAAGAGAACCTTCTCTACTGGAAGCTTCTTCGAGCCTGAAGTTCTGGGAGCTTCTATTTCAGGAGATCGTGGGGAGGTTGGGAGGAGGAGTAGGGGAAGGTATGTAAAAAAAAGTCAGAAGGACCCACTTTCTGCAACCTTCCTGTCTCCGCACGTGCCCTGCAGGAGGCCGCTGCAACATCTGTGTGCCTCTTGCTCAAGCCTGGCTCCTAAGCTCCTGATCACAGAGCCACCTGCCCCCTTGCCCCTGCACAAATTCCCACTAGCGCCACGCACTAGGCATGGCCCCAACTGAACTCCACCCGAACCTTCTTCCCCCAGCCTGCTCCTCCTGGGGACTTTGTAAGCAATTGCACCAACTCTCCCTATCATTTCTACCTCCAACCTCCCTCTCTCACTCCACACATTCACTGATGGCTAACTCTGTGTCCCCACATGCCTTCATAAATACCCTACTCAAAGAAGACTTGATGCTTTTCCTTTGGTTGCCTAAATCACTGCATATCACACACCTCTTGGAAATGCACCTCCCTTCACCAGGTCTGGGGTCTAGTCGGGAGCTTCTCTCTGCGTTGCTCCTTCCAGAGTTCTTCCTGAGGCTTCTGCCTAACACCTTGTATCTGGTCAATACTTCTCCCCGCACCTGAGGAGCTGGGCAAGTAGAGGTGATCAAAGCAGAGAGGGGAAAAGGAAACGACCAAAGGCCTGGAAAAGGTAAGGATGCAGATTTGCCCAGGGAGCTGACTGAGCCCTAGGTATTCTTAGCCTCAGGCCCCTGAAGGACACAAGAAAAAAAAAACAAGAAAGACAATTTCAGTAAGAGTAATGGCGTTTTATCATCTGTCAGTGCCCTCCCCTCATGGTGCTGCCTCTCACACACAGGCCTGGAAGAGCTCTGAGTGGTGCTGGAAATTCACATTGGGGTCTGGACACTCTTGAGGAAGAACCCAGGGCAGCGTTCACACCCATGTGTCAGCCCTTGTCCACGGCACCGGGCTGGCACTGGGGTCTGCTGGTGGGCCTCTGGCTGAAGCATCTCCCACAACGGGGACAGGAATAAGACAGCTTGCCTGTGTGAGTCAGCAGGTGGCATGAGAGGTACCAGCTGTGGCAGAAACAAGTGCCACACTAGCTTCGGGTGAAGGACCCCTCTCCACAATGCACTGAGTCAGGTGAAAGGTCATGGCAAAGCGTGCCTGCCCTCAGGGCAGGGTGCTGTGTGAGTACCAGGCACCGAGGCTGGGTATAGAGTCGGGGGTTGGGAAAGGCCTGTCTACCTGGGGTGCTTTGTCCAGAGGCTCAGAGACGAAGCTAGTATCTTTCATGACACTAGCTCGTGACAAGTCCCCAGTAGACTCCTTCTGCTGGCTCCTTCCAAATGTATCATTTTTATGAGTGGCCGTTTTGAAACATTGCGGATTCAAAATTTAATTTTTACCTGGTTCAGTCAAACGCTACTCAATGTTCAGGTGACAGAATCAATTTTCACAACAGCAGATGGGTGCCTAGCCCCTGGAAGCACCTGCCTAGATTGCATTGACCAACTGAGGGGGTCACGGTGAGTCAGGGGCATTCCCACTTCAGGACCAATCCAGAGAGATACCCTCAGCCAGAGGAACAGCTGGTACAAGGCACAGGCACGTAGAGACAGAAAGGTGAACTGCTTCCAACCTAAACTTTAATTCCCACACTGCCACTGACCTAGAGTTTGGATCATTTGTACAGTGACCCGATCTTGGGGCCACTGGATGCCTCAGTCAATTATGTGAGAAAGAGAAGGTCAAGATTCTAGTCTCCAGTGGCTATCATAAATTCAGGCCAGCAAAAAGTACTAAGGAACATGTAGATGGTGTTTTTCTTTTTCTTCTTCTTTTTTTTAAAGATTTTATTTATTTATTTGACAGAGAGAGACAGCCAGCTAGAGAGGGAACACAAGCAGGGGGAGCGGGAGAGGAAGAAGCAGGCTCCCAGCAGAGGAGCCTGATGTGGGGCTCGATCCCAGAACGCCGGCATCACGCCCTGAGCCGAAGGGAGACGCTTAACGACTGAGCCACCCAGGCGCCCCTAGATGGTGTTTTTCTTTTCTTTTTTAAAGATTTTATTTATTTATTTGAGAGAGAGAGAGACCATGAGCAGGGAGTCCAATGTGGGGCTCCATCCCAGGACCCTAGGATCATGACCTGAGCCAAAGGCAGACACTTAACGGACTGAGCCACCCAGGCGCCCCTAGATGGTGTTTCTTGTTCAACAAAACATTTTCCCTTCCAGCTAGACCTGGAACATCACCCTGACTTCTCATCTTTCTCTCAGGCATCCACCTGGGGATCCCAAGCCTCTACACTCCACAGCTGGGCCATATGAGGGCTGGTTTGGGGTCTGGGAATCCTGGGGAAGAACCCCAATCACTCAACAAACAATTCTTCATTCATTCATTTATTGAAAACATACTGGGCATCGTTTGTGTGGCAGGCATTGTTCTAGATGTTCTAGGTGTTGGGAGACATTGGTGAACCAAGATAAGGTTTCTGCTCTAAGTTTACACGAAGCTCTAAATTTCCACTAAGGGAGAGAGATGCCACCAATGAGCTCTGGGGGCACAGGTACAGAGATCTTCAGGCAGTTAGAGAGCTAGACAAAGAGCTGCAGTTAAGACTCCCTGCATGGGGCAGAAGAGCTCCAGGAGGAATTTTTTAGGGACGGCATTTGAAAAGGGCATTGAAAGACGTTAGATTACCGTTAAGACAGATGTGTGTCCAAAAAAACCAAAGATTCCTTGTAGCTGGAGCCAATGGGGTCATTCTCCTGTAGGGAGGGATGGGGTTTGAATTGGCGGTTAGCATGCCAGGGGTTTTCACACTGTGATACACAGGTACTGAACATTTTGCAGAAGTCTTGGCGCACCACGGAGGAGCCGGGCGGTAGAGGCTCAGTTGTAAATTTCAGTTAGGCAGATCTCGCGGGGGTCACGGGAAACGAAGTCATCCTAGGGCAGGAGGAGTTGGGGGCCAGTCTGGCACTCAGACCTGCGCATCCCATCCGTCCCTTTCCCTTTTCACAGATCCCAGACGGCCGGACCTCATCGAGCGAACCCAGGTGGCTACCGGTATCCCGCAACACGTCTAGGCATTTGGGCCTCGGCGCGGGCCGGAGACACCCCCGTTCCTGGGGAAGAAATACGCGGCTACCTCCACGAAGTTCACGGCCTTTGGCCTTATCCCCCTCCTCCATCCGGCCCGGCCTTGGCGGGTACCTCAGCAGGGAGCCGGGAGCAGGGCCAGGGACCCAAAATCCCCTCCCCACCAGCCGCCCGGCTCCGGGGAGCTAGAGTCTTCCTGGCCTTGGAGGCCGGAAGTAGCCGCTGGTGGGGCCGCTCTAGGACAGCTAGAAAAGGTCGGTTACGCGAACTCGGTGGTTCCACGACGGAGAAAATGAAGGCGCCCTCAGAAAAGATGGTGGCATTCCAGTGTTTTTTCAGTTTTAGAGAGAAGCGCTTAACAAGGTTACTGTGGGTCTGGTATTGATGACCTGGTTTACTCCGCTCTTGAGCTGGCTTCTGTTCCGCAAGCCGCCTTCGGAGCCGCTCTTGCCCACAGTTAAGATGGTCGCAGCCGCTTCGGCGTCCGTGTTCAGGCCCGGCGGGGCGAAAGGGGAGGAGGGCTCCGGGCCGTCAGGGGTTCGAGAAAGGGGCAAGGTGGCCAGGACTCCCGGAGACCTCCGCCTGGCGACTCCCCTCCAATTCCCTTCAGAACGCCCACTCAGTGACCTGGTCTTAAAAGAAAATTTATTTTTGGCAAGCTAGTTCATTTCTCAACTTTTTTTCATTTATAAGGTACAGAATATTCTGTGATGTGTCCTCCCCCAACCCTATTCTTCTGTTACCGGTTTCTTGAGCATGCTTCCAGATATAGCCTGTCTATCTGCTGTTTCTATGTATTCGCTAGCTCTTTAACCGAGGGCACTGGGCCGAATGCCTCTGAACGCCTTAGAGTTCAGCTACTTGACAGAAGCGGAAACTGAAGCCTGGTTGTTACCAAGGTCAGGCCGTCCATTAGGGACTGAGCTAGGGACTGAGCGGCTGCAGACTCCTAAACTCGAGCCTTTTCCACTAACTCGCGCTGCCTCCTCCAGGTCTGTTCCAGGAAAGCAACTGAAGACTTAGAATGCGCTGACCCCTGCTGACCTTGTGAAAACGAACTCTATTCTCCATTTAAGTGATGATGGTATAAAAAGTAGGTGAGTTACTGAATGACCTGGCTCATTTGTTTTAACGCTCTGTTTGAAGGTGCCCGAAGCCTTCCTAAGTCCTCTAAGGGAACGATGGCCAATTATGCAAGGGCTGCAGTTGGTTCTGTGGTAGGACTAAGACATTAATCATGTTAGTTTATCTTACTTGATCACTTACTATATGCCAGACTGTTCTAAGCACTTCTGTCTGTGAACTCATTGAACCCGCACAATCCCTCAGAGGTTAAGTGCCCTTCTGGATCAGGAAACAGGCACAGAGGGGTGACCTTGCCCCAGGCCACCCAGCCGGTAAAAGTGGCGGAGCCAGGATTCAAACCCAGACAGTCTAACTCCAGAACCCATGCTGTAATGCTTCCAATAATTGAAGGTACGATCCCAGCAACCACAGAGCGAAGCAGGATTTTAAGCCAGGTTACCCAGATGCAGTTGAAATGTGGGGTAGCGTGTGGAGCAGTAACCTGGGGGGTCAGAAGAGTGGCTTCTGGCTGCATATACAATTCCATGCTGTCGTGTAAATGTAAAGAGAAAAAAAAAACTTATATGATGGGCTATAAGTATTAAAAGTAAGTAAAAAGGTTGTATTTAAGGATCATGTCATGGCAAGAAAAAAAATGTCATTTGGGTGTTTAGGAGGGATGTGAATTTGCCCCGGAACAAGGGTGACAACAGGTTTCACAAAAGGTACCCTGTGGCAGCTCTCACCAGCGGGCTTCTCTGCTCAGGCCCTTGTTGATGGAGGCCTGGTCGCCTGGCTGGTCTCTGGGCCTCCAGCCTTTCCCATCCATCAACATCGCGGCCTGGTGTAGTGAAAAGAGCAAGAGCATCCACTGAGAAATCCAGAGATTTGGGTTCCAGGCCTGCCTCTGCCTCTACTCCAATGGTGTGATCTTAAGTGAGATCCTTCCCCTCTCTGGGCCTCAGCCTCTCTCAGAGCGTATTCTGTGGAATAGTGTTCACATAAAAGCTTGTGGAAAGAACCAGGCATTCTTCCCCACGTCCCCCAGAGAATCTCCTCAGCAAAGAAACCTATTCCACCCACAGCTTCCTAAACCCTGCTGAAACTTTTGAACCAGGCAAAAGCTCCCAAAAGCTCCCTTCCAGTTCTAAAATGCTGCATTCCCCCGTCATCGCCCCCCAACCCCGGCCATCCCAGGAACTGGCCCCTCCATCCTCCTCCTCACTCAGCCAAAAATCTGATCATCATTCCTGGCTCCTCTGGTGCTCTCAGCCCCCACATCCAGCCCACAGACAGGTCCTGGCCCTTCAGCTCCCAGTGTTTACGTCCGGCCTTCTGCCACTCTCCATCTCCACTCTGCTTGCCCCACTGCAGTCCATTCTCAGAGCAGCCAGAGCGGGTTTGCCAATGACATCACCTTGCCACTCTGCTTGAAACCTCCCCATGGTTTATATGAGGTCCCTAGAGTAATCAGATTCATAGAGAAAATGGAATGGTAGTTGTTGGGGGCTGGAGAAAGGAGGAGTGGGGACTTAATGTTTAATGGGTACAGGGTTTCAGCTGGGGAAGATAGAAAAGTTCTAGAGAGGGCTGTTGGTGATGGATACACACACAATGTGATTGTACTTAATGCCACTAAACTGTATACTCCCAAATATTTAAAATGGTAAATTTTGTATGTGTATTTTACCACAAGGCAAAACCAAACATAACCCAGTGGCTTCCCAATATATCTAGAATCAAATCCAGATTTGGCATCGTGGCAAGCCAGAGTTCTATGACCTGCTCCCTTCCCCCTCCTCCAAGCTCATCTGTGATTCTCCTCCACTCAGTTCCTCAATCCAGCCACCAGCGTCCTTTCTGCACCTCACCTAAACTCAGCCCTACCTCATAGCATTGCACCTGCTATTCCCTCTGCCTGGAACCCCCTCCCACCCCCGCCAACTACCAGCCTCTGAAACCCTGCACTCCCTCATTCCCACATCCCACCACCTGACCCGTTTCCCCTTGGCTCCTTATCATTTGGATTTCAGTTCAGATGTCTCCTCTGCACCAAGACCTCGCCTGAGTACCCGTCTGCAACAGGCACTTTGAGGACATCCTCTGTTTTAGTACCTTCATGGTACTTATTATTTACAAGTTACAATAACTTGTCTCGTGTGCTGGCTTATCACTTGTCTGTCTTATCTTTTTTTTTTTTGAAAGGTTTTATTTATTTGAGAGAGTGAGCGAGCAAGAAAGAGCACAAGCAGGGGGGAGAGGGAGAAGCAGGCTCCCCGCTGAGCAGGGAGCCGTATGTGGACCTGGATCCCAGGACCCTGGGATCATGACCCAAGCCAAAGGCAGATGCTTAACCAACTGAGCCATCCAGGCGCCCCACTTGTCTGTCTTACTTATGTGCTGGCTTATCCCTTGTTTTACCACACCCCTCTCGAATGTAAGCTCCAAAACAGTCTGTATGTCTGTTTTCCATGCCATATCTTGGCACACAGAATAGTGCCTGGTACATGGCCAATACTTAGTAGTATTTGTTAAATGGATAAATGCACAAGAAGGCAGACAGCACTCACTCTGTGCCCTGCGCTGACGTGGGCAGCTCTGTGCCTGATACACTACGCCGGGTTCTGCTCCGCCCTCCCTTGTGGTGCCTCTTCTCTCCCGCTCCACCTTCTCTTCGCCTCACCCCTCTCCGGCGCTGGTCATCCCTTGTCCTCCACACTGTCCCACTCCTACCTGATGGCCCCTCGCCAGGCCTTCAGGCTCCCTTGCTCCAGATCTCCAAGCTCGAACCCCCTGGGACATACTTGTTCACAGCTCCTGTTGTCAGTCACTGAGCCACGCAGATTCTGTGGCAGAAGCCTCTCCTAAGTATCTTTCTCCCCAATCCCAAAGTCAGCAAACAAGGGCAACTGCAAGAGAGAGTCTTGCTTTTTAGCCTGGCCCCAGCTCCTGCTCACCTCTACCTGGAAGCATGGAAGCAGATGCCCCACAGATCTCTAGTCTAGTCTCCTGCACAGGTTCACATCTTCTTTTTTTTTTTTTTTTTAAAGATTTTATTTATTTATTCGACAGAGATAGAGACAGCCAGCGAGAGAGGGAGCACAAGCAGGGGGACTGGGAGAGGAAGAAGCAGGCTCCTAGTGGAGGAGCCTGATGTGGGGCTCGATCCCATAACGCCAGGATCATGCCCTGAGCGGAAGGCAGATGCTTAACCGCTGTGCCACCCAGGCGCCCCTAGGTTCACATCTTCTGACAGAACTGGTCAAATAGCCCTGCTCCTGTTCAAGACCTATGTATGGCTCCTCAGGGCCTACCGGGTAAACCTCAAGTCCTCCTGCGGGGATCTGTGGCGTCCCCAGATGGCTGCGTGTGTCTTCTATAACCCTTTACCTGGGTCTTTATGTTTCATTCAGGTGGAGCTGCTGACCGTTCCCTATACATGCCTAACCTGGTTGAAATCTTTCCCATCCTTCAAGGCTGGGATGGGAACCACCTCCTCCAGGAAACCTCCCTTGATTCAGAAGACCTGCCCAGGTCTCTTTGTCCTCCTCACATACTATTTTGTATTCTTTTAGAATAACAGTAACCAGTGCTTTTTAAACACTAACGAGCAAGGCTCTCTTCTGTATTATCTCATTTAATTCGTATATCACTCTTAGGACGTAGGTGCTATTGTTATGCAGGTTTCACAGATGAAGAAACTAAGGCACAGAAAGGCGGGGCAAGCACTGACTTGCCGGGGATTAACCTCTACTCCACACTGTGCCCATTTTTCATCCTTTCTATGAAACAGGCTCCCTTTGCCTGAAAATCTCGCCCCACTCCAATTCCTACTCTACTCTTCCTACTATTTCTACTAGAATTCCTACTCATGTTACGGGAAGTGCAACCATCTCCTTCTCCAAGCTGCATTTCCTGGTGGATCACTAGCCAGCATGGGTTAGGTGGGGCCTCTGGACTTCTTCCAGCATAGCCCCAGTCACCATCGAACATAGATCCTGAGTCCCAAGTGTCCCTGGAGCACAGCACAAAACCCCACAGAGGCCTCATATGATGTTTGCTGAGTGAATGAGTGAATGAATGAATGGGATCAGCCTGCCTCATCCTGGGACTCCCCTACCACTGAGTAGTCTCTCCCACAGAAGCCACTCAATCTATGGCCACTGAATGTGGACGCCACTTTCTAAGTGAAAGTCCCTTGGTGGGACTCTCCATTTTCTGCTGAGACTCCCTTCGAAGGCAGGGCTAGGCCCCCACCCAGACCCCAGTTCTCACCTCCCCCTCACCTGAGCCCCGCTGTTTTCTACCCAGATGTGACTGCCCATAGACTGGGGTAGATATCTAGGCACTGTGTGTTTCCAGTTTTGCTGCCTTATAGCAGTGACACTTTGAGAAAATCCCTATTTTCTCAGAGCCTCAGTTTACTCATCTGCAAAATAGGACTCATCGATGTCCCTGTCTGCTACAGGCTTCTTTACATTTTCGGAAGCAGAAGATGTCGACAAGAATTCACTTTTTCAACAAATGTTTATTGCACATTTACTCTGTCATACATACTATCTTGTTAAAATTTCAGCCTTCACAGTAACCCATTGAGGTAGATATTTTTAATCTTTATTTTACAGATGAGGGAGCTGAGGCTCAGGGACGGCGTGTGACTTGCCAAAGAGACTAGATCTGTGCTTCTGTACCTTTCCCACCCACTTCACTTCCCGGGCTCCCTGCTGCTGTAAGTTAGCCAGGGCTTGACCATGCCCTGGGTCCCAGGGCCCCCTCCCCAGGCCTCAGTCCCCTTAGCATTTGCCTCTGATGTAGAGAAGCAGCAAGGAGAGGGTTCCGAGACAACGGTAAGATCCTGCTTGTACCAGCTGCTGAGATGAATAGTTGGAGAAAAGTCCAGCATCTCACTCTCTTCATTTTTTTAGAAAGACTGGGTGGGGGAGTAGTGTCAAGTTTAATCTATTTGCATCTTTACAGGCACTTTTCTTTTTACAAGTTTTGAAACTTGAGGGATCCTTGAGGGGAGACCAAGGGATGAATTTTGGTTCCCAAATCCCTGCCCCAGAAGCCCCTCTTAGGGCTCAGGCAGTCCAAGGTCAGGCTCAACCGCAGCCTGCAGGAGCAGCTCACCCGCACTCCTCAAAGATGTCCGGGTAGTGTCGGAACAGCACAGGCGGGTCTCGGTCACCCCGCACCGGGGCCCGAGGCACAGCCCGGATCCCAGGCCTCCGGCCCCGCCGCCCCCCGGAGCACGAGCGGTGGATCCACTGGTGCGCTTCCACGGCGAACTTCCTCTTGAAGCGCATGCCACACTCCGGGCAGGGGAAGGGCCGCTCCCCTGAGTGCATCCGCCGGTGGCTGACCAGCAGGGAGGGGTAGGTGAAGCGGCGGCCACAGTCTGCACACACGTGGCGCCGCTGGCTGTCCTGAGTGTCCACGCTGGGCGCCGGGGCTGAGGGCTGCACACCTGTGCTCTGGTTCCAGGCAGCATGGGCAGGCAGCTGTGCTCTTGCCGAAACTTTTCTGATGGTCCAGTCAGGGCTGTGTTTCACCAGCTCTTTAGAAGGCTCCTTCCCAGGAGTCTTTCTGGGTCGCTTGGCTCCTGGCCCTTCCTCCAGGGCCTCTTCCTTCTTGTTTGGGGTGTCTCCTGGGAAACAGGAATTAAGATACATTTTATTTCATTTTTATTTTTTCAAGATTGTATTTATTTGACAGAGAGCACCAGCACAAGTGAGGGGAGCTATTTGACAGAGAGCACAAGTGAGGGGAGCAGCAGGCAGAGGGAGAAGCAGGCTCCCTGCTCAGCAGGGAGCCCTATGCGGGACTCGATCCCAGGACTCTGGGATCATGACTGGAGCCAAAGGCAGCTCAGGCAACTGAGCCACCCAGGCGCCCCAAGATACATTCCAAAACACATTTGCTTACACCATCTCAGGTTACAGGGTTCTTATACTTAGGGAAGTGGCAGAAAAGTACTGCCCTGGTTTTGAAGGATGATAAACAAGGTTCACATCTCCTAAGAGTGACTTATCCGGGCTCTGGCCTCTCATGTTTCAAATGGGAATCAATGGTTTCTTACTTCACAGGGTTGTTGGGAGGACTAAAGCAGGAGAAGCATGTTAGGCATTTAGTAAATGCTCAATAAAACAATATTATTATTGTGTTCTCTCGATTTTTTGTAGGATAAGATTTTACAGATGAGGAAACATATTTGCTCAAGGTCACTCTGCTAGGGGATGGTGAGGGGAGAAGAGCCACATTGTTAATTACTGGGCAGATTCTCTTGAACCACTTTGCCTTGCTTGAGGAATGTGAAAGGCAGACCTGAAGCCGCTTCCATTCCTAGGGGGTTTTAGTCGTTCTTGAAAAGGGGAGAATGAGTGGTGTCTTCGCCAAGAGGGCCCTAAAAACCTGAGTCTGGGACTTGGGTTCCTGATTCTCCTACTCTGGTCCTAAAATGACTAACTGTCCCAAGTTCTGAAACCTTGTATCAGGTCTGCCTTCTTTCCTCCTTTAGTATCCAACATTGGTGGGCTCTTTCATTCCTTTAAGGTTGCTGGAAGTGGGGATCCAAAGGAAAATTTTGTGAGACAGGAAGCCCTGGAGCGCCAAGTGGGGGGAGACTTGGGACAATCCCTCACCTCTCAGAGCTCCTCCCAGGCTTTCCCCCTCCTCAGGATCCTGGGCGGCGGGGCTCCAAGCCTCACTCTCCTGTTCCATCCAAGAGATGAGGGCTGGTTTGGGGCCTGGGAATCCTGGGAGAGAACAGGGATCACAGTGCTGGCCTGAGTGGCTGTCCTGGGCAGATGGCATCCCCCTGCCAGGGTAAGGGCACCTCCTCAGAACTTAGGCTCAACCTGGACGGGGTCTGCAATGCTCCTGCCTGAAGGTAGCGGATGATGCCGGCTGGAAGCACTCCCTTAACCTGAGGCCCTGGGAATGGAGATGTTTGGTGCTGTTGGTGGAATAGTGCGGGATTAGGGCTCACAATCCTCTCGGTCCTCATGTCATCTCCCCTGTGAACCCCAGTGAAGGAGGAGGGGGGGTTCTGACCCGGGGCCTCACCGAGCGCGCCCAGGTGGCCGTAGGTCTCCCGCATCACGTCCCGGTACAGGGCCCTCTGCGCGGGCCGCAGACAGCCCCACTCCTCCGGGGAGAAGTACACGGCCACGTCCGCGAAGCTCACGGCCCCGGGCTTCTTGTAACCAGGCCCAGTCTCCCCCGGTCTCAGCGCCAGAAGCGGGGCTGGGGGCGGCGCCATGGGGCCTCCCGGCCCCAAGCACCGGCCGCGTTGTCCCCGAGGCCACCGCCTTCCCGCGCGCGGCCTCAGCTTTCGTCGTCCACAGGAAGGGCTCCGAAGCTCGGGGCCCCGCCCAGTCTTGGCGTCCGAACGCAGTCGAGGGTATCGAGGTAGCACGGACTGGCTGCTAGGGATTCGGGGGTGGTGATGGGGACAAACAAAACCTCTCGGTGTTTATTCACTTCATGGCAGCTTGGACTTAGCCGGGTTAAGGGACCCGGAAGGTGTCTTCAGAAAATATGGCGACATCCTGGCTTCAGTTGTCACTGGGTGCTCTTAAAGGGCGCCATTCCTTGATCATATCAAACATGGCGCCTGCCTGGCTTCTCTGGCCTCAGCGGCCACTTGCCCTCAACTACAATGGCCGCTGCAGGTGCGGGTTTTAGGCTAGGCGGAGACGGACCTCGGAGAAGAGGAAGGATGGGGGGGCGGAGCCATCCTGCCCTCAAGAAAGATGGACAGATCGTGGCTTCCAGCACCGCTCTTTGCCCGCACTGCCCGGCGGCGGGTGATTGGCCCACAGACCAGGAAGAGGCTGCACCCCCAGGCCGCGGGTTGGCGGGGCGTTGGAAAGCGCGTCTCGGTCGCCTGGCCCGAACCTGTGGAGACTTTCTGCATCTGTGGAACTCGGGATTGTGCCCTTGACGGTCTCTCTCTATGCCTCCCGACGGCGGGATCTGGAATCGGGTCCCTAGTCCCTGCGAGAGACGCACATACCCCTGGCCAAACCCTGGGGACAGCCGAGGTAGAAACCAGGTACACGTTTACCGTTGGGACCGCGGCTGCGGAGCGCGCCCGGCTCCTTGCCCCCACGGGACGGCTTTCAGTCTCTGGCCTGGAGCTTAGGGGGAGGAACTTTGCTCGGTGAGGTTGGAATCGGGGTGGGGAAATTTTACATTTGAATTTTCTGCAAATTAATATGGTTTAAAAAAAAGTAATACAAAAGTGTATAATGAAAAAGGCAGCCCCCTGTACCCTTTCACTTTGTTCCCGAGAGACCACTTGTTGAACTCTTTTTATGAATATGAATTATATCATACAGTAAAATGCACAGCTTTTCAGTGTGAAATTCGCTAAGTTTTGACAAATGCATACAACCGTGTTAACCATCACCCAAAACAAAATATAGAGCATTGATGAGCCCTGCATGTTTCGTTGTGCACACTTTTCAGTCGTTATTACTAATTTTTGACTGTGGTAAAATACATGTAACAAAATTAACCATTTTAGACCTCACAATTCAGTGGCATTTAGGACATTAACAATATGCAGCAATCTTTACTACTTTCATCACACCTGAAGGAAACCCCTTAACCTTGGAACCGCCACTCTCCATTCTCCCCTGCCTCCATCCCTTGACAGAAACGAATCTTTCTGCCTCTGTGGATTTACTCTTTCTGGATATTTCACGTAAATGGAATCATGCAATATGTGGCCTTTTGTGTCTCGTTCCTGACAGCAAAATGCTTTCAAGTTTCATCAATGTAGCATTTATCAGTACCTTACTCCTTTTTTGTGGTTGGATAATATTCCATGGTACAGATACAGGTTTCCCCTGCTATTTCAAAGTAGAGCATTTCTATGAAACCTTTCATAAGCTGAAATGGTGTTAAAGCAAAGAAACAATTACCATTAATTTATATGGAAAATTTCTTGAGCATTTGCAGACCCCCAAAATAACCTCTCTTAGGCTTTACTGATACTTTAGGACACATCTTGCTAAAAGATGCACAAAATAAATGTAGATCAATACAGATGCTCACATAATTCAAAGCTATAGTAGTTTGATGCTGAGGGGCTGAGTGTAGCTCCCTGGGAAGGAGCTTGTTGGGGCCGCTGTCGCTGCTCGGGGTGTGAGCTGCCTCTAAAAGCAAAAATCCGGGGCGTCTGGGTGGCACAGTCGTTAAGCGTCTGCCTTCGGCTCAGGGCGTGATCCCAGCGTTCTGGGATCGAGCCCGGCGTCAGGCTCCTCTGCTGGGAGTCTGCTTCTTCCTCTCCCACTCCCCTGCTGTGTTCCCTCTCTCCCTGGCTGTCTCTCTCTGACAAATAAATAAAATCTTTTAAAAAAAAATAAAAAATAAAAGCAAAAATCCTCTTCGGATTTCTTTTGGCTAGTGAAAACAGGTACTAATGTAGGTTTTTCTTTTTTCTTTTTTTTTAAATATTTTATTTATTTATTTGACAGAGATAGAGACAGCTAGCGAGAGAGGGAACACAAGCAGGGGGAGTGGGAGAGGAAGAAGCAGGCTCATAGCAGAGGAGCCTGATGTGGGGCTCGAACCCATAACGCCGGGATCACGCCCTGAGCCGAAGGCAGACGCTTAACCGCTGTGCCACCCAGGCGCCCCTAATGTAGGTTTTTCTTAAAGTGAAGTGGGCTAATGGGAGCTTTCGAAAAGTGAGGGGACACCTGGGGCGCCTGGGTGATGCAGTTGGTTCTGCATCTGACTCTTGGTTTGGCTCAGGTCTGATCTCGGCGTTGTCAGACTGAGCCCCGTGTCCAGCTCCATGCTCAGTCGGCTTGTGTTTCTCTCTCCCTCTCCCCCTCCCCCCGTGCTCTCTCCCTCTCTCTAAAATAAATAAATCCTAAAAAAAGGAAAGTGAGGGGACACCTGTATACCATGTTTTTATTCATTCTTCAGTTGATGGAAATTTGAGTTGTCTTTACCTTTCATGTTGCTGTGAACATTTTTTTAAATTTATTTTATTTTTTTTTAAGATTTTATTTATTTATTTGACAGAGAGAGAGACAGCCAGCGAGAGAGGGAACACAGGCAGGGGGAGTGGGAGAGGAAGAAGCAGGCTCCCAGCAGAGAAGCCTGCTGTGGGGCTGGATTCCAGAATGCTGGGATCACGCCTGAGCCGAAGGCAGACGCTTAACGACTTAGCCACCCAGGCGCCCCTGTCATTGCCTTTTAAAATTTTTCTAATTGTATTCCCTTTCTCCTTGCATTATCTGCGCTTTCTGCTTTTTTTATTTTTATTTTTTTAGAAGATTTTATTTATCTATTTGAGAGAGAACAAAATTGAGAGAGCTCACAGAGGGAGAGGGAGAAGCAGACTTGCCTCTGAGCAGAGAGCCCGATGCGGGGCTCCAGCCTAGGACCCTGGGATCCTGACCCCAGCCGAAGGCAGTTGCTTAACTGACTGAACCACCCAGGTGTCCCCAGTTTTGTTTTTTTGTCTTTTAAAGATTTTATCTATTCATTTGAAAGAGAGAGACAGCAAGCACAAGCGTGGTCGGGCAGAGAGAGAAGCAGGCTCCCTGCTGAGCAGGGAGCCTGATGGCTGGGCTCAATCCCGGGACTCAGAGACTGTGACCTGAGCTAAAGGCAGACGCTTAATCGACTGAGCCACCTACGTGTCCCTCTGGTTCTTTAAGTTGTTCTAAGTTACCAGGGATAGCATCAAATCTCAAATTACCATTTTTTCCCCCTGGGAAACCTCCTTCCTTGACCCCTTGGTCTTCTCTCTCCAGACTTGCCCAGGCCTCAGCTGTCATCCAGAGTCTGGCTTCCCTACTGTCCTGGATTGTATCCTCTGCTTCCTAGATTTAATATCTTCCTATTTTTTAGTGGAGATGGATCCTCTTAACGGTTTGTGGCATTGGATTATAGATACTAGATAGCTCTATCCCACTGGGAATATTCCTGCAATCAGGGAGGATGCCAGATGCTATTGGCTAAGCATGGGGCTAGTCCTTGGATTAACAAACAGAACCTACATCTCTGATGACCGCAGTCCACTGTCTGGTCTCAGAACCTTGGAACTCCTTTCTTGCCTCTGCTGCCTATCCTACCACACGCTGTCTCTCCTTTGTGTTCACAAATGTTCTTCATTGCTAAGTTAGTGCCCTCTCCATCTTTATATTTTCTTGCCCCACCCTTGCTGTTTTTCACCTGGAATGCTTCTGCCTTTTGGTGTGACTTCTGCTATTTCACCTCAACAATTACTTGGTTATTTTATAGCTTTTTAAACTTGAGCCCTGGAGGGGCCTCACTGCACTCATTGTGGTCAATAGTGTAGAAATGGAATAAGGAAGAATGTATCTTCAGATAGGAATCTTCTTCTAAACAGAGAATCAACTTTACCTACAGAGAAACTACAAAGGATTTCACCAGGACCAAAAAATACCTTGTCTACTCAAGTACTGTGATATAAGTCACTTCTTTTTGTACCAGGGATGGAAAAAACTTACGGAGACGGAGCTAAACCATAAGCCTGGGTGTTAACTGATGAGATCGAAACAAACTTTCAAGACTAAAACTGCCCCATCCTGAGTGGCCGATGTCATGTTGTTTTTTCTGCCAAACATTATAAAAATACAGAGATGCTCTTGGTTTCGAATTGTTGTATTGCCCACCAAATTGTATATGTTTGTTCCAGAATCTCGATCAGATATAATTAAAAGAAGTTATAAAATACACAAAGATAATTAAAGTTCATAAATTTTACTTGTCTATAACAGGCTGCATTTGAATATTTTTTATTTTTTATTATTTTTTTAAGATTTTATTTATTTATTTGACACAGAGAGACAGCCAGCAAGAGAGGGAACACAAGCAGGGGGAGTGGGAGAGGAAGAAGCAGGCTCCTAGCGGAGGAGCCTGATGTGGGACTCAATCCCAGAACGCTGGGATCACGCCCTGAGCCTAAGGCAGACGCTTAACGACTGCACCACCCAGGCGCCCCTGAATATTTTTTAAAGATTTTATTTATTTGAGAGAGACGGAGTGCGAGTAGGGGGCGGGGCACAGGGAGGGAGAGAATCTCAGACTCCACACTGAGCACAGAGCCTCACGTGGGGCTCAATCTCACAACCCTGAGATCATGACCTGAGCTGAAACCAAGAGTCCAAGGTCCAACCGACTGAGCCACCAGGCATGCTGGGGCATTTGAATTTTAAGGGAGAGCTGAAGTTTCTTGCCTAAAGCTCAGCCTTCCCTTGAAGTGTTTAGGGATGAAGTATGATGCCTGCAACTTACTGTGAAATAAGATGTATAAATGAGCAGATGGGGGATGGATTGATCGATTGACATGTGATAAAGCAAATGTAGCAAAATTATGGAATCTAGATTACTTGTAGAAAGGGCATGAATGTTTCCCATAAAATTCTTACAACTCTTCTGAATGAAAAATGTTATAAAACGTTGTGGGGGCACTTCAAACTATGACAACATGTGAGGTGCTTTTACGTTTTATCTCAGACAACCCTGTGGAGTTGACAAGTGAGACAAGGCTTAGAAAGGTTGAATGACAGGCTTAAGACCCCACAGCTAGTGGGGACTGAGCCAAACCTGGAATCCAGGACTACCAGTTCTGGAGAGGCTATGTGTGTGGTAAAAAAAACACCCAGTTTCCATTCATAACCCTTTTTGGAACACACGGGTTCCAAGAGCAGTCTTTTGTTCAAAGAGATACTTGAGTCCCCCATAACCATTCCTGGCATGCAGCTGTGCTCAGCGCCACCCATGTCCTTATTTCTTCAGTAGTCTCCTGATCAGAAGTACGGCTAGCAGATCAAAGTGGATCAGAAGGACCCCGCTTAACTGCTGACACTTATAAGCATTACAATAAAAACTAGCCTGGAGATACTTGGCCTTGATGTCAAGCCTAATCACAAGTCATTTACTCCCTTAAACAAAAGCACCAGCATAATGTTTCCAGCTCCTGTGGCCCAAGAGCACATCTTTATTCAAAAGGTGTAAAATCCGGACAACATGCAGATATCTAAAGAGGAAAACACTGCAGTCACTAATTCACAAAAGTTAGAGGGGAAAAAAAAAAAAACCTTTAGGTTAAGCTTGACACTTTTGTGCACGACGTGCAGAGTGGGCATGGGGCAGGACAGTTCCCCACCTGAAGCCATTGTTCTGCTCCCTATGGTCACCTTCAGGATTTTAAGACTAAAGAGTGCCAACAGTGGCTTGACATTGCACATGTCTCCTTGCCGGATGTCTCATCAGCACTGGCTAAAAGAATCCTTGGATGGGCTTCCCCCGCTGGGGATGGGCCCAAGGTGTGCCTTCTGTTCCAGGAGATGCTCAGAGTGTACATGGGCTCCTTTAATAGGTTCTTGCATCTAGGGGACCCTATGTCTGAGGAACAGGAGAGATACAGGCCAGAAAGCAGAATGCCCTAAAGAAGAGAACAATCCAGGCAAAAAAGCCAGGTAGGTGAATGATTTGCTGGGAAGAATCTCCAAGTGGGATTTGGAAGTGGGAGCAGGAGCCTCAGAAAGTGGGTTCAGCCTTCAGGTGGCCTTTCAGATTCCTGCCTCCTTCCAAAGGACCAGCCCTGTGCTCCCTTACCTCAGAGCTTTGTTTTCCTTACATGCCTACTTCCTTTCCATTCCTTATCCCCCAAATGCATAAACTTTGCCTTTTCCCTTCCAAAGAAAATGAATCATCTCTCGTGAGCCCTGTCACCCACATTCTTGAAATATATCTGGAAAGTACCGGAAATGAACTGGGGGATCCTGGCCTCCCAAAACAAGGACTGGCTCCGAGAGCCCTACTGCAGGCCTCTGCCACCTCGGCCTCTTGCCAGAGCGATGGACCCACTGATGGGCTTCCAAGGCATACTTGCGCTTAAAGCCTTTCCCACACTGTGGGCAGGGGAAGGGCCGGCTGTCAGAGTGAATGCGCTGGTGACTGAGGAGGAGAGATGAGTAGGTGAAGCGGAGGCCACAGTCTGGGCAGGGGTAGGGCTTCTCGCCTGTATGTGTGCGCCTGTGGATAGCCAGCAGGGAGCTGTAGGCAAAACGGAGGCCGCAGCTGGGACAGCTGTAGGGCTTCTCGCCTGTGTGCTTGCGCTGGTGGATGGCGAGCAGGTAGGGGTAAGTGAAGCGACTTTTGCAGTCTGGGCATGGGTAGGGCTTCTCCCCAGTGTGAGCCCGTCTATGGATGGCCAGGGAACCCCTCTGGCGGAAACGTCGCCCGCAATCAGGGCAGGAGTAGGGCCTTTCACCTGTGTGGATGAACTGATGCTGGAGCAGGTACTTGCGTTGGGAGAAACGAGCCTGGCACTGGTCACAGGGGAAGGGCCGCTCCCCAGAGTGGACCCGCTGGTGGTTGGCCAGGAGGGAGGGGTAGCTGAAGTCGCGGCCACAGTCTGGGCAAGAGTAGGGTGATTTGCGGGTTGTAGTGGCCTTGAACCAAGGCTTGACTGGGCTCCGCGCAGAGTTCCAGCAGAGCTCTGGGCAGGCAGCTCTGTGCCTGGCACCAGGTGGCCGGCTGGATGGTAACCACTCCTCGCGAGACACTTCGTCACGCTCCATCTCTTTTTGCTTTGGACACATTTTCAGTTCTTTCTCTTCACTCTCATCCCTGGATCCTGAGACAGGGAAAAAGATAAAACTTGAAACTCGGTAGCGCATTCCATAGTTCCATACAGTGGCCTGCTCTGGGAAGCAGCATGAAGGTCTGAGTGTATGGCAGTCTTGGGACTGGGGCCTCATCAAGCCCAGAAAGCTATCCTAGAGTAAAAGCAAAATTCATCCTCTGGCTGGTGTTAACACAAGAAAGCTCTGAAAACTGGAGATACATGGAGGTGTCAACAATATGGAACCCCTAATCTGTCAGGTGACGAGGGTGGTGATGGTCCCAGCCTTCATAGAGCTTACAGTCCTGAACCTGCTTATGATCCCTTTGCAAAACAGCCATTATGGGGCGCCTGGGTGGCACAGCGGTTAAGCATCTGCCTTCGGCTCAGGGCGTGATCCCGGCATTATGGGATCGAGCCCCCACATCAGGCTCCTCTGCTATGAGCCTGCTTCTTCCTCTCCCACTCCCCCGCTTGTGTTCCCTCTCTCGCTGGCTGTCTCTATCTTTGTCGAATAAATAAATCTTTAAAAAAAAAAACAGCCATTAAATGATCTCCCTTGGTGCCATTCAAGGCCATTGCCAAAATGCCTACACTTGGACTGTACTCCAGGTTCCACCGGAAGACCTGGGAACAGCATTTATTATGACATGGCTGCAGAGAAAACACGTCTTCTTGATTTTAAAATCTCTGATGAATGACATTATCATTACAGTGTGATCCGCGTGATATCCCAAAGGAAAATTTGTCTTCGTTTTATTACACAACAAAAATCAAATTACAGATGTGTTCCACCTTTCCCTTGGCTGCCCTGGCAACTCGGGCACTATTTTGCATTAAACTGGGGTTTCCCGGTATAATTAAGTGGTGCTGTAAGTCCCAATTTAGCTGCTCTATGAGCCATTTTGCAGTGAGACTGGAACTTTCTGGAGATAAGGTATAGGGAGACACGATGGGGCTTTGGAGGGGGCGGTGTGTACTGTGGATCCGAGTTGGGGAGGGGGTTCTCAAAGGTCCCATACTGGGTTTGAAGTGAAGTACCTGTTATCTTTCCCCTGTCTCTGATGACAGCTGCTGGGCTCTCACCCTCTGGATCCTGGGCCTCGGGGCTCCACGCCTCCACCTCTCCTTCCACCCAAGATATAAAAGCGGGTTTGGGGCCTGAAAATCCTGCGGAAGGGAAACATTGGGTTCGGCTGAGAATCCGAGAGGGGAGGATGAGGGTGCTTCCCCAGTGCCCCACACTTCCAACCCACTGTCTCTAGGGACATCAGTTCCCCCCTTCCCACGGATTACTGGGTCCTGGATGGACCGCCGGGCCTCACCGAGCGCGCCCAGGAGGCCGTAAGTCTCCCGCATCACGTCCCGGTACAGGGCCCTCTGCGCGGGCCGCAGACAGCCCCACTCCTCCGGGGAGAAGTACACGGCCACGTCTGCGAAGCTCACGGCCCCGGGGCTGCTTTCTCTCCTTGCCCCGCTCCCGGCCTCCCCGGGTACATCCGCCGGGAGCCGGGCCACGGGTGGCGCCATGGGAAAGCCCTCCAGCGCTACGCCAAGAGAGGATTCCGGTACGTGTGGAAAGGGAGAGCCTTCCTATCTTCTGAAAAGTTCCTTAGGGGCCAGAGCACTGCCCTTGACCAACATGGAGTCCCTCCGGCCTTTCAGATCTGCCCTTACGTACCAAGGGGAAAACCAGAAGGGACGTTGGAGCCGCAAGCCGTAGATGACGTGCGTTGATTGGACAGCGCCGGGTGGACCGGGGAAGAAGTAAGGCCGTGATTGGTTGTGTGGGAGCGGCCTATTTGAAAGGCTGAAGGGAAGAAAGCCACTGGTCTGAACGTGGCGGGCGCTGAGGGGAAGTGGGCTCTCTTCTCACCTGGCTTTTCCCGGACAGGACCTAAAAAAGAGGTTTTGACGGGTTGGAGCCACTCCCTTCTGCTACTACATGAGACCTGTTGTGAGCAGATGCAGGTGTCCCGGGCTGGGAGGTGAGTAAAAGCTGACGGGCGAAAACTGAGGCGGATTCTGGAGATGATGGAAGTGAGGGATGGCCTATCCCCGCCTGCTCTGGAGACTCAGGTTAAGGCTAGCCCTGGTTCCTGCCGGTATTTGATTTGGCCCATGCCCCGAGGTCACAGATGTCTTGCCTTACACAGACGCTGCAGCTGAGGAACAGAAAGCCCAGGTGACTGCTCCCTGGCGGCAGAGCCGGATTCAAAGTTATTTTCTGGCTTCCAGGTTCAGCTAAGTGCTAAGGCTTAGCTAAGTGCTTACTGTACCCTGTCTCAATCGGGAAGTTTGTGTTTAAATTACAGCTCATAAATGGGTAATAAAACTGGGAAACGAATCAGATCATCTCTTAATCTGTTTTTCAAACTTGTCCAACTAAATAATATTCACAGGAGCAGAGAAGGAAAGTTCTAGAGATATAACAAAAAAGTCCGTCCGGGGCGCCTGGGTGGCACAGCGGTTAAGCATCTGCCTTCGGCTCAGGGCGTGATCCCGGCGTTATGGGATCGAGCCCCACATCAGGCTCCTCTGCTATGAGCCTGCTTCTTCCTCTCCCACTCCCCCTGCTTGTGTTCCCTCTCTCGCTGGCTGTCTCTCTCTCTGTCGAATAAATAAATAAAATCTTTAAAAAAAAAAAAAAAAGTTGTCCATCCCCACAGTGAAACCACTTTGAAGACATAAGATAGCTTTACAATTCATGTGGATATGCATTCTGTTTCACAATATAACCAAACTCAATAGAATGTATAGTCAAAAGTAAGATTTGCATAAATGTTGAACGCTCTTCCACTATAGGTGGAGTGTAAGTTGGTACAACTACTTTGGAAAACTGGCAGTATCTACTAAAACTAAATATATGCATACTTATGACCCAGCAATTCCACTCCTCCCTCTATACCCAACAGAAGTGTGTACATATGTTTACTGAAAGACATGTGCTCAAATGTTCACAACAACACTAGCTGCAATAGCCAAAAACCGGAAACTATCCACAACAGTAGAAGAATGAATAAAAATATTGTGGAATATTCATTGGAATACTATTCATGGGATACCATTCAGAAATGAGAATGAATGATCTAGAACTACATGCATAATATGGATGAATCTTGCAGGCCTGCTGTTGAGCCAAAGAAGCCAGACACAAAATAATATGTAATGTGTGATTCCATTTATATAAAATGTAAAATCTGGCAAAGCTAAGCCAAGCTATTACTAATCCAAGTTTTTTGTTTGTAAAGTGCTGATAATATTCTGTTTCTTGATCTAGGCACTGGTTACACAATATGTTCAGTTTGTGAAAATTGACCTGCACACTTAACGTATGTGTGTTATGCTTCAATTAAAAAAAAAAAAAAGGTCTCCTCCCTCTAGTCTTCCTACCCCTTCCTGGAGGCCACCTCTATTACCTGTTTCTTGTGTCCTAGAGATAATTTAGGTACATAAAAACATTAATGTTTGTTGGTTTTTCTTTTCACAAGTAGCATAATAAACACACTGTTCGCTTTGCTTTCTTTTCTCACTTGATACATCTTGCAGATTGTTTAATTTCAGCACATGTAGCTCACTTTTTTTAATGGCTGCATAACATAGTGTTCCACTGTATGGACGGAACAGTTTATTTAGTTCATTTTCTGTTGATGAGCAGTGAGTTTGTTTCCAGTCTTGCTACCATAAAATACTGCAATCACTATCCTTAGATATACTTCTTTAGGCACATATATGAGCATGTCTGGAGAATAAAATTCTAGAAGCAGAATTGCTGATTCAAAGGGAAGGCTAGTGTTTTAAACCATTTGTTAATTTAAGTTATTAAGACTTTCTCCCAAATCCACAAGAAGCGTTGATATATCCAGAAGATATATAATATTTATTTTGCATCTTCAAGCTGCCCAGTTTTGAGAAGCATAGGCTTTTTTGTTTTTTGGGTTTTTTTTTAAGATTTTATTTATTTATGTGACAGAGACAGCCAGCGAGAGAGGGAACACAGCAGGGGAGTGGGAGAGGAAGAAGCAGGCTCCCAGCAGAGGAGCCTGATGTGGGACTCGATCCCGGAATGCCGGGATCATGCCCTGAGCCGAAGGCAGACGCTCAACAACTGCACTACCCAGGCGCCCCAAGAAGTATGGTTTTAAGGTCTTTTATTTATTCAGGTGACATCGCAGACAGAGTAATGGACACCGAAGATGTCTATGTTCTAATCCCTGAAACCTGTGAATATGTTTGGCAAACAGGACTTTGCAGATGTGATTGAGCTAAGGATTTTCAGATGGGAAGACGATCTTGCATTATCCCAGTGGGTCTAATGTAATCCCAGTGATCCCTATAAAAGGGAGGGGAGGCTCCTCTGGTCTTGGAGCTAGCTTGCAGCGACTAAAATGGCTAAAATGCACCAAGAAGGTCAGAATTGTCAGTAAATACAGGACGCAGTATGGTGCCTCCCTCAGGAAAATGGTGAAGAAATCGAAATAAGGGGCACTTGGGTGACTCAGTCGGTTAAGCGTCTGCTTTCAGCTCAGGTCATAGTCCCAGAGTCCCGGGATTGAGCCCCGGCATCTGGCTCCCTGCTCTGTGGGGAGTCTGCTTCTCCCTCTCCCTCTGCTCCTTCACCCACTCATGCTCTCTTTCTCTCTCAAAGAAATAAAATCTCTAAAAAATTTAAAAATTAAAAAAAAAGGGGGCGCCTGGGTGGCACAGCGGTTAAAGCGTCTGCCTTCGGCTCAGGGCGTGATCCCGGTGTTGTGGGATCGAGTCCCACATCAGGCTCCTCTGCTATGAGCCTGCTTCTTCCTCTCTCACTCCCCCTGCTTGTGTTTCCTCTCTCACTGGCTGTCTCTGTTGAATAAGTAACATCTTTAAAAAAAAAAAAAATTTAAAAAAAGAAAAAATTCAAAATAAGCCAGCGCTCCCAAGTACATCTTTGCTTCTTCCGTGGCAAACCAAAGATGAAAACAAGAGCTGTGCCGATCTGGCATTGTGGTTCCTGCATGAAAATGGTAGCTGGTGGTACCTGGACTTACAAGACCACTTTTGTTGTCACAGTAGTCTGCCATCAGAAGACTGAAGGAATTTTTTTTCATTTGAAACATTGCTAGCCCTTAATAAATGAGTTAATTTATGTAAGCAAAAAAAAAGGGAGGGAGGGGCGCCTGGGTGGCACAGTGGTTAAGCGTCTGCCTTCGGCTCAGGGCGTGATCCCGGCGTTATGGGATCGAGCCCCACATCAGGCTCCTCCGCTGTGAGCCTGCTTCTTCCTCTCCCACTCCCCCTGCTTGTGTTCCCTTTCTCGCTGGCTGTCTCTATCTCTGTCAAATAAATAAATAAAATCTTTAAAAAAAAAAAAAAAGAGGGAGGAGGCAGGAAGATCAAAGTCGAAGAAGATGTGACAACAAAAACGGGTGGGAGTGAAGGATTGCTGAAAAGGGGACACAAACCAAGGACTTTTGCAGCCTCTAGAAGCTGGAAAAGGCAAGGAAAGGATTCTCCTCTAAAGATTGGCAAATGCAACCTTGCTAACACCTTGATTTTGGTTCCATAAGACCTATTTTCAGACTTCTGACCTACAGAATTGTAAGATAATAAATTTGTGTTACTCTAAACCACCTAGTTTGGTAATTTCTTACAGCAGCACTGGGAAACTCGTCCAGGTAACACTGAGGAGCTATTTCTGAGCTTTGTCAAGTACTGTATTGGGTGTGGGAGCACTCTCCCAGCTCTGAATTCAAGAACTGAAGATCTGAAGGAAGCATTACTCAAAGAGATTATGCAGAATGAAAGAAGCCGTGGACAGAAGAATACCCACTGTAGGATTCCAGTTATATGACATTTTATAACAGGGTAAATGAATCTGTGGTGGGGACACAATTAGAGCAGTGGTTTTCTCTGGCAGGATGGGAATGGGTTTAACCAGAAAGGGAACTTTGTAGGATGATGGTAATATTCTGTATCTTGATAGAGGTTTGGGTGTAAGCATTGTCAACACTCAGCAAATACACACTTAAAATTTGTTTGCATTTTATTCTATGTCAGTTTATTTTTTAGATGTACTTAGATATACTTCTAATAAAATAAAGATTTTATTTATTTACTTGAAAGAGCACAGAGGGAGAGGGAGCACAGAGGCAGAAGGAGAAGCAGACTCACTGCTGAGCACAGAGCCCGACACGGGGCTCGATCCTAGGACCCTGGGATCATGACCTGAGCTGAAGGCAGACACTTAACCGACTGAGCCACCCAGCGCCCCTCTATGTCAGTTTAACTAAAAAACTCTGTAAAGCAAGTACTGAGCTCTAGTTAATGGTGTGCATGCTGAAATGTTCAGGGGTGACACATTACTGATGTTGACAATTTCTTTGAAATGCATCAAAAAAAATACAGTGGGGGGGCGCCTGGGTAGCGCAGTCGTTAGGCGGCTGCTTTCGTCTCAGGGCGTGATCCTGGCGTTCAGGGATCGAGTCCCACATCGGGCTCCTCCGCTCAGAGCCTGCTTTTTTCTCTCCTACTCCCCCTGCTTGTGTTCCCTCTCTCGCTGGCTGTCTCTCTGTCACATAAATAAATAAAATCTTAAATAAATAAATAAATAAATAAATAAATAAATAAAAATGGACTGGTAGAGAGATGGATAGTTACGCAATAACGCAAGTGTAGTAAAATGGTAACGCTAGAATGAGGTGGTGAGGATACGGATAGTAACCTTAAAATTCTTTCAACTTTACATTTGAAAATTTTCCAAATAAAATGGGGAAAAAGAAAAGAGAAGCAGGCTGGATGTTGCCCAGACAAGGCATGAATAACCATTTTTAAAAATGTACAACTAAGTGGCATTTAGTGCATTCACAATATTTAGCAAACACCACCTCTCCTTCAAAACTTTTTCACCTTTGTGATTTAGATTTGATTATGTTGAATCTGTGGATTTCTTTCGGTATTGCTGCTATCGTAACAATATTAAGTCTTCCCATCCATGAACACAGGGTGTCTTTCTGTGTATTTAAGTCTTTAATTTCTTTCAGCAGTATTTTGTAGTTTTCAGTGTACAAGTCGTTTGCCTTCTTAGTTAAATTCTTTCCTAAGTATTTTATTCTGTTTAATGCTATTGTAAATGGAATTATTTTCCTAATAACCTCTCTGGATTATTCGTTGCTAATATGTAGAAATGCAACTGATTTTTGTGTGTTGATTTTGCATCTTGCCACTTTGCTGAATTTATTTCTTAGCTCCAACAGTGTGTGTGTGTGGAATCTCTAGGGTTTTTAGATAAAAGATCCTGTCATCTGTGACTAGAGATCATTTTACTTCTTCCTTTCCACTTTGGATACTGTTTATTTCTTTATATTGCTTTATTGCTCTGGCTAGAACTTATGACACACAATATTGAAAAGAAGTGGCAAAAGTTGGAATCCTTGGGGTGCCTGACTGGCTTAGTCGATAGAGAGTGTGCGACTCTTGATGGTGGGGTCATGGGTTCGAGCCCCACTTTGGGTGTGGGCCCTACTTTAAAAAAAATAAATAAAATATTAAAAAAAAACAAAAAAACCCTGGGCATCCTTGTCTTATTCCTGATTCTATGCGGAAATTTTTCAGTCTTTCTCCATTGAGTATGATGTTAGGTGTGGGTTGCTCATCTATGGCTTTTATCATGTTGAGGAAGTTTTTTTCTATATCGAATTTATTGAGTGTTTTTGTCATGAAAGGATGTTGAGTTTTGTCAAAATCTTGTTCTGCCTTGAGATGATCATTTTTTCCCTTGTCTTATTATTGTGGCGTATTACACTGACCGGTTTTCATCTATGGAACATTCTTGTATTCCAGGAATATGTCCAGCTGGGTCATAGTGTATAACCCTTCTAATATGATGCTTTGGTTTGCCAGTATTTTTTCAGGATTTTTGTATCAATATTTGTAAGGGATATTGGTCTGTAATTTTCTTATAATGTCTTTGTCTAGCTTTGGTATCAGTGTAAGAGTTTTTAAAATGTATTCTAGATTCAAATCCCTTTTCAGATATATCAGTTGAAAATATTTTCTCCCATTCAGTAGACTGTCTTTTAATTCTCTTCAGGATATCTTTTGAAGCACAAGTTTTAATTTTGATGAAATCAGTGTATCTATTTTTATCTTTTATCACTTATGCTTTTTGTGTCATACCTAAGAAACCATTGCCTGATCCAACATCACAAAGATTGACATCTGTGTTTACTGCTAATAAGAGTTTTATAGTTTCAGCTCTTACATTTAGGTCTATGGTTTGTCCGTACTGAGTTAATTTTTTTTAAAGATTTTATTTATTTATTTGAGAGAGCAAGTTTGGTGGAGGGGCAGAGGGATAACCAGACTCCTCGCTGAGCGGCGAGTGCAACGCAGGGCTCGATCCCAGGACCCTGAGATCACAACCTAAGCTGAAGTCAGATGCTTAACCAACTGAGCCACCCAGGGGTCCCAAGTTAATTTTTATATATGGTTGAAGGTAGGGATCCAACTTCGTTCTTTTGTATGTGTCTATCCAGCCACAACACGATTTGTTGAAAAGACCATCTCACTTTTTGAATTGTCTTGGCAATTTTGTTGAAATCACTTGATCGTAGGGGTGCCTGGCTGGCTCAGTTGGTAGAGCATGGGACTCTTGGTCTGAGGGTCATGAGTTCAAGCCCCACGTTGGGCACGGAGCCTACTTAAAAAGAAAAGAAAGAAAGGGGACGCCTGGGTGGCTCAGTCATTTAAGTGTCTGCCTTCGGCCAGGATCCTGAGATCAGCCCCACACCAAGTTTCTTGTTCGGTGGTAAGTCTGCTTCTCCCTCTCCTTCTGGTCCTCCCCCTGCTCCTGCTCTCTCTCTCAAATAAAATCTTAAAAAAAAAAAAAAATCACTTGATTGTAAACATAAGGGATTATTTCTGGAAGGACATTTTCTCTTACTTAATAAAGTCCTCTCATTTAATCATTCCGTCCTTCAGTTGGAGATGAGTGTCTCTGCTGTGATCTAAATGGGAGTACAATGACTGCAGTGAAAATGTTGTAAGGTCCTTATATTGTGCCTGTGGTGTGGAGATTTTGGTCAACATTAGGTTTTTTCCTCCAAAAGATAAAAATCTTTTAAATCCTTTAGCAGGTCCCTGTGAAAATACCATACTGTGTACAATAAAAGTGAAAGGCGAGTACCTAGTATCTGACGCTTACCTGTGAGCCACCGAGGTGCCCCAGTATTTTTCATTTTCGATTAAAAACGGCAGGAGCACCTGGGTAGCTCAGTCAGTTAAGTGACCCACTTTTGTCTTTTTTTTTTTTTTTAAGATTTTATTTATTTATTCATTCGACAGAGATAGAGACAGCCAGCGAGAGAGGGAACACAAGCAGGGGGAGTGGGAGAGGAAGAAGCAGGCTCATAGCGGAGGAGCCTGATGTGGGGCTCGATCCCATAACGCCGGGATCACACCCTGAGCCGAAGGCAGACGCTTAACCGCTGTCACCCAGGCGCCCCTAAGTGACCCACTTTTGATTTGCCCAGGTCGTGATCTCGTGATCTTGGGGTGCTGAGATCGAGTCCTGCATGGAGCTTACACAGGGTAGTGGAGCCTGCTTGGGATGCTCTCTGTCCCTCTGCCCCTCCCCCGCTCTCCTGCGCTCTCAAATAAATAAATAAATGGGCATACAGGGCTCGCTCCGGCAGTACATAAAGCAAACTTGGAATGATACAGAGAAGACTAGCATGGCCTCTATGCAAGGATGACACGCAGGTTCGTGAAGCAGTCTCCCAGTGAACTGCCACCCTTTCCGGATGAACTTGGAGGGAATAACGTGAGTCAAAAGCACAACAGGCAGCACCGAATAATGAAAATTGTGGCATTTCACTAGAAAAATATTAAAAATAAAATAAAAATAGGCATACAGCTAAAGAGGAATATTAGACTTAAGTTAAATATATGTGTTGATAATTTAAGGGTAACTTCCAAAAGAATGTATAACTTTCAAAGAACAAGGGGTGAAAACCTGCGTAAAGAGAGAATATGTAGCAAAAAGTCAGTAGTAAGTGACAAATTGGGAAAAATATTTGCAAATTATATGCCAAAGGACTAATTTCATATTAAAGAAGGCAAAGACTAGCAACAGAGAAATAGGTAAACAATATAAATGGCAATTCACATAAAAGAAAATACAGCAACGTCAAAGCATTGGAAAAATAATCCCTCGTAACAGGGGAACGCAAAGTAGAATCGCATGGCAGTATTTTTCAGCTTTCAGATGAGCAAGGATCAAAAAGTTTACTGATGGGGGAAGAAAAGTTTGCTGAAGAGGGCGGGCAGGGGGAAAGAAGTTTGCTGACACTCCTGTCCCAAAATAGTCCCCCCTCATCACTTTCATCCCCTCACCCTGCACTGACCACGTCCTGATATTGTTTGTCTTTTTCTTTAGCCTGGAATCTCCATGAGGGCAAGACTGTATTTTCCACTGTTGCATTTCCATCTCCTAGAACATTACATGGCCTGCGGCTGTTGCCAAGATACTTGTTGAATGAAGGAATGAATGATACACCGTGTTTTTGGGGGGAGAGGCATTCCCACATATGGCTGATGGGAGTGTAAATTCATGCAGCCTCCTTGGAAAGTAATTTGGTAATAATTATTAAAATTGCAGATATAACATTCATGTATTTGTTCATTATTTAATGGGTACGTCGTGTCTGTTTGGGAGGATGAAAATGTTCTGGAAATTGTGGCGGGTTGTCCAACATTGTGAATGTACTTAACGGCCACTGAACTTAAAAATGGTGAAAATGGTAAATTTTATGTATATTTCACCACAAAAAAATCCGCAATTTTGTAACTTCCACAGCGATTTAAGAGACCAACTTTTTTTACTTCCAAAACTTATATCTTGAACACCATTTATAGGAGATTTGTATGAAGTGTCCTGTGACTACAATATTTTATTTGCAAGAGTGACTCCTGGTTCGCAGCAGGCAGGACCAGGAACACAGACTTACCACGTGGCCATAGCTACAAGCAAGCTTACCTGATCCTGTTGGGACACCTTTTATTCTAGGTGCTCCTGTCCCTTTCACAGGTATGTTGAATTTCACTTTCAACTCTGTAGGAGCATTCCCTGGTTTTGCTTTTAATGACATCTAAACCAGTAACTTTTCTGTGTTTGTTTATTTATTTTAAAGATGTTATTTATTCATTTGACAGTGAGAGAGAGAGAGCACATGCAGGGAGAGCAGCAGGCAGAGGGGGAGGAAGAGGCAGGCTCCCCTCCAAGAAAGGAGCCCAATGCGGGGCCCAATCCCATGACCCTGGGACCATGACCCAAGCTGAAGGCAGGCGCTTAACTGACTGAGCCCCTCAGGCGCCCCTTCTTCGTGTTTGCTGTTAAGCTTGAATTCACAGGACCATTATGATACTTTTTTTGCATTTTCCCAGTTTCTTGACCAGTTGTTCTTGGAACTTGGGGGGAAATGTATACATTTCCCAAGAAACGCCGAGAAGGAATTCCTACATGTATACACACTAGAAGGAACCCTAAGAGGCACCAGGAGCACTAGAAGAACATGAGGCATGAAAGCTAAGTTATGAGAGACCTTCAGTGGGAAAACTAAGATAACTAAGAAAAAAATTAAATTATTGATTTGCTAAGTCATGAGGCGTCTTAAAGGAGTTTCAGTGGGGCACTACCTTGTCTAACAGCCGGCTTCGGAGTGAGACCTGGCTTGGAACCCTGGCCCTTAGGTTTACCAGATATGTGATAGTGGACAAGTTATTTAATATATCAGTGAGCCTCAGTTCCCTCCTCTATTAAAGGGAAATAATACCTACTGTCAGGTGTGCAATTTAAGGTTACCCATTGTTTCGTGGATGCTGGCAGAAGACAAGAGACTTCAGTGTCCTAGACAAAAGACCTTATTCATGGCACAACAAGCCACCTGAGTATCATGTATAAATTGGCTCTTTTGCCTCCTAAGCCCCACAGAGGCAACAGGGAGGGGCCCGATGGATGCTGGGCACACTGTGAGTTGCACTATGGGGGAGGAACAATGAACTTGGGGAAGCTGGTGTTTTCGGGTAAGTAGTAAGCAAGCTGCTCTTTGTCCCACACAGAGACACTGCTTCTCCCTCACGGTTACTTAATGCAAACACAGCCCTAAGAAATGGCTGGGGAGAGAGTAAACGAGTAGTCAGGGCCTTGTCTTTTTGGTTTTTTTCTTTTTTTCTTTTTTTTTTTTTTAGATTTTTTTTTTATTTTTATTTATTCGACAGAGAGAGAGACAGCCAGCGAGAGAGGGAACACAAAGCAGGGGGAGTGGGAGAGGAAGAAGCAGGCTCATAGCAGAGGAGCCTGATGTGGGGCTCGATCCCATAACGCCGGGATCACGCCCTGAGCTGAAGGCAGAGGCTTAACCGCTGTGCCACCCAGGTGCCCCTGGTTTTTTTCTTTCTATACTCTAGGTTATAGCTTATTAAAGGAAAAGGATACGGATTAAAATCAGCAAAGGGAAAAGGTGCATGGGGCAAAGCCCAGGAGACACCAGGCACGAACTTAGAAACTTCCAGTTGTCTTTGTCCAGTGGAGTTGCACAGGGATGCCCTTTATGCTCCCAACAGTGACTTGTGACAATACGTGTGAACTGTTGCCAACCAGAGAAGCTCACCCAAGCCTTGGTGTCTAGGGTGTTTATTGCGGACTCAGTTACACAGTCGTGGAGTACTCACATGACTGACCTCAGCTACTGACTCCGTCTCCCAGAGCAAAAACAGGCATTCATCATAAAGCACATTGTTAGGATAAACTCATCTGGTCAGACTGGTACAGCATGGCTCTTGAGGCCTCCAGCATACAAAAACCCCCTAATCGGGCAAAATATTACAAGGGCTTGGAATTGATCTCCCAGGAATGAGTGAAGTGCCAGTCCTGAAGATGAGCTTTCTTTGGAATGTGCAGGGTTTGAGCAACCTAGGCCGGCTGAGTTAACCCTTTTCTGTTTTGTTTTGGTTTTTTTTTTTTTTTTTTTAAGATTTTATGTATTTGTTTGACAGAGAGAGACAGCCAGCGAGAGAGGGAACACAAGCAGGGGGAGTGGGAGAGGAAGAAGCAGGCTCCTAGCGGAGAGGCCTGATGTGGGGCTCGATCCCAGAACGCTGGGATCACGCCTAAGCCGAAGGCAGACACTTAACAACTGCGCCCCCCAGGCGCCCCAGGTTAACTCTTTTCTGTACGCGGCTGATCTTCACGAGTCCACTCCCCTGTGAACTATGGTGATGTTTTGGATCTCCAAGAATTAGAATGTGTCTAGAGTCAATGTCCAGTAATCCCTGAAAACTTAGTTATTTCCCCTTTTCCTGTGCCCTGCCACCCTGGGAAATGGCTGCAGGTACATTTGGAAAAGGGTAGAAGGAAGATAGCATGTTTTTGCCAATATAACATAGGCCTTCATCAAGGGACTCAACCTTTCCTCATTCAGGAGGCTCTAGGTCTGGAATTGGCTCACCTGACAACTTGCCGAAGGCAAGGCCTTCCTTTTCTGGCATACTCAGCAAGATGTGGGTCAGTGCGAGGGCCACGTGGAAGCACATCTCTGAACTACCCTGTGGGGTTCTCATACACATTAGATTGGACTGTATATAAAGTGCTTAACACAGTACCTGGCCCATCATGAATACTCATCAAACTGGCTACAGTACTGTTGCAGGCGGCCAAAGAATTCAGCGAATGCAGGCTATGGTTTCAAGACATTTAGCTGAGGGGCGCCCGGCGGGCTCAGTCTGTAGTACACGCGACTCTTGATCTTGGGGCTGCGAGTTCGAGCCCCATGTGGGGTGTAGAGATTACTTAAAAATAAAATCTTAAAAAAAGACAGATTTTTTAGGCTGGCATGTGTGTGTTCCAGGCAAGAGAGGGACTCTGAAACCATAAAACTAAGAGGCGAGAAAGAGTAACAGATGTAGCAAAGTCCCTGAGAGGGCAGATGAAATCACGCACAGCTATGTTGGTGAGCGTAGCACCGAAGTAAATACCGGTAAATGTGGAGTCGAAGAGTTCCTATTTGAAACCTTGGGTTTCTTAGTGAAAGAGAAGGTAGTCACTGGTTAAGGATGTAGGGAAGACTTAAGTCCTACTGAAGGCTCACTGAGGTTGGAGATCAGGAAAGGCGTCGTGCTGGCTTCTCTCCGCAGCACTGCAATTTTCCCCTCTCCACAGCTCATGGGCGATACATCCGTATTGGGACGGTGGACTAGTTCATTCTTTGGGTGGCAAGTAGCAGAAACTCAAACCACCTGAAACAGAGGGGGAACGAATTGGAAGGATAATGGCATCTCCCATCTCCCAGCTGGTCATGGGATGGACGCTGGGACCAAAGTGCCTTAGGGGACCTAAGAAGCTGTACTCATCTTAGCCCTCCGCTGACCGCACAGACTGGAACTTGGCCTCCAAGTCTCATGAGGTACAATCTAGGCCCAAAGAAAATTACAAAATTCCTAGATAAAGACTTGGGTCAGCCTGGTGATAAGAGTACAATGGCCAGCTCTAAGACAGGGCTAGGCAGACATTCGAATAGCTCTCTGTTAGGATAGGGCAGGTCTCCATCAGAACTAAAAATTTTTACCCAATCAAGGACCTAGACTTCTATTTTACAAACAGTGATTCCACAAGGAACGTCATTTTTCGACATTTTAATGAGACCCAATCTGGTATGACCCCTGTCTTGGGGGAGCTCATCCATTCATCCAAGGAGAAACAGACAAATAGTTACAATGCAACTCGCTAAATACCAGAACAGAGGTAATTACAAACACTGTGTTGCCCAGCTGCTCTCCCACGTTGGGGCTGAGATTTGGAGAGCTGAAGGAACAAGCAACAGGGGTAGGAACATGACCCACTCCAGCTGTTGAAGAGGAGCGAAGTCATGTTCGGAAACTCCAATTTGGTGCAGCGACCCAAGGCAAAGTGGTAGGCCTTGTCCACTGAATGCGGTAAAGCTTTACTGAGCAAATACTCAGGGGTGGGTGCCAGGGAGGCATGTCAAAGATTAAGACGCGTTGCTGCTGCTGCTCTGGGGCGCTTCTGTGAGGAAGGCAGGCATGAACACAACTCGATGACTGCAGACTCTTCCTGCCCTGTCCTCAATGACTTAACTTTCTACCCTCCTTGAATGGCCTCATCTGACTTACTGAGGACTCATGAAAGGTTCTGTGCTGATGTCTCCTTATTCGATTGGGAATCGGGGAGGAGTAAGACCCAGGTCTCAAGGATTTCTAGCCACTGGCTGCCTGGAACTAATCCAAATCCACTGGAGGAAGTACGAGCCGGTCCCAGTTTTACCTCTTGCTGCTGGCTCAGCTCCCCTGCTTCTCCTTCAAGTCAGTCTTCTCCTAAAGCTCACTTTGCCTATGTCCCAGACCCAACTTGAATCAATTTTCCAAACACAGGGGGTAGAAGACTTAGCTTCACAGTATGTGGTTTAAAAAAAACAAAAAGCTTAGGTATTTATCTGCAACCCAACGAAGCCCTGCTACAGTGTCACCGCCCCTGAATTCAGTGCAATCTAGAGCTGTTAAAACAAGCAGGGACCAAGGAGGTGGACAGGACACACTGTGGTGCCGGCTTATTTTTGCATGACCCTTTAAAAGGGACACTGAAAAACCGACACCTGTTTGAAGAAAGAGCATGTGTGGGAACTGAAACCCTGTCTTTAAGGAAGGACTGACCAAAAAATGCTGTTTAATTTGAAAACGTGGGCAAAGCAGCTGTGATTAAGTGATCTGAAACGCTGTCATGTAGATGAAGTATTACATACTCTGGGCAAGGCTTCTAGGGAAGAATAGGTACTTAACCGCCTTCTAAAGATCACAGCTATCCCACAATGAAATGACCTGCCTTGTGAGGTAGTGAGCTCCCTGTCAAGGGAGATTTAAAGCAAGGGTAAAAAACCACTTGGCAGGAGTGTTGAAAAAAGGGGGCTAAAGCAGGTTTCTTTAAACGTGATATGGAGGAAGGAGCAGAGTAGGGCAAGATACTGCCGCCCACAAATGGCATTCTCCTGTTTGCAAGGGGACAGGTGATCTCTGTATACACACGCTAGAAAAGCAAACAGCCCCTAAGATGGGAGAACTTTCAGCCCTGATATCCACACACGGACATTCTCTCAGGATGGGGCAGCCTGGAAAACCACCACGTGATGTCACCTCTCCTAACGGGACTGTCTGTTCTAGACACATCCGGTAAGGCAGCCGGGGGGTGGGGGGGTGAGATACATTAAAGTTCAGGTCTCTGTCGCAGAAGGCCTGGGCTTTTGTCCTGACTCTGCCTTGTATGACCCAGGACTTCTCCTTCCCTTCTCTGGGCCCCTCCATGAACTGAAATGAAAATCCACCGTCCTTTTCCGGTGACTAAAGGGCACTGCCCTTCTGGCCGGCCCCCCCGGGAGCGGCTCTGGGGCTACACTTGTGGACGGCCAGAGACCACCGCTGGCGGAAGCAGCGGCCGCACTCCAGGCAAGGGAAGGGCTTCTCCCCGGTGTGCAGCAGCTGGTGCTGGGCCAGGTGGCTCCACTGTGCGAAGCGCTTGGCGCACAGGTCGCACGCGTAGGGCCGCTCGCCCGAGTGCACGCGCCGGTGACTGGCCAGGAGCGACGGGTAGGCGAAGCGGCGGCCGCAGTCCTCGCAGGCGTGCAGCTTCTCCTCGGTGTGCGTGCTGCGGTGGATGGCCAGCGAGCCGCTGCGCCGGAAGGCACGGCCGCAGTCCGGGCAGGGGTAGGGCTTCTCCCCGGTGTGTAAGAGCTGGTGCTGGAGCAGCGTGCTGCGCTGGGAGAAGCGCGCCTCGCAGTGCTCGCAGGCGTACGGGCGCTCGCCGGAGTGCACCCGCCGGTGGCTGACCAGGCGGGAGGACGAGGAGAAGCGCCGCTCGCAGTCCGGGCACGGGTAGGGCTTCTCGCCGGTGTGGATGCGCTGGTGGATGACGAGGGCGGTGCGCTGCCGGAAGCGGCGGTTGCACTCCAGGCAGGTGTAGGGCTTCTCGCCCGTGTGCGTGCGCTGGTGGATGGCGAGCAGCGAGGGGTAGGCGAAGCGCCGCCCGCAGCTGGGGCACTGGTGGGGTTTCTCGCCGGTATGCGTGGTCCGGTGATTGGCCAGGGACCGGCTCCTCCGGAAGCAGCGGCCACAGTCAGGGCAGTGGTAGGGCTTCTCGCCCGTGTGGATAACCTGGTGCTGCGAGAGGTTCTTGCGCTGGGAGAAACGTTTGCCACACTGGTCGCAAACATAGGGACACTCGCCAGAGTGTGCCCGCCGGTGACTCACCAGCAGGGAGGGGTAGGAAAAGCGGCGCCCGCAGTCCGGGCAAGGGTAAGGCTTTTTCAGATTCTGGGCACACTTGTGGCTCTCCAGGGCCAGACGGTCGGGGAAGGTGCAGCCACAGTCAGGGCAGATGGGGCCCCCAGATGTCTGCCTGGGGATCAGTCGGGGCTTGCTGGGCCGCCGGCCTCGCTTGCCCTTTCGGGGTGCCTCCTTAGGTGGGAAGACTTCCTTCTCTCCGTTCTTCTTTCTGGTTCTGGTTTCTGCAGAAACACGGGGAGAAAGTAATTTAACAACTACTGGGCCCCCACCCTTGCCTATGACAGCGTTACAGGTTAGAAGACAAACAGACCCAGCCCATCTTCAGGGAGCATTAGTGCCACTGGCATCCCACTGGGACACACTAGTACAGAAATGTGGAGGACATTCCAGGAGTCCCCAGCTCCATCTGGAGAAGTTGCGACATGTTTCTTGCAGGTTCCGCAGGCTTGAGAAATTAAACGTTTTTGAAGAGGTAAGTATAAGGCAGGAAGTGGAAACACGAGGTATGAGCTGGCACGGACTGGGCCAGAAGGCCCCCTCGAAGCCAAATGGTTCTCAAATTTTATTGTGCTCAGAATCATTTGGATGACTCCCTGAAACAATCTGGGATTCAGCGGGTCTGGGATGGGGCCCAAGAATTTGTATCTCTGATTCTTTCCGGAGTGATGCTGCTGCTGGTCTGCCGACCACACGCTCAGAACCACTGCTGTTCAGGACCGTGAACTATTATCCAATGGTTCTCAACCCTAAACATGCACGCCCATCACCTGGGGCTGTTAAAAAAGAAGTACAAGGTCCCAGACATCCATCAGAGTAAATCAATAGTTCTGGGTCCAGGAATCTGTGTTTTGTTTTGTTTTTTTTACCGAATTCCCCAAGTGACTTAGAGATAACTGACAGCCATTTGACAACCTGCCGTGACAAAAACTGAAAGGTTTTAAGCAAGGAAGTATCATGGTTGGATCTGACTCTTGAAAAGATAGCCCTGGTCTCAGAGAATCTAGCCCAGAAACGGCAGCCCAGATGCTTCCATTCACCCCTGTGGGAGGATCTGGGGCTGTTCTACTTGAATGGCATTAATCAGAGCCTTGCTTAATCCGAGGAGAACGCAGATTCCTGAACTCATTAGGGGTCACCCCGCCAAAAGGGCAGAAAGAGGCCCCTGCACCCCAGGCAGCTGTTCCGCATGAGATCCCTCAACCCAAATCCAGAAAACTCAGAGAGGTACCAGGTGTCTCCGTCAGAGCACAGTTCAGGGCAGCCTGGGGACGGGGATCTTGGGAAGGAGTCCAGAGGGTAGCTCCTTTTAAGAGCTCACGGATTCATTCACCAGATAAAGAACTGCAGACCCTTAGTTTGCAAACTGACATGTAAATCACTGTATGGGGGACCCACCCACCCCCATCACAGAGACAAGCCCCTGAAGCTGTGAAACAGTCCCAGTAAATAAAGCATTATGCGGGGGCCAGAGGCACCCCTAGCCACCAACCCTCACAGACTGGGCAGCTAGAGGCTGTAGGCCCTGCACACGCATTGTTCACTCACTTCTTTGGACTGTTACCCCCCTTGGGCACTCCCGCGGATCCAGGGCGGCCGGTTCCCACTCATCAGTATTTCGTTCCAACCAGGAGATGAGGGCTGGTTTGGGACCTGCGCACCCTGGGGAAGGAGAACCAGTCAGACGTCCGGCTCCTAAATGAGGCTGGGTAAAGATCTACCCGGTGTCATCTCCTGCCAAGCCCCTGTCCTCCTCCCCTGACACTACCTGGTCACAGGCCAGGTCCTTGGACATTCTGGACTCCCTGACGTCGCCCCCCCCCCCCCCCCGCCCGCCCCTAAGCTCCTCCAACCCTTCGGGCCCCGAGGAAGCGAACTGGGCCGGGCCTCACCGAGCGCGCCCAGGTGGCCGTAGGTCTCCCGCATCACGTCCCGGTACAGGGCTCTCTGCGCGGGCCGCAGACAGCCCCACTCCTCCGGGGAGAAGTACACGGCCACGTCCGCGAACTTCACCGCCCTCGGCCTCCTTCCCCTTCTCCGGCCGGGTCTGGCCTCTCCTGGTCCCCGCGCGGAAAGCGGAGCCGAAGGTGGCGCCATTGGACCCCAGAAGCCGGCGCCACGGCCTTCCCTGTCCCGGCCTGAACCCCTGGCGGACCCCGGGATATGGGAGCCCCGGCCGGACCCGGGCTGAGCGTGCCCGGGGAGGCCCGTGGGGAATCGGAATCAGCCGCCTTGCGGGGCTAACGGAAACCTTTTGCTGTTATTCAGGAAACTCCTGCTCGAACTTGGGTGAAAGGCACCGGAAGATGCCTTCGGGGAAGATGGCGGCGCTGCTACCGCACCGCCTTAGCCTGGAACACAGGCAGCTTCCAGCTATCGATTTTATTGACCGGAGCGCCATGCCGGCTTCCTAACCTCTTTGCCCTCAAGTGTGATGGCGCTGCGATTGGGCTTCACGCCCTTTTTCCCCCCATTGCACGCGCTCATTGGGCGGCGGCCGAAGATCGGGCGTTCTGATTGGGTGCTGGCGAAAGCGGCCTGTTTGAACGAAGCTAACGGAAGCGTAAGGGCAGGAAGCCCACCTTCCGCGCCGGGTGTCTGCGGCCAAGTCGGAGGCGGGCGGCAAGCTGGCCCGGCGTCAGTGACCGGCCCCTGTTCTCTGGCAGGTGCTGCCTCTCTGAGGGAGGGAAGGATTTGAGTGACGGAGCCACTCCGGCCAACCCGGGGCTGCGATTACCCCGGGAGGCTTTCTCAGAACTGGACGACTTCCTCGTTGCCCTTTCGGGAGGGTAATTAACGTTGGCGTTTCCTGCGCGCAGGCACCGTTCCCCGCTTACACATTTCATCTTTTTATTTTCTTTGCCACCATCGTGTGAAGTCATGGTCATCATCCCGTTCTACTGATAAGGAATATCTCAGAGGGATCCTGCTAGTTAGGAGAAGGAACAAAGATTTGAAGCCGGGGCTGACCGGGCCTTTATTCAGACCGCGGAACTCGGCTCCCTTCCCCCGCACTATCCGAATTCGCTTGTCAACAGCCTGATCTCCTGGCCTGTTTTCAGGTTCAGTCTTACGCACATCTCTCCATCCTTTATTTTTACGTGACATCTGTCCAGTGTACAAAGCGTAGTGCTAGGCAGTTTGGAAATAAGTCACGCACCGTGCTCTGAATGGAGTTTAGAGTTGAGTGAGGCATATGCATTTACAACTAACAGTGCCGCAAGCATGTATGTGAAAGGTATAGGAAAATTGCTGATGGAACCGGTCAGCCCCCACTGTTGTGTAATCCAGCAGCGTTTCACCAGCTCAGGGTCATCTCCCAGGGGATCTGAGGGTCAGATAATATGTCATTTCATACATACTTCAGCTGGTGGCATACCTATCTCTCTTACCCGTTAATTTTTTTTAAAGCACCTACTGTGGGCAAAACGCTACCCCAAAGCCTGCAAGTAGTAAAGACAACATGTCAGGAATTCACAAGACAGCAAAGGTATTAAGAGATTCCAAGGAAGATGACTTTGAACAGAGGAAGTAGGAAGCACACACAACTGCAGTAAACATTGAGTTATACTCCTTCCCAAGCAGAGTAACGATTATTGAACGAACCACTAGGGGAGCAGGTGGAATGTCAAGATTGCCAAAGTGAATAAGACAGAGTCCCTCTGAATGACTTTCCAGATGGATGCATCAGGTGGGAAACGAGTTTGGGGTATGAATGGGTAGAATTTAGGGAGGGCAGTGGTGCTCAATGTACATCCGTTGAATAAACAGCTGAATTCCATGGCTGTAAAGATCTCTGGTACAAAGACAGGAATTCAGGAACGTTCTGAGTGTGCAGGGAGTGAGGACACTTTCTGATGCAGTACAAAATACTGTTAGGGTAAAACTGAAGGATCAAAAGGATAGGTTGGCGCCAGACATCGGATGGCCTCATCTGCCCGTGGGCAAGCTCCAAATCAAAACTAGAGGAGTGGATTCCCTTCCCGTAATGTTTTCAGAAAATTCCTCTCGTAGTTCACTTGCAGGGCAATCTGATAGCTTTGTGTGTATGCTTTCTGCCTATACATAGTTCCGTTTGGAGAAATAAGAAGGTAAACTTAGGCTGCTAAGAAAATACAAAGGCCAGTGCACAGCAAACCATTTCATTTCGAAGGAAGTGACTGAACAGAAGGCTGGAAAGGAATCTGCGGACATTTTGCCTCAATGGTAATGATGTGCTGTCGATGATGCTGACATTGAACAGGAAGGATGATTGACCCCTGAGATAAAAAGGTGCTGAGCCCTCTTCCTGCATGAAGGAAATGGGAGGGCAGGCTAGGCCCTGGGCTGGAAAGGCCCCATTTGGCCTGGCTTGCCATCATCTTGGTGGGGGCTACTAAAGCAGGACCTAGGAATCAGGGAGAGTCAGAGGCTCTCAACTACAGGGAAACATTTTGGAGAGAGGAGCACCCGGGACTTAATGTGAGAACAGAGGTTCCTGCCCCTCTTCTGTATAAATTCCTTGATCCGCACTGGGCACAGGGACAAGCCGGGCTCCTCTTCAAGACTGCCCACTATAGAGAAGGATGGAGAAGATCCAGGGACTCTGCACACCAAGAGGCTACATAAAGACCAAAGACACTTTGTTTTGGATTACGGGCAATGGTGCTGAGGACCAAGTACGAGGTGCTACCTTGTAGGCACATCGATGTAGATGATGACAGCTGAAACTCACCTTCCAGGGGCGCCTGGCTGGCTCAGTTGGGGGAGCATGTGACGCTTAAAAAAAGAAGAAAAAAGAGGGGCGCCTGGGTGGCACAGCGGTTAAGCGTCTGCCTTCGGCTCAGGGTATGATCCCGGCGTTGTGGGATCGAGCCCCACATCAGGCTCCTCTGCTGGGAGCCTGCTTCTTCCTCTCCCACTCCCCCCTGCTTGTGTTCCCTCTCTCGCTGGCTGTCTCTANAAAAAAAAAAAAGAAGAAAAAAGAAACTCACCTTTCAGAGTCCTTATGAGAGACAGTTATCAGATGGTTGAGTGCCTTGCCCAAAACCTGTTAGTAAAGGGAGGGATGAGATTTGAACCAGAATGTTCTCCGCATTCCACAGGCAGCTCTAAACTGGGTGCAAGGCTTTGAGATTAATTTCGCCTTGTTTCATGCTCAGTGAGAGGGAAGTAACTGACCGTGCAACCTTTGATTATAGCACACATGGACTTCACCTGATGGACTAATGGAACCCAGCCTTTGCCTCAAATGTCGTTGCACCATAAACCCAGACTCCAGCAAGCAGTGTCAGTTCTGGGAGAAAGTCATGTCATGAATAATGAAGGAATCTTACCTTTGTTTTTTTTTTTTTTTTTAAGATTTTATTTACTTACATGAGAGAGAGAGAAAGCACAGGGAGAGAAGGAGAAGCAGGCTCCCCACTGACCAGGGAGCCTGACGTGGGGCTCAGTCCCAGGACACTGAGATCATGACCTGAGCCAAAGGCAGACTCTTTTTTTTTTTTTTAAGATTTTATTTATTTATTTGACAGAGAGACAGCCAGCGAGAGAGGGAACACAAGCAGGGGGAGTGGGAGAGGAAGAATCAGGCTCATAGCGGAAGAGCCTGATGTGGGGCTCGATCCCAGAACGCTGGGATCACGCCCTGAGCCGAAGGCAGACGCTCAACGACTGTGCCACCCAGGCGCCCCAAACCTTACCTTAACAGATTCACGTAGTCCAGTTCCAGCCTGTCTGTCTGGTGAGGTAACTCACTGGAACCTTTCTGATGACCTCTATATCCTGTTCTCTGAAGGAGGACGTCAAGGCACTAGAGACCTCTTCACTTTATATATCTCCCTCTCCCCCTTCCCTCTCTCTTCTGCCTCTACTCACTCTGTGTGGCTAACACTTGGTGACAAGGATATCTTCCATCGTAAGCTTCTTCAGAGCACCCACACTTCTGGTATTTATCTAATACTGGACATGAACTGAGGGGTCCTGATCTCCAAGGGAGGAGGCTGGGGCACAGGTCTCCCGCACCTTTGCCTCTCCATGTTTGGGTTTTTGGGGGTTTGTTTTGTTTCCTTTTTAAAAAAAAAAAAACAAAAAAAAAACAGCAAGCAAGCATGGGGCAGGGGGGCGAGGGACAGAGGGAGAGAGAACCTTAAGCAGGCTCCACGCCCAGTGTGGGGCTCGATCTCACAACCCCGAGCTCATGACCTCAGCCGACATCAGGAGTCCGATGCTAACTGAGCGAGCCACCCAGGCGCCCCTTGGCCTCTCCGTGCTCTCGCGATGGCTGCACTGGAGCGCTTTCCGGGCAGACTTTCTCTGGGAGCTCTCCCCGCGCTCAGGGCCGGGACAGGGCCTCCCATCAGTGTGGATGTGCCCATGGGAGGGAGATGCAGGAGGAGCAGATGCTGTAGGCGGGGCAGGTGCGGTTTCCTGGGTGCGCGCGTCTGTGAACGGCCAAGGGCGCGTGGCACAGGCACCACCTACCCCCCAGCTCCCGGTGGCCAGCACCTGTGTCGGGGCCTCACGGACACACAGGGCCCTGCTCGGGTGGAAGCGGCAGATGCAGTCAGGGCACAGGTGTGCCGGGTGTGGAACAGCTGGTGTTAGACCACATGAGCCCTCTGGGAACAGGGGACACTACATGACCCCCCCCACACACACACACACGGGGACGATCACCAGAGTGGACCCGCCTGCGTCTAACAGTGAGGGGATGGCAACAAGCCACCCACAGTCCAGACGTGTACAAAGCCTCTTCCTTAGGGAGGGGGCCAGCGCCCTACTTTTTCAAAAGCAGCAGCCACGCTGGGGGCAGGGGAAGACGGTCCGGCCTGGGTGGCGGGGCTGATGGCGGGGCAAGTCCCTGCACGGCGACAGCAGCATCCGTACTGTCACAGGTAGAGGCTACTCGGCACAGCAGGCCTGCTGGGGGCTGGCCAGGAGGAAGAGGACAGCCCAGACATGGGTACGGTTTCTTTGGAGCCTGACAGCACCGTTATCCTGTGGCTCGGGAGCCCTGAGGCCGTATCTGGCCATAACCCCCTCCCACAGCCCCCCAAGGTGAGCGCCCTCACTGACCTCAAAGGAGTCTTGTCATGCTGCCTTATAGGGTAGCCCCTCTCGCACAGGCTGCATTAAGTGACTTCACCCCCCATTTCTCCCTTCTTTTCTTTACTCTTGCTTTCTGCACACACAAGAGAATTGGAACTAAAGATCGTGGGGTGCTTTGACTTACCACAGACCCTGTTCATCCAGGGCAGAAGGACCTAAGGGTGAACCCCTCACCTGGCGACGGCCCACGTGCCTCCAACAGAAGTTTCCCATTTTCAGAAAGAGGACCATCCCTTCTCACTGCAGGCCTCCGGAACTGTAGACGTTCTCATACGGAAGGGCTAAACTTTTTTCAGAGGGAAGCTGGCACCTTTTCCTGGTTCAAGACCTCACATATGGGCATTTCAGTGGAAACATTTCTCAAAAAACACACCTCGGTGCCTTTGGAGCACACAAGAACACCCTGTTTTCATCCTAAACGAAAGGTGGCAAGTCATTAAATTCTAGAGAGGGCGCTAGGCAGGTTCCATGGCAGGATATGCCCTGAGAAACAGGGCCAGGCCAACAAACCAAAGGGAACCTCTGGCCTCTTCCCAAGGCCCGTGCAGGTTCCAAGAACCATGCATGTTCTCTAGGCTTAAGTTAATTAAAATGAAAAACTTGGGGCGCCTGGGTGGCACAGCGGTTAAGCGTCTGCCTTCGGCTCAGGGCGTGATCCTGGCGTTGTGGGATCGAGCCCCACATCAGGCTCTTCTGCTGCGAGCCTGCTTCTTCCTCTCCCACTCTCCCTGCTTGTGTTCCCTCTCTCACTGGCTGTCTCTATCTCTGTCAAATAAATAAATAAAATCTTTAAAAAAAAAAAAAAAGAAAGAAAAAAAAGAAAAACTCACTTCCTTGGGCACATGGGCCACATTTCAAGTGCTAAATGGCCACCTGTGGCTAGTGGCTTCTGTGTTCCACAGCACAGCTAGAACATTCCCGTAATTGAGGAAAGCTCTATTAGAAGCTATAACCTAAGTACTCACAGGAATGAAGGCAAAAGTCCTCAAACCCCAACTGTTGCCTCTCTCCGATCCCCCGTTGGGACCAGCAGGACCTGCTACCCTTGAACATAAGGAAGCCTCCAGGTCTGGGAAAGAAAACTGTGGAAGAGAAGGTTCGTCACATTCTTACCAATTGGGGTCAAACTTTAAAGAGAAGGGTGGGGTGTAGGTGTGGCTGCGGGAAGAAAGGGCCTGCCCTGGCTCGCTCCCAAGAGAGGCTGTCCTCCAGCTCAGCCCCACTTTCCTCACCTATCCCAGATCCTGGGTGCCTCGCCCCCTCCTCGGGATCCTCGGCCTCCGGGCTCCACACCTCCTTCTTTCTCTCCAGCCAGGAGATGAGGGCAGGTTTGGGGCCTGCGAATCCTAGGGGAGAAGAGGCCGACAGCGGACACGGTAAGAGGTTGGAGCCTAGACAAGGCGCTTCCTTTACAGCCTCGTGAACCCAAGCACAGAAAACCGTCCCCGAAAACACACTCAGGCGCATCCGGACCGAGGCCTAATGGTACCCCTTTGCGCTAAAAGGCGGAGGAGGGGAGGGCTGGGACCCTTCGATCACGCCCATGTGCTCCGGGGTACTCCGCATCACGTCCCTGCAGAGGGCCCAGTGCGTAGCTGCAGATCCATAAACCCTTCGCCCTCTACGATGATGGCACCGTGGGGCTTCACGCCCTTCTCCCTCCTGTGCACGGATTGGCTGGCGCGGGGCAGGAAACCAGGAGCCGCGTTCTGATTGGGTCTCGGCCAATCACTCCTTGGAGGGAAGCCGCCTTCTTCCTGGAGCGCCAGCCAACCCGGGGCGCGCATCCTCCGGGCACCGGCTCCGAGTCCCGCGCAGCGTTGGGCCAAGTGTGCTAAGGGACGGCGGTGCAGCCCGGCTGCGTAGGGCCCACAGCGCCGCTCTTCCTCCCAGGCCGCCTCGGCCTCGGTCTCGGTCTCGCCAGAGCCCCATCTGCGTCGCTGCGGGGGCTCCCTGCCGCCTCGGCACTCAAGACTTGAACGACGCTCGAACTTGGATTAAGCCCGCCTGTGTTGAGCGCTGCTCTAAGAGCTGGGTGCAGAGCAGGGAGCTAAACAAAGTCTCCCCGGCCATGGAGGTTACATGGCTGTCCACAGCCTTCCAGATCCTCGGGTGTCCGCTGGGTTGGACCCAAGGTTTAGTCCCAGAGCACCTGCAGGTCTCCGTGTCTGATGATGATTAAACGTGCCATCTCCAAACATAATGCTGGGGACTGGAAAGAGGTGGCACTAAGGGTTCCTGCTCTCGGTGGTGCTTACAACCTGGTGAGAGAGACACCTAATATATAAGCAAAGGTCTGGGTGCCTAAGCCACAGTGACACGCTCCAGGGAATTATGAGGCCGTCTCTCCCCTCTGAGTTGAGCCCAAGAAAAAATAAGCATTGTGAATCACTTCAGGAAAAAATAAGGCAATAATACTTTCTAACTTGCTGTAACATATGAAGGAGCTAGGAAATTTACATTAAAAGCTGTTTTCAGCAGGGGAGATTGGGTGAGGCTGTCCTCAGTATTCAAACAACTCTAATGTGCAAAGCTTGGAAGGATATACACAAGTGAGAAATATTGTACTGGACAGTTTTAACTGAATATATATTATTTAATCCTCACAACCACCTTGGGGGCAGTATTAATGTACTCATTTTATAGTCAGAGAGATGATGATGCGAGGGATGAGCCAAGATCGAACAAGAGATAAACTGGTTCAAAGCCTATGATCTTCCTCTTACATTCTGGCTCCTGGTCTAAGCTGAAATTTGTTCTGAGATTTAGAGTTAGGGGACACCCGGAGCTGACACTCGCACTACTGGAACATATCGGGAAAATGTCGGAAGTGTACTGATGGTTCCTGACCCTCAGGGACACGGGCGTGGGCTGGAGGTGGTAACAGAGGTCTGCCACCCCTCTGACTTGTCCTGCTTGTATGATGGGTCCATTGGTGGGCTTCCAGGGCACTCTTTTGTTTAAAGGTTTTCCCACACTGGGAACAAGGGAAAGGCCTCTCAACAGAATGGATGCGCCTATGGCTGTTGAGGACACAGGACAAGGTAAATTGGTGCCCACACTCGGGGCAGGAGTAGGGCTTCTCCCCTGTATGTGTGCGTCTGTGGATCGCCAGAGAGCCGCTCTGCCGGAAACAGCGGCCACAGTCAGGGCACTCATAGGGCTTTTCCCCAGTGTGAATGAGCTGATGCTGGAGCAGGTTATTTTGCTGGGCAAAGCGGGCACTGCAGTGGGCACAAGGGTAGGGGCGCTCACCGGAGTGGACCCGCTGGTGATTGGTCAGAAGGGAGGGGTAGGCGAAGCCCCGACCGCAGTCTGAACAGATATGGGGCTTCTTCCTAGTATGGGTACGCTGGTGGATAGCTAAGAGGGAAGGGTGTGTAAAGTGGCGTCCACACTCAGTGCACACGTACGGCTTCTCCCCCCCATGTCTGTGCCTGTGGATGGCCAGGGCCCCAGTCTGGCGGAAGCAGCGGCCACAATCTGGACATGAATACGGCTTGTCCCCCGTATGAAGCAGCTGGTGCTGGACGAGGTGAGCCCTCTGGGAGAACTGAAGCCCACAAGGCCCACAGACATATGGACGGTCTCCAGAGTGGATTCGCCGATGTCTGACCAGCATCGAGGGGTAGGCAAAGAGCCTCCCACAGTCTGGGCAGGAGAAGGGCTTCTCCCCTGTATGGATGCGCATATGGACAGCCAGGTTGCCTCTTTGGCGGAAGCAACGTCCACACTGGTCGCAGGGAAAGGGCCGTTCCCCCGAGTGGACCCGCTGGTGGCTGGCTAGGAGGGAGGGGTAGCTGAAAGAACGGCTGCATTCCAGGCACGGGTAGGGCCTCTTGGGAGTCTTGTTGCATGGCGGCCCAGTGTCTGTGGACAGCTGAGCCAATGGACGGCTGCAGTTCCTGAAACCAGGAACCAGCCTGGCCTTCTTCACAGGGACACCCTCATGCCCCTTGGCCCCGCTTTTGCTGCTGGCTCCATTCTTTTTCTTGGTTTCTAAAGAGACAAGAGGATTGAAACGGAATTGTTGAGCGCTTGCACGATCATGCCTGCGTTTTCTCTCACAATGGGGAGATGGAGGTGAAGGGAGCAGCAGCAGGGCGTTCCTGTGTTCTAGACCCTGTTTCAGAGCCCCCAGGCTCATCTCAGGCAGCAGCTCCCCCTTCCATGGCCCACAGGCCCTTTTTTCCCCTTGGGTAGGGCTTGGGAAATGGCAGTTTCGTCAGAAGGTGAGGGATTGTATGGCCTGCTGGAAATAGGCAATCACCTGCCGTGTTAAAGCCTCTAAATGCAGGCATTTCACCAGGGACAGAGATTTCTCCAGGGACTGGAAGGGACTGCAGGCCAGTGTATGTAAAAATAGCCCCCTGGGCCAACATTACCGGTGTCACTGAGTGAACTTCTGGCCCCTTTCTGAAGTATGCAGACACTCCAGGAACATAGAGGAAGGCTCAGTACATTCTATCCCCAACTTCTCTCCCAGCTACCTAGCTGTCCTTGACCCAAGGAAGGCACCAGGTCTTGTAAAGGGAACTTTGAAAGACAAGGCTCAGAGGATTCTTACCAACCAGGGTCTGTAAGAGAGGCTGTGTGTGGGAAGGAGGCTGTGGGAAGGGCCTGCCTGTGGCTCGCTCGCTCCCAAGAGAGGCTGCCGTCCAGCTCAGCCCCACTTTCCTCACCTATCCCAGATCCTGGGTGCCTCGCCCCCTCCTCGGGATCCTCGGCCTCCGGGCTCCACACCTCCTTCTTTCTCTCCAGCCAGGAGATGAGGGCAGGTTTGGGGCCTGCGAATCCTAGGGGAGAAGAGGCGACAGCGGACAGGGTGAGAGGTTGGAGCCTAGACAAGGCACTTCCTCTGCAGGGGTGGGTACAGCCTTTTGAACCGGAGCGAAGACCACCCCCAACAGCAGAAACTCAGGCGCGTCCGACCCGAGTCTAAAAATCTCCGTGTCACCAAAAGGGAAAGAAGGGGCGGGCCGGGCCTCACCGAGCGCGCCCAGGTGGCCATAGGTCTCCCGCATCACGTCCCGGTACAGGGCCCTCTGCGCGGGCCGCAGACAGCCCCACTCGTCCGGGGAGAAATACACGGCCACGTCCGCGAAGCTCACGGCGCCTGGCCTCCCTCGCCCGGACCGGGTGTGTCCCTGCCCGCCGGCGAGGCGCGGGGCCCGGGGCGGCGCCATGGGTCCAGCGCTTTTCCCTGCGGTTCGCCCTCGGATCCGGGGTTCTAGACGCGGCGGGGCGGAACCCGGCCGGTGCTCGGGCTCAGAGCGCCTCCCCGGAGGCCCGAAGGGCACCAGGACCAGCCTCTCGTGGGGCCAGTGAAAACCCCTCCGGAGTTATTCTTACGGGTCCTGCAAGGACCTGGGTTAGAGCACCGGAGGATGCCAGCTGCCACGGCGGGAGCACGGCAGACGCTCACCCACCCCTCCGCTGCACCAGGGCTAGACACCCTTCGCCCTCAAAGATAATGGCACCACTGGGCTTCACGCCCTTCTCCCTCCCGTGCACGGTCATTGGCTGGCGCGGGGCAGGAAACCAGGAGCCGCGTTCTGATTGGGTCTCGGCCAATCACTCCTTGGAGGGAAGCCGCCTTCTTCCTGGAGCGCCTGCTAACCCGGGGAGCTCTCCTGCAGAGCACCTGCTCGGAGCCCCGCGGGGCGTCGGGCCTCGCGTGCGGAGGGACGGCGGTGCAGCCCGGCTGCCCGGGACTCACAGCGCCGCTCCTCCTCCCGGGTCGGCTCGGCCCCGGTCTCGCCAGAGCCCCATCTGCGTCGCTGCGGGGGCTCCCTGCCGCCTTGGCACTCAAACTTGAACGACGCTCTAACTTGGATTAAGCCCGCCTGTGTTGAGCGCTGCTCTAGGATCTGGGTGCAGAGCAGGGAGCTAAACAAAGTCTCCCTGGCCATGGACGTTACAGGGCTGTCCACAGCCTTCCAGATCCTCGGGTCTCCGCTGGGTTGGACCCAAGGTTTAGTCCCAGAGCACCTGCAGGTCTCCGTGTCTGATGGTGATTAAACGTGCCATCTCCAAACATAATGCTGGGGACTGGAAAGAGGTGGCACTAAGGGTGCCTGCTCTCAGTGATGCTTACAACCCCGTGAGGTAGACACACAGATATACAAAGGTCTGGGTGCCTCAAGGGCTGGAAAAGCTGGAGCCAGCCGTCCCAAGGTAATAAAGACATCATAATGCAGTGCAGATTTCATCCCTAGCTTAGTTGACTTTTCTATAGGCATCTGAAGGCAGGCCAGTCGGCCTCTTGCATATTTCACCTCCGGTGACATCCTTTTTGCAACATACTAGTAAACCTGTGAAGATTCACGAGGGATCTACCATGAGAAAACCACAGTAATAGCACTGACACACTCCAGGGAATTATAAGACAGTCTCTCGCCGGAGTTGAGCACAGAAAAAGAGAAGCATTGTGAATCAATTAGGAAGAAGAAAGAAGAAAGAAGAAAGAAAGAAAGAAGAAAGAAAGAAAGAAAGAAAGAAAGAAAGAAAGAAAGAAAGAAAAAGAAAGAGAGAAAGAAAGAAAGAAAGAGAGAAAGAAAGAGAGAAAAGAAAGAGAGAAAAAGAAAGAGAAAGAGAGAAAGAAAGAGAAAGAAAGAGAGAAAGAGAGAAAGAAAGAAAGAAAGAAAGAAAGAAAGAAAGAAAGAAAAAGAAAAAGAAAGAAAGAAAAAGAAAGCAAGCAGGCAAATAGCTCCTCACTGACTGAAACCTGGAGAAAGAGCTAGAGAAATTACATTGAAAGCAGTTGTTTAGGGGCACCTGGGTAGCTCTGTCAGTTAAGCGTCTGACTCTTGGTTTCAGCTCAGGTCATGATCCCAGGGTGGTGAGACTGAGCCCCATGTGGGACTCTCTGCTTAGTGGGGAGTTGGCTTCGCTCCCTCTTCCCCTCCCCCTGCTCGAGCACACACTCTCATGTTCTCCCTCTAAAATAAATTGAATCTTTTTTTTTTTTTAAAAAGCAGTTGTTGGGGCGCCTGGGTGGCACAGCGGTTAAGCGTCTGCCTTCGGCTCAGGGCGTGATCCCGGCGTTATGGGATCGAGCCCCACATCAGGCTCCTCTGCTGTGAGCCTGCTTCTTCCTCTCCCACTCCCCCTGCTTGTGTTCCCTCTCTCGCTGGCTGTCTCTATCTCTGTCAAATAAATAAATAAAATCTTTAAAAAAAAAAAAAAGCAGTTGTTTAAGGGGCGCCTGGGTGGCACAGCGGTTAAGCGTCTGCCTTCGGCTCAGGGCGTGATCCCGGCGTTATGGGATCGAGCCCCACATCAGGCTCCTCTGCTGTGAGCCTGCTTCCCTCTCCCACTCCCCTTGCTTGTGTTCCCTCTCTCGCTGGCTGTCTCTCTCTCTGTCAAATAAATAAATAAAATCTTTTAAAAAAAAAAAAGCAGTTGTTTAAAACAGGAATGATTAGATAAAGCTGTTTAATATTAAAAAAAACTGTGCTGTTCTCCAAACCATTAGGAGGCCTACTATTGGAAGGAAGGAAGGAAGAAAAGGAAGGAAGGAGAAAGAAAAAAAGGGAAAGAAAAAGAAGGAAAAGGAAGGAAGGAAGAAAGAAAAGAAGAGGAAAGAAAGAAAGAATGAACAGCTGCTGGCCAGGATGTGGAGTCACTGGGATCCTGTGCACTGTGGGTGGAAATGTAAAATGGTGCAGCCACTATGGAGAACTCTATGATGGGTTCTAAATAAATATTAAAAGTAGAATTACTTTATGATCTAGCAATTCCACTTTAGGAATGTGCCCCAAGAATTCAAAGAGCTATTTGTCTACACGTGTTTGTAGCAGCAAATTCACAATAGGCAAGAGATGGAAGGAACCCAAGTGTCTGCGGACCGATGAATAGGGAAACAACATGTGGTCGATGACGTGCTATGGAATACCATCCAGCTGAAAAAGGAAGGAAATTCTGACACATGCTACAACTCGGATTAAACTTGAGGACGTTATACTAAGGGAAATAAGTCAGTCACAAAAAGATAAATACTGCATGAATTCACTTATAGAGTTGTATAAAGTATCAAATTCATAGAAACAGGAGGTTGGGTGATTGTGATAGTGGTTGGTTGATTGCCACAGGCTGAGGTGAGGTGGGGGACGGGGAGCTGTTTAATGAGTATAGAGTTTCAGTTTTGCAAGAGGAGAAAGGTCTGGAGATTGGTTGCCCAACGATGCGAGTGTACACTTAAAAAATGGTTAAGATGGTAAGTTTTATGTTGTGTGTATTTTACCACAAATAAAAATAAAAAATTCTTTTTATTTTAAGATTTTATTTATTTATGTGACAGAGAGACAGCCAGCGAGAGAGGGAAAACAGCAGGGAGAGGAAGAAGCAGGCTCCCAGCAGAGAAGCCTGATGTGGGACTCGATCCTGGAATGCCAGGATCACGCCCTGAGCCGAAGGCAGACGCTTTAACGACTGCGCTACCCAGGTGCCCCCAAAATAAAAAATTCTTAACCAAATATACTAGCAGACCAAATCCAGCAACATATAAAAAAGATTATATACCAGGATAGCACAGGACTAACCCAGAAATGTAAAGTTGGTTTAACATCTGAAAATCAATTAATATAATACATCATACATCAATAAAAGACAAAACCCACATGATCATCTTAACAGAAGTGCAAAAAGCACTTGACAATATCCAACACCCCGTCATGACAAAACTGCTCAAAAACTAGGAGTCAAAGAGAGTGTCCTCCACCTAATGAAAGACTGAATGCTTTACCCCTAAGATAAGGAAAAAGACGAGGAAGTCAATTCTTGCCACTTCTATTCTATTCTACTCACCACTGTTATTCTCATCACTTCTATTACATCGTACTGTTCTAGCCAGAGCAATTAGGCAAGAAAATAAAATCAAAGCATCCAGATGAGAACGAAAGATGTAAAACTATCTGTAGATGACATGATATACAAACCCTTGAGGAATTCATTGAAAAAGCCATTAGTACTGGGCTGCCTGTCCAGCACCTGTCCAGTCAGTAGAGCATATGACTCTTTATCTCGAGGTTGTGAGTTCAAGCCCCACATTGGGTGTAGAGCTCACTTTGAAAAAGGAAAAGAACAAAAAGCCATTAGTACAGCCATTTTATAAAACTGTCGATTTCTTACAAAACTAAACATGCTCTCAGCATATGATCCAGCAGTTATGCTCCTTGGTATTTACCCAAATAAGTTACTAACTTATGTCCACAAAAAACCTGCACACAGATGCGTATAGCAACTTTATTCATAACTGCCAAAGCCTGGAAGGAACCAAGATGTCCTTTAGTAGGTGAACAGATAAATAACACGTGGTACATTCATACAGTGAAATATTAGCACTAAAAAGACATGAGCTATTAAGCCATGAAAAGCCATCTAGTAGCCTTAAATGCATATTATGAAGAGAAAGAAGGCCATCTGAAAAAGCTGCATACTGTATGATTCCAACTATGTTACATTCTGGAAAAGGCAAAACCATGGAGACAGTAAAAAGATCAGTGGCGGCCAGGGTTTGGGGAGAAGGAATGATAGGTGGAGCATAGAAGATTTTTAGGGTAATGATACTATAATAATTGGTGGATACATGTCATTATGCCTCTAACAAAACCCACAGAATGTACAAAACCAAAAGTGAGCCCTAATGTAAACGGTGGACTTTGGGTGATAATGTCAGTGTATATTCAAACGCACCAATCGTGGTGGCTGAGATTGGCGGTACTGGGATATGGGAACTCTCAGTACTTTCAACTTAACCCTAAATTACTCTAAAAAATAAAATATACTAAAAATGTTTTAAAAAATAATGATTCATGTTATAACACGAACCTTCAAAACAGTATGCCGGATGAAAAAAGCCAGACAAAAGACCACATGTCTATTGATTCCAAAGATATGAAATGTCCAGAATAGGCAAATTGATAGACCGAAAGTAAATTAGTGGTTTCCGGGGCTGAAGGAGGGGAGAATGGGTCCTGATGGCTAAAGGGTTTCCTTCCGGGGGGATGAAAACATTCTGGAGTTAGATTGTGGTGATGTTTGTACAACTCTCTGAATATACAAAAAATCACTGAATTGTATACTTAAAAGGGACGAAGTTTAGGGTGTGTTAATTATATCTCAATAGAACCGTTAAAAAAAAAAAAACCCAAACATCCAACTATGCTGTAGCCTTAAACAAGGAAAGATGGATGTGTAAACTATTTTACAAACAAAACAAAACACCCCAAGTCTTCCCGAGTCATTCTGGAACAGTCCCTCCCTAAGGCTCAGCCCCGTCACTTTACCCCCTCTGTCCTCCATCCCCTCTAAGGCCTTTTGCACGTCTGGGTGGTTTCCGTGGCTGCAGCTCTCGCCCAAGAACTGGTTTCGATATATTGTGAAAAATGAATGAGTGAGCCGCAAAAATGGGCAGAGCGAGCGCCCCCACGTGGCCTTAGGTTTCCGGCATCCCACCCGGCACGAGGCCTTCTGAGCCTCAGATTTCTCCGTTCCCCCAAGAAAAAATACACAAACGCCGCGGCGAGCCTCCTCGGCTCGGGTCCAGGTTCTGCGCTCCAGATGCGGAGCGGGGCTGGAGGCGGCGCTCTGGATTCTTCCAGTCCCCGGATCCTGGATGCCCCAACCCCAGGGCCACAGTCTTTTCCGGGCTGAGGAGACACGGCCCCACCGGGCCCGGAGTCTGAGCTGGCCCGCATTCGGCTTCGCGTGGGGGCCAAGCTCCGGCCGGAACGGAGGAATCACGGCATCGTGGGTCACTCTGGTAGGCAGAGTGGACGATGGTACCGGAAAATGCCCCAAGAGAATATGGCGGCGACCTCCCTTCACAACCGTCGTTCAGATGCACTCGGAAGCTTGTTATTCGTTCCGGTTGACCTTATCTGTCAAGAGTCGGCTCCGAACGCTCAGCTCCGGCTCATATAACTCCTAGGCCCTTATTGGCGCTGGCGGAGAGCGGCTAGAGGACGTTGCCCCTAGCAGCGCCCACTGATTGGACCATTCCATCACTGAAACAACTAGGTCTGCGCTGGTTGGTCCCTGGGGCCAGGCTCTAGGACGCTGTTGCTAGGTAACGCCTGACCGGGGGCCAGTTCACACGCGCAGGGTGAGGCGCCGCGAGGAGGTTACTGCGCCCGGAGCCCGCACTGGTCAGTGCCTTCTGCCTGAGTGCGCTTCGGCTCCTGCTGTGCCCCTGACCCCCGGGCCTCCGGGAGTGCTTCCTGGCTGCAAAATGAACCGTGTACCTTCCTGAGAAAAGCCAGTTCTAGGAAGCCAAGCACATTTAGGGGATTTTTTCATTATCCCGGGTGGCGCAACAGCCTTCTTGTGAATTATCGAACCCTGAGCAACGCTCCTCGTGAGGGTAGGGAGTGTGGTCCCTGTTTAAGAAGAAGAACATTGCGACTGGCTCGCTGGTACTCAGGGCTATATGGCTCCAAGTCCAGTGCTCTTTCTAGTGACATAATCACAAGAGCTTTCCGTCCTGAGCCATCGCAGCCGTTAAGCCGTTCACACACACACTCCTGGGATAGAAGTCCTGGCCACCAGTTGGACTTCAGTGGCTTACAGAAGCGCCCTCTTCCCTTTTACCACTCTGAAGGCTGAGTGGGCAAAGGCAGAATCTTATTCTTTGTTGTTCATAAACATCTAATAATTGTAGTGTAATGACAAAACAACAACCTACACAGTGTGCTGGGAACTGCAAAAACACTTCAGTACGTTATCTCATTTAATCCCTGTAACAGCCCCATGAAGCTGATCATTTCACTCTCTGAATGGGGCACTCAAACTCAATTCAGTAAGATAGCCTCCTCTTTAACACTGCTAAATTAAGGCGCCAGCATTAGAATCCAATGTATCTGACTTTGAAGCCCATTTATCCTAACCATTGTGCTATACAGCTACTCCTAACCACAGCAACTGTCCAAAAATATCAAAGGAATTGGGGTTCCAGGGTGGCTCAGTCGGTTAAGCATCCAACTCTTGCTTTCAGCTCAGCTCATGATCTCAGGGTTGTGACATCAAGTCCCACGTCAGGCTCCGGGCTCAGTGAGGAGTCAGCTTGAGATTCTTTCCCCCTTCTTTTTCCTACCCCTCTGTTACTCCCTCTGCTCATGCTCTCTCTCTCACTCTCTCTCAGATAAATAAATAAAATATTTTTTAAAAAAAATCAAAGGAATGAAACATTTTTTTTTCTTTGCTTTCCCCTTGCTCCTGCGCCCCACCCCCATCTAAGAAAGAGATGGTCCTTCTACTTCAAGAGTTTGCAATGGGGGGCGCCTGGGTGGCACAGCGGTTAAGCGTCTGCCTTCGGCTCAGGGCGTGATCCCGGCGTTGTGGGATCGAGCCCCACGTCAGGCTCCTCTGCTATGAGCCTGCTTCTTCCTCTCCCACTCCCCCTGCTTGTGTTCCCTCTCTCGCTGGCTGTCTCTATCTCTGTCGAATAAATAAATAAAATCTTTAAAAAAAAAAAAGAGTTTGCAATGGACTCTCATTCCATAATTCACTCCCATTACAGATATGAGACACAGGACCTGTGATGGGCTCCTAATTCAGCAGGAAGAGATCAGGAGAAAGAGGAACTTCTCTTGAGCCCTGGCTCTGCCTCTTGGCAGCTGTGTAATGTAGGCAAGTTACCTTACCTTGCCAGTGTAGGTTTCTTTGTAAAACTGGGGTCATATCATCTGGGGACATGTCATTGAGGTTAAATAAGCTAACTGTGTAAAGTTTGGGGCCCGGTAGGCAGTTAATTCAAGAGAGTTATTATTTGAGGGAAATGGAACTTGCCAATGAGAGATGCTTCCTTCCATCTCCTACTATTTGAAACAGTGAGAAATGTCATAAGTTTATATTTTTTATTCTTGGAGAAGCCTTGAAGGTTGGAGGTATGGCCTTTGCCCCATCTTCTTCAGAGTCCCATCACTTAGCTATTAAGTATCTCCCAAACCCATATCCTTGGTGTCCCCCTCCCTCTCCCCGGCTCAACTAACCTAGACTTCTGGAAGATACCTGGATAGTGTTTGCAATGCCCTCAGGTGAATCTGGATCGAAGAACTGAGACCCCAGTTCTTTTTGCTACTTCTTAACATGTTTCTGGATTTTTTTTCTACTATTGAGGGCGATTCTGTTGATGCTTAATCAGAGCTAAGAGATGGAAAAATACTTCAGGCCCTTGGGAAAGGGGTGAGGTCACTTCCCACTTTTTCATTCAGGTGATGTCCTTGTAAGAGCTCAAAAGGGCCCAGCACTTCCTGTACCAGTAGTGAGAAATTTCTGGGTACTCTTCTGTGGCTAATCAGTTCTTAGGCCCTAGAGAAGCAACAGTCACATTCAGGAAAGAGGCAAGGCCATGCACCTTGGTGCAAATCCAACATAGAGAGTTTCCAGAAGGCCCAGTTACAGTCAAGGCAACATATCTGATTCCAGGGTTTAAAGTGGGGGATTAACACAGACTTGGATGCAGACTGTAAGTCCCAAGATGTCAGGGCATTGTGAATGCCATGCCATGGTCCTCAGTCTCAGGGCGGGGCACCTGCTCTGGCACTGATATTTCCATCTCCCAAGGTTTCTTGGCTTTTCATCCCTTCCTTCTGCATCCCCTTCCTCTTATCTTCTGCTGGAAAATAGGGAGAATCTCAGAACTTCGTCTGTAACAATTTTTGGTCATGAAGGCAGTGGGCAACTTCAAAGACTTGAGTCAGAGCTCCCCTGGAGAGTTGATTAAGAGAGGTGCCCAAGTCCCCACGGTTGGCTCACAGTCCTATAGAATCTTGGGACCGTTAAGCCCTCATCAAGAGCCCATCTTGTCTATGAGGATTGACAGAATGCCTCAGTCTGGGCATTGTTCTCCACCTGGGAAGGTAGACTCGACCTCAACACTCCTTTCCAATAATAGGAACCCCCTAGGGACTCTCTAGGATTAGCTCAGGAAAAGACAAGCGTCCTGAGGTACTCACCCTATAGAGAAACTACTTCGATATCCTTTACATTTTAGGTTTCTAAAGGCCCAAGATTAGTAACACATGAGTATTCAGAAAAGTGTAGCTGGAAACCTAAAAAAAAAAAAAAAGAACCCACTAGATTGTAACCTCTTTTTAGTGAATGTCATATTAAAATCCTAATCCTAATCTTCACCTTAAAGTGATCATGAACATCGACTGACCTCGTACAACTCTCCCACCGCAACCAAAGAAAATGTACCCTGAGCTCCAACACTTCATTCATCTTTGGGACCCTTTCCAAAGAGTTTATGTTTCCTTGTGAATTCCCATTTATAAAGCATTCTGATCCTATGCTCCCCATTAGCAAGGGACTAAGATTCTCTGCCTTAATTTTCTTACCTATTAAATGTGGATAATCATTTCTTTTTCTTATGGATGTTGTGAAGATTAAATGAGATAGTGTAATCAAAGATCCTCTTTAGGAACACTGAGTTTCAGGACCTGAGTTCGGTAAGTGCTGAACAAAATTTATTTCTCTTCCCCAGTTCCCAATTGGGACCCTCTCTCTCTATATCATTCATTGGAGAAAAGATGTGTGGAGAAGGAATAGTCAAGGGTTCTTTTTAGAAACTTATTGTTATATTCCCCCAACCTAGAAGCAGCTTGGTACCACTTATAATCTGAGAAAATAGAACTAACCTAGGAAAGGTCCTGAAATTGTACCAGATGGTTCCTTTAGAGGGAGATCTTTGCAAGGGATGGGTCCTTGAGGCTTTCCAAGATGTCTGACTTCAGGCATACATTGATCCCCTCAACTCAACTGACTTCTCTGGGACATGCCTTATCTTTGGGATCCGGAGCTTCGGAGGACCACAGATCTCCACTTTTGTCCCACCCAAGAAACAAAGGTTCTCTCAGATCCTAGGGAAGAAGAAATGAGTCAGAGACGGTATAGGAGTCCCAGAGGAAGTGTGTGTGTTGGGGGAGAGGTGGTGGTGGGGGTAGGAATCCTGCGAGGCCTCAGCTAGGCATTATTGGAACCATTTTAACAATAAACACACACACACACACACACACACACACACACACACACACACACAAACTGGAGGCTCGGAGAAATTAAGTGGTTTGCCCAAGCCCACACCACGTGTAAGAGAAAGAATCCGGACCAGAATTCAAGTCTGTCTGGTATCAGTGCCCGAGCACTTAACCACTTGCAGGTACTGAATATGTTGTCTCTGTGATCCACAGCTTCAGGGCCTCAGAAGCATGGCCCAGGGGGGTGGGCGCAGTCGGTCTTGGGCCCCAAGGCCTTATTTTCAGGAAACTCTGAAATATAAACTTCTTTTTTTTTAATTAAGATTTTATTTATTTATTTGAGAGCGCGCGAGCGAGAAAGCAGAGCAGGAGTAGGGGTAGGGGCAGGGGCAGAGCGAGAGGAAACAGACTCCTCGCTGAGCAGGGAACCCAATGCGCGACTTGGTCCCAGGTCACCGCTGAGCAGGGAACCCAATGCGCGACTTGGTCCCAGGTCACTGGGATCATGACCTGAGCCGAAGGCAGCCGCTTAAATGACTGAGCCACCCAGGCGCCCCTGAAATGTAAACTTTTGATTTTATCTTCTAACAAGTAGTCTGGACCCAGAAACTATTACTAGACCTTACCTTATGTATTATTTTTCTCTTATAGTTATTTTGTGAATAGCACAGTTACATTGCAGTGTATTTTCGTGTTAAGAGCATCAGTACGCTAAATGCATTTAAGATACACCACTGCTGTACTTTTTGTTCTGTTTTGTTTTGTTTTAGTCCCTCCCCTCCCCATTTAAAAACTACAGCTTGGGAGGGGGTGGGTATGTAGGGCTAGAACTTCTGCCTACTTTTTAATTAGACCCACGTCGGCCTGGGGCAGCCTCCTTGCCGCCCAGGGATCCTCCCCATTCGGAACCCCAGGCCGCCCCTTAAGTTTATGAGCCCCTGAAGGACCTTTCATTTTGGGTCCGTACCCTGAGAAAGTCCCGTAGAAAACCTGGCGACGCCAGCTTCACCGCCGCTTCCCCCAAAGCCGTGTGATGAGGTTAGGTCAAGTTCACCCTACTTGCTAGGTCAAGTTCACCTTACTGAAAGCAAGCACAGCTGGTGCTCCAGGGTCCCCGCTGCCCTGGGTGCTGGGGCAACGGGCTCCCGGGGCCACTCGAGCTGGGGGTGGGGGTGGTGGGGGGCTGTTCCGCGATCGCGCTCGCTGATAGGCCATTTCCAGTAGAACGCCGGAACGAGCTGCGCGGTGATTGGACCTGGGGGGGGGGCGGGGAAGTTTGAACGGCGCTTGCGCGGAGTGACCTGGCTCTGCGCCGCTCAGGATCTTAGCTGGGCGAGTGATCGCGGAGCCCGGAGGAAAAGGCGGCCTGTGGCTGCTCTCACTTGCAGTGCAGCGGCCAGAGTGACGGGGGGAGAACCCAGGCGGCTCTCCCTGCGGAGCTCGGGGTTAGCTCCTCCGGGCGCGGCTTCCATGCCGGCGGGGCTGGTGGATGGAGCACAGCGGACTTCGCACTGCCGAGCTCAAGATAGCAGCTCTGTGCAGAGAATCCGAAAGCCGTGTGCGCGTTTAGGTTTTACACATCCTCCACAGCGGTCAGTTTTCTCCTGTAAACTAGGGGTGTTAATCCCCAAAGATCATTGTAAAAAGAATGCCACGAAGAGAAAGAAGTCCTTGTGGAAGTCAAATAAAAATGTGTGGAGGTAATGGACGCATAGGATGGCCTGGGAGAGGGTGGGAAAGCATAGGATACAGAGCATGGTAATAATTAGATCACTTTGGCTCTAGTGCAGAGTACTTGAGGGAAGGTTTTTGCAAATGTCCCCAGAAATGTTCAAGTCCTAATCCCCAACAGCTCAGAATGCGACCTTATTTGAAAAGAGGGTCTTTGTAAATGTAATCCTGTTAAGATGAGATCAGACCCAATTCGAGTGGGCCCTAATCTAATAGAACTGGTGTCTTTATTTTTATTTATTTGTTTGTTAATTTATTTTTAAATATTTTATTTATTTATTTATTTATTTATTTATTTATTTATTTGACAGAGAGAGAAAGAGCCAGCGAGAGAGGGAACACAAGCAGGGGGAGTGCGAGAGGAAGAAGCAGGCTCCCAGTGGAGGAGCCCGATGTGGGGCTCGATCCCAGAACGCTGGGATCACGCCCAGAGCCAAAGGCAGACGCTTAACGACTGAGCCACCCAGGCGCCCCTATTTATTTATTTATTTAAAGTAAGCTCTATGCCCAACTTGGGGCTTGAATTCACGGCCCCAAGATTAAGAGACGTGTATTCTACCGACTGAGCCAGCCAAGTGCCCCAGTGGCTGGTGTCCTTATAAGAAGGGAAAACAGACATCCAACGACAGACTTAAGGAGAATGCCATGTGATGACAGGACAGAGATTGGCTGCAGGCCAAGGAATGCCAAGGATTTGTGGCCACCATCAGAAGGTAGGAAGAAGCAAAGAAGCATTCTGCTCAGGGTCTCAGAGGGAATGTGGCCCAGCTGACACCTTGATTGTAGACTTCTAGCTTCCAGAACTGTGAGAGAATAAATTTCTGTTGTTTGAAGCCACCCAATTCATGGTACTTTGTTACAGCAGGCCTCGGAAACTAATGCACTTAGCATACGATACGCATTAATACGGGGTCGTTTCCTCCCTTTCCTTGAAACAAGAATTTTGGTCCTTCGACTGTAGGTGGCAGGGAGGTATTAAACGTTCTTGAGCAAGGGAGTTATATGGTTTTTAAGATTTGGAAGAGGAGAACCTGGAGGTGAGAAGAGGCTTTTGCTTTAGTTCATCCACATCAGAGTAAACAGGGGTCTTAATTCATGGAGGAGTAGTAGAAATGCACAGGAGTGTCCTTTCCAGGAACTTCTGTGGTCTGCTGTGTTCTAAAAGAATGGCATGGTCTCAGACTGTTCTATTCCCAGAAAATTATTTATTTACTTTTTATTTTTTAAAAGTTTTATTTACTTAAGTCGTTTTTTTAAAAAGATTTTATTTCTTTATTTGACAGAGAGGGAGACAGCCAGCAAGAGAGGGAACACAAGCAGGGGGAGTGGGAGAGGAAGAAACAGGCTCCCAGGGAACTGGCGTGGGGCTCGATCCCAGGACGCCAGGATCCCGCCCTGAGCCGAAGGCAGACGCTTACCGACTGCGCCACCCAGGCGCCCCGGACAATCCTCATTTTTAAAATGCATTTCCCCAAGGTTCAGGCATCAACCCCTTTCCCTTGGTTTCATCGGTCATTCTATCCTCTAGGCCAGTGATCCCCAACTGGGGGGGGGGTGATCTCCGTTCCCCAGGAACACTTGGCAATGTCTAGAGACACTTTTCGGTTTTGAGGAGGGAGGGGGGTGACAGGGATAGGACAGGGAGGGGACGTGTGTGCTACTGACATCTAGTGGATAGAGGTTAGGGCTACTTCTACTAAACATCTTACCGTGCTCCTCACAAGGAGGAAGAATCTGGTCCAAACTATTAATAGTGCAGAGGTTGAGAAATCCTCCTCTCGGCCTCCACAGCTGACTGCTTGTTACTTTTTCTAGATATTTTAATTAACTGTTCAACTACACTTCACTCCTGTTACTGGCATATCAGACCTACTGTTCCTTTATCTGACCCCTTCTTTTTCATGGCTTTCCACTGCTAATCCTGAGAGTCTGTTATATACTAGATGCTTAAGATAAATCATTGAGGGGCGCCTGGGTGGCGCAGTCGTTAAGCGTCTGCCTTCGGCTCAGGGCGTGGTCCCGGCGTTCTGGGATCGAGCCCCACATCAGGCTCCTCTGCTAGCAGCCTGCTTCTTCCTCTCCCACTCCCCCTGCTTGTGTGCTTGTGTTCCCTCTCTTGCTGGCTGTCTCTGTCAAATAAATAAATAAAATCTTTAAAAAAAAAAAGATAAATCATTGAAGGGGCGCCTGGGTGGCTCAGTCGGTTGAACGTTGGACTCTTGGTTTCGGCTCAGGTCATGATCTCAGGGTTGTGAGATCGAGCCCCACTTTGGGTTCCACGCTCAGTGTGGGGTCTGCTTGAGATTCTCTCTCTCCCTCGCCATCGGCCCCTCCCTCCACTTGCTCTCTCTCTCTCTCAAATAAATAAATAAAATCTAAAAAAAAAAAAGATAAACCAGTGAAAAAATAGGCAAAGACCCTCTACTCAAGGAGTTTACATTGCAAGGGGGAGAGTATAGACAATTACTAATAAACAGAAGAGGTACTCCCAGATGATTGCTTTCCTCTCGCTTTCTTTTCCACTCCCATCATTCCACCTGTGTGTAATGCACTGCCTCAAAATTTTGTAGCTTAAACAAACAGTTATCTCAGTTTCCACGTGTCAGGAATTTGGGAGAGGCTTCGCTGGATGGCTGCAGGTCAGGGTCTCTCATGTGGTGGCAGGCAAGATGCTGGCCAGGTCTGCAACCTTTTTGAAGGCTTGATGGGGCCTGAAGGATTTGCTTCCAAGTTCACTGATGTGGCTGTTGGCAGGAGGCCTCAGTTTCTCCCATGTGGGTCTCTTTATAGGATTCCATAGAGCTACTTACAGCATGTCAGCTGGCTTCCCCCAGAGCAAGTGATCCAGGATAGAAAGAGTAAAAGAGGGTGTCATTTTATGACCTGGTCCCCAAAGTCATGCTCTGTCAGTTCTGCTTTCTTCCTTTTATTAGATTCGAGGCACCAGGTCCAGCTCATACTCAAGAGGAAGGAATTAGGTTCCAACTCTGAGGAGAGAAGATTCTAAGAACCAATGAATATACTTGTAAAACCACCACACCTCCCTCCCTATTATATCGAGGGATATAATAACTTGTCCCCCATATATACCTACTCCCAAACTCATCTTGCACAAGTCTTGCTAAATCTTCCTAAAACATCATCTTAATTTTGTCTTGTCCTTCCTCAAAAATCTCCACTATAAAATACATGTGCTGGGGGCGCCTGGGTGGCACAGCGGTTAAGCGTCTGCCTTCGGCTCAGGGCGTGATCCCGGTGCTCTGGGAATCGAGCCCCACATCAGGCTCCTCTGCTATGAGCCTGCTTCTTTCTCCCACTCCCCCTGCTTGTGTTCCCTCTCTCGCTGGCTGTCTCTATCTCTGTTGAATGAATAAATAAAATCTTTTTTAAAAAAAATACATGCGCTAAGTGACACGTATATAAAGGTTATCAGTGAAGCATTGTTTATAGTACTGAAACGTAGGAAACAAGTTAAATCCCATCAATAGGAGAGTGATTAAAGAAACTGTGGAATATCCACACAATGGCCGACGAGGCAGCTGTTGAGAATAACACAGAAGTGCCCTACGTACTACCAAGGAGAAAGCTTCTGGATGTCTGGGTGAAGACCAGAACAGCACGTGTAGTATGCTTCCTCTTACACAGACGAGGCAGAGGGAAGGACAGTAGATAGGGATATTTGCTTGTATTTATCTTTTTTTAAGATTTTTAAATTTATTTATGTGACAGAGAGCCAGCCAGAGAGAGAGGGAACACAAGCAGGGGGAGTGAGAGAGGAAGAAGCAGGCTCCCAGCAGAGCAGGCCGATGTAGGACTCGATCCCAAAACCCTGGGATCATGACCTGAGCTGAAGGCAGATGCTTAACCGACTGAGCCACCCAGGCGCCCCAAAAAGAGTACAGTTTTAATGCTCACTTATCTGGAGAGGCAGACACCTGTATATATCAAGGGAAGATTGTATTTTGTTTTGTTTGGAATTTCACCAAGAATTGTTTGCCATTTGGGGAAATCATGGCACAGATGGGCACACTTGAATTTGAGTCACCAGTGCAAACCATCTGTGACAGTCTGAGCTTGTAGCTGCTGAATTCGTAGAAATCCTGTATGTAGATGCAAGCAGATGATGCTTCATATGACCACTTCACTAAATCTTATGACAAAGCCCTCCCCAAGCATTTACATATTGAGATATACATTATTTAATTTTTAAAGAATAATACAGAAAAGGGCGCAATTCTTAAGTGTAAGCTCAATGAATTTTCACAAAGTGAACATACCCACATAACCAGTACCCAGATCAAGAAACCAAAACATTTCTAGCACCCTAGACCCTGCCATGTACCTTCCAGTCACTGTCCTGCCCAAGGTAGCCACTAGTCTGATTTCTAGCACTATAGTTTTGCCTCTTTTAAATACACACACACACAGACACACACACACACATTAAAGATTTATTTATTTATTTATTTATTTGAGAGCCTCAAGCTGGGGAAAGAGCAGTGAGGGAGACAGGGGGACAAGCAGACTCCATGCTGAGTGCAGAGCAGGACATGGGGCTCGATCCCAGGACCCTAAGATCGTGACCTGAGCCAAAACCAAGAGTTAGATAATTTAACTGATTGAGCCACCCAGGCACCCCATAAATATATATTTTTAAGTTTATTATTATTTTAAAAAAAAGATTTTATTTATTCATTTATTTGACGGGGAGAGACAGCCAGCGAGAGAGGGGACACAAGTGGGGGGAGTGGGAGAGGGAGAAGCAGGCTCCCAGCGGAGCAGCGAGCCTGATGCGGGGCTCAATCCCAGGACTCTGGGATCACGCCATGAGCCAAAGGCAGATGCTTAACAACCGAGCCACCCAGGCGTCTCTTATTATTTTTTTTTTTATTAATCTCTACAACACCAAGGTTAAGAGTCACGAGCTCCTCTGCATGAGCCAGCCAGGCACCCCTAGTTTTGCCTCTTTTTAAATGTAATACAAATGGAATCATGCTGTCTATATACATATATGCACATCTGCGGTATATATGCTCTTTCATAGCTGGATTCTTCTCCTTCTAAAATTCATATCGTTGCCTGTAATTGTAATTTTTTTTCTAAATTATGTATAGCACACTATTTACTATTGTATACATATTTTAAAATAAATGACTTTGTCTTTTATAGTGAGGGTTATATTGAGTTTTCAAAAGCACTATAGGGGCGCCTGGGTGGCTCAGCTGGTTAAGTGTCTGCCTTCAGCTCATGTCATGATCCCAGGGTCCTGGGATTGAGCTCTGCATCAGGCTGCCCGCTCCGCGGGGAGGCTGCTTCTCCCTCTCTCTCTCAAATAAATAAAAATCTTTTAAAAGAAAAGAAAAGAAAATTATCACTGTAAATATGTTACTTCTCTATTCATTCATCGTAGTTAAAGGAACATTCAGAATATTCTAAAAGGTGCACAGTAGTTCTGATAGGCTGCTGACCAAATTGTTTGCAGCCTCCTGAGTTTGTCCTCTGGCTCTTCGCTCAGTTGAGGTAATCCAGGCACCGTCTCCTTTCCTGACCCCCTTTCCTTCAATTCTCAGATGATTCCTCACTTTCTCAGAGAGTCTCCTCCAGCTTTGCTTCTGTGCTTTTTCAGGAACCTGTTCACACGTTGAGTTAGCATTTATCTCGCTGTGCACTGTGTCTATTTACTTGTCTCTCTCTCTGAGGAAAAGGACTCTCACTGTCTCGTTCACCATGGTAGCATTTGTGTCTGGTATGTGCTTGGAATTCAACCAATGTGACACCTTAGCCCATATTTAGAGCCTTCTCCACGAGCCAGGGCCCTTGCTGTCCCCTATCCAGGCTTCTTTCTCTGCAGGAAAGATCATAGAGGTGTGAATCTCTCTGTGTGTGTGTGTGTGTGTGTGTGTCAGACTCCCTGCCCCAACATTGTCATGCTAGCCTTGAATACCTGAGTGCTGTCTAGAGCTGACCTCCACCTGAAACCAGAGGATGCCGGGGATTGCCTTTAGACAACATGGCGGCTGTGCAGCTCAACTTCCTCCATTCCAACTGAGCCAGCTGTTCTCACAGGCACCATCTGTGCCCATTTTCTTCCTTTCTTTCCTTCTTTTTTTCCCTCAAGTGTGAAAGGAGCATTCAACATCCCTTTATGGAATATGTGTGCAATGCAGACTTTAAGCCTCTCTTGAAAATGGCCTGCTCTCTGAAATATCTGCATGTAATTACAGTAGGGACTTTCAGATATTGTTTTATTTAATGCTGAAACACTAGTATTTTTGTTGGTGATGGTATAGTCTGCATCCAGTCAGGAGAGGGAAAGTACACAGTAATTTGAACAAGGACAAGTTTATTCTACAGAATTATTGGGGCAGGGGCACCTGGGTGGCTCAGTTGGTTAAGCGTCTGCCTTTCACTCAGGTCATGATCCCAGAGTCCCGGGATTGAGTCCCGTGCCGGGTCTCTCTGCTCAGTGAGGAGTCTGCTTCTCCCTCTCCCTCTGCCCCTCCCCGCAATCGTGCTCCGTCTTGTTCTCTATCTCAAATACATAAATAAAGTTAAAAAAAAAAAGAATTACTGGGGCACTTGGCTGGCTCAGTTGGTGGAGTATGTGACTCTTGATCTCAGGGTTGTAGGTTTGTGCCCTGCGCTGGGTGGGGAGCTTGCTTAAAAATAACATCTTAGGGGCGCCTGGGTGGCACGGCGGTTAAGCGTCTGCCTTCGGCTCAGGGCGTGACCCCGGCGTTATGGGATCGAGCCCCATGTCAGGCTCCTCTGCTATGAGCCTGCTTCTTCCTCTCCCACTCCCCCTGCTTGTGTTCCCTCTCTCGCTGGCTGTCTCTATCTCTGTCGCATAAATAAATAAAATCTTTAAAAAAAAACCTTAAAAAAAAAGAATTATCCCCTATAACAGGGAAGTAGAGAAATGAGGGATTGGCATGTGTGTTAGTTTCCCAGGGCTGCCGTAACAAGTTACACAAACTGGGTGCCTTAGGACAACACAAGTCTATTCTCTCATGGTTCCGGAGACTGGAAATCCGAAATCAAGGCATTGGCAGTGCCATACTCCCTCTGAGATCCTAGGTAGTAACCTCCCTTGCCTCTTCCCGGCTTCTGATGATTGTTAGCAATCTCAGGCGTTCCTCAGTTTGGAGATGCATCACTCCAGTTTCTGCCTCTGTTGCCACATGTCATCTTCCTGTGTCTCTGTGCACGTCTTCATATGGCGTTCTCCTTTGTATCTGTGTCCAGATTTCCCTCTTCATATAAGGACACCAGTCACTGGATTAAGATCTACCTTAATCCAGTCATGACCTCACCTATATCCTCAAAGAATCTATTTCCAAATAAGGTCACAGTTACAGGAACTGGGGGTTAGGATTCGAACATATACTTGAGGCGGGGGAACACAATCCTGCCCCCTACAGATAATAGGAAGTAAAGATTCTAAAGAATGCAGGAGTAGCAGATGTAAGAAGTCACTACCTCAGCTGGGGATACAGCGCCCAAGGAATAGCCTCTACCTGGGCCTCCCTGGGGTGAGATCCAGAAGTTTTTGGAGACAGCACAGAAGTCGCTGGGGTGCCACCTCTGGTGGAACTTGCTGGAAATCTTCCCTCTGGGATGCCAGGGAAAACTGTTCACAGGAAGACGTCTCAGAGGCACTCCACCACAAAACCGTCCAAGGAATATACTGGGGGAGCTGCTGGCCATTGGGCACTGCTGGCCACTCGGCCCAGCATGAGCCTGGCACTGGAAAAGCTGCCCGCACTTCAGAAGCTGGGAGCTGGGGACCCGCTTGTCCCGCAGAGGCCTGCCAATAGGGCTCACTGGAACCAGGAAGCAAACCCCTTTTTTTTCTTCAGTGGCTCCCCAGCTGTCTACGGACACATTTAATATGATGCCAGTTGGCAAAGAAAATCTAGTCAAAGGGCTCAGATCCCTTTCCACAGAGGAGGCAAGAAGAATGAATCAAGCTGAGAGGTAATAAACTGGTAACTGGCATAGCGACATACTATTGTTTCAGATATTAATGGACAGCTCCCTTCACCCTTCTTGATTGTCTATTTTCCTCAATCTTCTCCCCTCCTCTGACATCCTGACCACAAGCCCTATCACTTTACCATTCAGTTCTTTTAAACTTGACACCTTCCTATCATCTCTCCCTCAAAAAAAAAAAAAAAAAAAAAAAAAAAAGACAAATATAGTACCGGTGGCAGGCGGCTCTCTAACTGGGGAAGTGTTGTTAGACCAGAGGCAGGACCAGCTTTCTCAGGCCAGCACAAATTCTCGCAACTCATAGTAGCTGACCAGAGTGGAAAGCCCCTGGAGGTGGGTCTTGAAAGCTCCTCTCCTGGGGAATTAAATTGATCGGGAATTGCTAACACCCGGCTGGGACAAGTCCTTTAAGGGGCAGAGGGCTGAAGCTGCGGGAAGGAGCACAGCCGATGGCAATTTTGTATACAGGGACGGAAACTCCAGCCTCCTGGGGGCAAGCGCCTGTCTATCCCCGGGCACAGCATGTAGGAAGCGTTGAAATCTTGTTCAATGGTTGATACCAACCAGAACAGCAACCCAAACTCAAAGCTTCCTGTCACCTTTCAGGTTCTTAGCAAAGGAGCTGACCATCCCACCCCTCCCAACACCCTGCAGCCACAATCCAACCCAACCCACTCCACCCTGGCTGATCTGGAGCTCAGCCTAGAGGCTTCCGTGGACAAAGGTACTGAGCCGAGGTGGCTTGAGGGCCAGAAGGGATAGAGTACCGAGAGAAAGAAGAGATAGTCTTACCATCCATATTTTACTGTAGCCCAGACTTAATTTATCAGGCAAATTCAGATGTGTCTTTTCATTTGATCTTGATCTTCCAAGTCTATTTTGAGATAGGCATGACAGAGTTTAATGTTCCCATTTTACAAGTGAGGCCACTGAGGCCGGAACAGTAAAGCAGAAGAGAGGCCCAGCGTCTAAAACGGCCCAGAGTTTCTGGAGAATGATGCAGCCATGTGTCAACCTCCAGCCACATCACCTGCCCCGTTGGAAGCTATGTGGGGCCTCTTGCCACTGGATCAGCGCACGTTGGCCATGCCCTAGAGTGTGTACACGGGTTGTGGGTAAAGTAAGAGTTGTTGAAATGGTCGTCACAAAGAAGGCAGAGGTGAGACCACGAGGCTAGTAGGCTCACCATTACTGGCCTGGGCTTAGGGCCAAGACTCCCCAGTCTAGATTAGATTCCAATTTGATGAAATCCGGCATGCCAATTTAGGGTCTTAGAGCTACACCCTCCCTACCAGATTCTCGGCCCAGGCCCTGGCCCTTTCTTTAGGCTACTTCCTTTGTCCTGGGTGTTGACTTCTTTAGGAGACCCAGAGAATCAAAACTGATCAGGCATGCTCTGCCCTTGAAAGCTTTTCTAAAAGCCCTGGGGCTTAGGAAGCACCTGTTTAAGCAGAGAAGTGAGAGCCTGCAGAGGGGCTCTCAACTCACCAAGGTTGAGAAGGTTCTCCAAGCACTCACAGCTGGAAGCATCACCATACTCCTAAGGAACACCTTCAGGCACCATACAGCCAGCTGGGATCCAGGGGAGAGAGAACACCTCTGGAGTTGGCTGTAGTCCTGAAGAGCTATCTGGATGAGTCCTTGCTTTCAGAGTTGGGGAGTCTTCACTTTCCACACCAGCTCTTACTCATTTTGCTCTTTCCATATCATCCTGTGTCATTACTTTTATCTCTAAGTCCCAGGAGGGAGAATTATGCTGGGCTGGATACTCTGCACCTTCATCTCAGACCCAGGATTCTAGGTTTCAGGCTTGCTTGTTCCACCAAGAAAATAAGATCAGAGAATTCTGGGGAAGGAGAACTAGTGGAAGCGCGGGCTCTGGTTTAGCGGTGAGGGTGCCTTCACAGGGCAAGAAGTTTGTGCATGCTCACTTCCTCCCCACCAGCAGCTCAGCTCCAGGTAAAGGTTTTATGATAACAGCCTCTCAAGCAGCGGGATTCCATCCCCGATCACTTAATACTAAATTCTACCGCTGCTACCGCTGCTACCACTCCTACCACTACTACTACTATTCCTAAGGACTGTTTTCCCTTGAAACAGGGTTCGTGGGGGCCCGGAACAGAGAGGACAGCTGCCGGACACCACCGAGCACGCCAAGGTCGTTACTGGTCCCCTGCAATGACGCCCCTATACTGAGCCCTCGGCTCGAACCACACAAACCCCCACACCTCTAGGAAGAATGTCAACGCCCCAGCCTTCACCCAGTTTTGGCTCAGCCCAGTCTCTCCGGGACGTCGCGCAAACACAGGAGCCGGAGGTGGCACTATCCCCAGTCTCTGGCTCCTAGTCCCGCCCCCAAATTTTCTCAGCGACTTGGGGACCGCTTGAGGATTCCCAGAGGGTACCGGAACCGCCCTCAATGAGGCCTCTCTAGGAAATTGGGAATTTCACATGTCGTTAGTATTCAGTTCACGTTTATTGGCCTAAGAACTAAAGAACCGGAAGATGCCCTTAAAAAATGTGGCGGCACTCTATTCACTACAGCTGCCTCAGTAAGTCAAGAAACTTGCCCTAGTCTTCAGCCACTGACTGGCCTTCAGAAAATGACACCATCCGGGCAACTTCGGTTCATCGAGGACAGAGCTACCTGCCCTCAAGTATAATGGCGGCGCTGCCCAATTTGGCTTCTTGCCCCTAGGGAAGATGGCTGCCAGGTGGCTTCACTTAGTTTCTCACCACCCCGGAAGACGGGGACCGGCGATTGGGCGGTGCCCGAGTGCTCGGAGAAGAAGGCTCTCGGCGGTTGGGCAGTGCTAGCTAAGGCTGGTTTTAAGGGAGCCGGAGGTAGGAGCCGTCGAAGACCCGGGATCCGCGGGAGGCGGCGGTGAGCGGCGCGCGGGGGAGGGCACCGAGCGGCTGGAGAGAGGGCGGGAGGAGGGAGGGAAAGAAACATTTGAACCTTCTGGTCCCGGGCTGGGGAGAACGCTGGGCGGGGAGCCGGGGAGGGGGGAAGGAGGGGGTCTGTGGGCGGGACCTCCCGGGATTGGAGTGAAGGGGATATCTGCTTGACAGTGGATCCCCGGGGATCCGGACTGGGTTCGTGATGCTCAAGCTCGGGCGGCCCTGTCTGAGTGGAGCTTTGCGGAGCGCAAACTCACAGGGAGAGGAGGATCCTCGCGGCGTCTGATTGGAGGAACCGCGCTGTAGGATTCTTTCCGCAGGGATCCAGTCTAGGGGATCTGGTGGGGCGGGGGGGACCGTCGGTGTGTGGGAGTATTGCTTCGGAGTTCTTGACCACTCGCTGGCAGTGGATGAGGATTGCAGAGGGATCCGGCGGAAAGTGAGCCTCCCAGGACCGGGATCCCAGCTGATCCCGGAGATTTCAGGGCGGATTCTGCAGGGACAAAGGCCCCAGAAGCTCGGGCCGTGGGAGAACATGGGCCACTGCAATCCAGGTTCTCCCGGCAAGTGCCAGTCAGGGGGCGGGTGATACACTGATCTCGGGAGACGGCAGCGGGAAGACACCCGCTCCGGGCGGCCAGCCGGGGGCGCCCTTTCACGCCCCAGGGCTTCGGCCCGTGGGCTACCGGGAGCCGCGGGCGGACCATGAAGGGCGGAGCCCCAGGGGAGGGGCTGGCCCTCACTCCCCGCTCCCCCGCTCCCCCCCCCATCCCAGGCTGCAGCCTGGGATCCCCCAGGGACTCCCCGGAGCCGCCGCTTCCCCCATGGACTTGCCCGGGGACTCCAGGTGAGAGCGCACCCCGCCCGCCTGTCTTGAGCACGGGAAACGGGGAGCCTGGCGGCCGTACCGGGGAAACCACAGAGCCAACGACAGGCTCAGACGACCGTCCTCTGCTTCTCTCATCCTCCAGCCCACCTGGCCGGCCACGTCTTTGCCGCCAGCCCTTGGCTCGAGCATTATGGGGAGCCAGGAGCCCCAAACGGCCGAGACTGCAGTCTCTAGCTGCCCCTTCACCTTTGGAAAAGGCCTCTCGGCGGGTTTTGGCTGTGGTGCTGGAAGATGTTATGGCTACCCACACGGTGAGCCCCCTGAACTGAGAGGCCCCTTCTTTAGTACTAAAGTCTGACCAGATCACTAGTGAGGATACTGGGATCCAAATACCTCATTCTCACACCCATTGCGAGGCAGCCTCCCTAATGCTAGAGTTCTACTTGGCTCTCACTTAATCCAACCTAGATTTGGGCAGGGTCTCTAGTGCCTGTTCCCCACCGTCAACCCTGTTGGGCTGGAACCACATCTCTACAACTCTTAAGTATGAGAAACCCTTGCTTTCTTCCCAGCCCAACGTCTAGGCTACTCTTGGGAAGCAGGCTGAGGTCTTTGGCTCCATTGCACAGGTTAGAAAAACAGGCCCCAAACAGGGCAGTGACTCACCCGATGTCACTCCTTTTCATTTCTCCAAACAGCCTGGGTGAAATTTCTGCAGCTCAGGACACTAGTATCTCGCCCTGGAACTGATTACGTTCAACTCACTTCTTTGGGTTCTTGAGTGAATTCTACCCACAATCTCTGTCACTTTTGTGGCATATGGCACTGTTAGGCTCAGGGAGGCCCTGTCCAGTCTGGTCTCATTTCATTACCTTGCTCTTGACATTTCCTCCTCAATTAGGTTCCCCTGGTCCCCCAAGAAGAGACCGCCACCCCACAGCACCGCAGCAACCGGCGGGATTCTGTCCACAGCCAGCCACCTGCCTCGCCACCCCGACAGGCCACGTGGTCCTCACAGACCAGGTGAGCGTGGCGAGTTGGAGGGTAAACTAGGGGCACACCTGAGCCCCTCTGATCTTCCTGTTTCCTCGCTAGGCCTCCCGACCCACTGCACTTATGCCGAGAGCCCTTGAGCCGCATCCACCGGCCCTCTTCTACCCTGAGGCCGCGATCAAGGACAACCCCTGGCCCAGAGGAGGGCCCTTCACGAAAGGTGGACTGGGCCCCCCAGCCCACTCTGGTGGTGATGCTAGAAGACATTGCCAGCCCAAGACCCCTAGCTGAGGTATGAGAATTTTGGGAAAGGATGTCAGGGGTTCAGCTGGGATGGGTTTCGCTCAGAGCAAGGAGAACAGCGTTTTAGATGGATGACGCTGAGGAAAGACCTAGATGAAAAAGTCTTTGGTGTGAACCCTGGCAGGCTTCTGGACGCTTGAGAGAGTCAGAATGTGGGGAGCTACGGAGGCCATAGGGGGCTCCCCTGCCTCCCCCAAAATATCCTTTGTTTACATCCAGGGCTTTGCTGGTGAGACTCCCAACTTCCTCATCCCAGCGAGAAGGTGAGAGGGCTGGGGAAGGGATTATCAAAATGTCCAGGCAGCAATTGTTACCCCGGCAGCTAGAGATAAGGGCATCAGAATTTACTTGTCCAACCCTTCCATGTAGCACCTTCAGAAGCCTTAAGGGACGGGGGAGGTGCTGGCTCAGGGGGGATCCGAACCTGGAAGCCCCCTCAGCCTTTACTTTGCCCCTTCACCCCCAGAGCCGAGCCTATGACGATTGTTCACCAGTCAGTGCCTCCGTCCAGGGCCTTGGATCCCCCATTCCAGCCCTCTGCTCTGTCTGAAGACCCTCCAGTGACCCCACCGCCAGGTAAGGCCTCAGAGGGATGAGATATAGGGCTCTGGAAAATCCTGGCTGAGCTTAAAAGTATCGGGGCAGAGGCGGGGGTGAGGCTTAACTCCCTCCCTGGGGGGACTCTGGTGTGTGAAGTTGGGGTATAGACTTCAGAGGCCTGACATTCAACTCCTAAATTTAGGGCTTAGTATTTTAGGTGTGGGCTTATACTTCTGCGGGCAGAGCTTAGCGTTTGGGAGAGGAGCCGAGGCTACCGAAGTAGGGCTTAGACACTTGCCGCCGAGGAATGCCCACCTGAGCCTCTCCTTTTCCTCAGCCCCGGATCCTGTACTGGAGCCCCCATCGATCCCACCGCCGGCCAGCCTTTTACGCCCCCGCCTCAGTCCCTGGGGCTTGGCTCCCCTCTTCCGTTCCGTCCGCTCCAAGCTGGAGAGCTTTGCTGACATCTTCCTCACGCCCAACAAAGCCCCACGGCCCCCACCCCCATCACCCCCCATGAAGCTGGAGTTGAAGATTGCCATCTCAGAGGCCGAGCAGTCTGGGGCTACTGAGGACACTGCGTCTGTCAGTCCCCGGCCCCCTATCCGCCAGTGGCGGGCCCAAGACCACAGTCCCCCAGCACCTCTCTCTAAGCCCTCTCTGGGCCGAAGCCACTCCTGCCCTGATCTGGGGCCCCCTGGCCCAGATTCCTGCGCCTGGCCCCCTGCTCCACACCCCCCAAGCCGGTCACGGCCCCGGCGGCACACTGTGGGTGGTGGGGAGATGGCCCGAGCCCCACCGCCCCCTCGACCCTGTCTCCGGAAAGAGGTCTTCCCTCTTGGAGGAGTGGGAGGCTCTCCTCCCCTTGTCACATCTTGCTCGTCCACCGCAGCTTCTTCCTCCTTCTCTGAACCTGCAGAACCCAGGTAGTGCTCTCGATCAAACTTTTTTTTTTTATGATTTTATTTATTTGTTTGAGAGAGAGCGAGCATATGCACAAGTTGGGGGGGCAGAGGGAGAGGCAGGCTCCCCGCTGAGCAGGGAGCCCAATGTGGGGCTTGATTCCAGGACCCTGGGATCATGACCTGAGCCGAAGTAAGACAACTAACTGACTGAGCCCCCCAGGTGCCCCTCAATAAACCCTTCTTAAAGCCCTGGCACAGTCTGGGCTCAGCCTCCTTCCCTATTATCCAGTGGGCAGGAGATGGGGATATTGCTATAAACGTAATTTTCCCCTGAGCCTTGACCTTTTCTGCAGGTTGGGTTCAGCCAAGATGAAGGAGCCAAGGGCCTCAGAGGACCAGGTGCTTTCAGACCCTGAGACCAAGGTAGGAGTACAGACGGGGGGATGAGACCAGTGGGAGCCTGAGGCCATGCTGCACCCTTATCCTCTGCCCTGTTTTTGCAGACCATGGGGAAGGTTTCTCGATTCCGAATACGCAGGACACCAGCCCGTCCTCAGCTAAACCTTACACCAATGGGGCTGCCTCGACCAATCAGGTGAGTGGTTCATTGTACATGGAGCTGCCGTGGCCAAACAGGTGTAGGCACAGGTCCCCTGAAGTGTGGCTTTGCCTGCTGTCAGGGAACACAATCCAGCTTGGAGGAGTCAGTTTGGTCTGGACATGGTTTGCACTTAGACCTATCCGTCTGCCTTAGGCAGCACTCCTGGCCCTAGTATGTCCCAGAAACTAACATACAGACCAGGCCTTGCTTATCCTTTTTTCCAGGATACAATAGCCCTGGGTTTTTCAATGGCCTGTGCTCTTTGCTCCCAGGTTGAACAAGAAGGAGTTCAGCTTAGAAGAAATTTATACCAACAAGAATTATCAGTTGCCTACAACCAGGAGGTGAGAAACTTTGAAGGCTTGGGGGTGATAGAGGGAAGGCTGGAGCCAGGGGCTACGCTGGTAACCAGCACCCCTCCCTGCCTGGTCCAGGACCTTTGAGACCATCTTCGAGGAACCCCGGGAGCGCAACGGGACTTTGATTTTCACCAGCTCAAAGAAGCTTCGGCGGGCTGTAGAGTTTCGGGACAGCAGCCTTCCTCGATCCCGGCGGCCATCTCGTGGGGTCCGGGCTGCAGCTGGCAGGACCCTTACCCCGAGCCTGGCCCCCAGCCCAGATGTGGGACCTCTGCTGCAACAGCGGCTGGAGGAGCTGGACGCCTCACTCCTCGAGGAGGAGGAAGTGGATAGGGAGCGGCCCCATCGGACCTAGGAGCTCCAACTGTTTGTCCATCCGTCCTGAAGCATCTGAGGCAGTTATATATTTTTCTTTATATTTCTAGTAAAGTTTTCGATATGTTTCTGATCCTTTTGTATGTCTCTAGCTGAGTTTGAGATTGATTGACGGTACTGGCTGATGTTTCTACTTTGGCCCCCCGGAAGACTGGGAAATGGGGGAGGTCCCAGGGAAGGCAATGAGGATTGGATACAGGGAAGAAGTGGGGAATAGTCATCGGACATACTTCCTTGATTTGAGAATTGTCCTGTGTGGAGGGATACTTTGGAACCTGCTCCAGAAGATACTGTGACCCTGGACCCTGGTGAGGGTTCTCTAAATTCACTTACATCAAGGAGGCTGAGGGACCCAGAGTGGACTAAGGCCTTGATCAAGATGGCCCTGAATTCCTCCTAAATGCAGGCCAGGATTTGCTTCTGGATTCAAGAAATAAAAGTAATCAGCTGTAATTGAGCACCTACAACAATCTGTCATATGTACTTGACTTGCACAGAGCACCGTGAGAGGGAATTCATCCATTTTACACATAAGAAAGCGAATTGAGGGGCGCCTGGCTGGCCCAGTTGGTGGAGCATGCAACTCTTGATCTCAGGGTGTCATGAGTTCGAGCTCCAGGTTGGGTGTAGAGGTTACTTTTTAAAAAAGAAAGAAAGCTGAGTGCCTAATATGATGTCCTCATTAAAACGGTAACCCAGGCAACCAGAGGCCAGAAGTGGCGTCCTCCATCTTTCCAAACTTAGAGGCAGAATAGAGCAGTGGCTAAGAGCACAGACTGTGTGTGGAGTCAAGCTTGAGTCCAAATCCTGTGTAGGGAACTAAATATGCATCAATTCCCCTCCCCCTCAGTACAATGGGGTTGATAGCAGTACCTTCCTAAAAGAATTCTTACTGCCAAATGAGTTAACATGTGAGAAAAGTGGCCGGCGCACGAACGCAAGGTGTTTTTCCTTATTAGCACGCGGACACCACCAGCCGGCACTCTCGCATTGAAGGGAGCGATAACGGGACGCGGTTTCCTTCTCAGCGCGTCTGGCGCTCGCAAGGCACGCCGCGTGCTCGGGCCACCCAGCACCGCGGGGGATCCCGCTAAGCTGCCAGCCGCTGGACAGTCTCACCACGCGCGTGCGCGAGAAGCCAGGCGGCCTGTGGGCTAAGCCAAGCGCCGGAAAGGGGGAGACGACGTAACTGGCAGTCGAGAGGGACCTTCCGCGGCCGCACGCCGCCCAGCGGCCAACCGCCCCCTAGGACTCGCGCACTACATCACGACTCCTAGTCTTGACGCCGTCTGAAGACGGGCCAATGAACAGAGAGCAGGAAGAGGCGGGGTCACCTGGGGGACCGCCCCAAGCGCCTACTTCTAACCAGTCGAGTCACAAGACCTGATGAAGGGCGGGGCTAATCTGACGTATACCCAATCCAAGATTTGAGGGCGGTTACATATTACTCACTCCCCGGAGTTTGACTCCGCCCTCCGCCTTGTCGTACACTTCTCAACCTATCAACGACTAAGCTTGTGGAGGGGTGAGGGGAAGGGGGCGGAGAGTGGGAGGAGGCCGAGAGAGGAAGGAGGCGTAGGCTGAGGAGGAAGAGGGAGGAGGGGCAGGGAAGTCCTGGCGGAGAAGAGGCCCAAGACGCCACAGGAGACAACAGGAGGGTGCGCTGGAGCTCCCCCGCCTCCCAACGGCCGTTCCGGATCCCTTACGGCGCAAGTCAGGCAGAGACGGAGGAAAGGAGGAAGAGACTTTTATGTCGGCAGACAGAGAAGCTCTACCCGTCACCGTTGCCTCACATCCGGGGCTTTGGAGGGCTGGCCCCGCGGCCCCGCCCCCCCCAGCCTTTCATGGCGACCGGAGGCGGAGGCTGGAAGAGCCGGGCCTGGAGGAGGCCCCTTTAAATCTCCTTAAAGGGGTGGCCGCTGAACTCGGCAGACTACATCGGCAACCTTAAAGGGGAAGCCATCGAACAGAAGCTGACAAACTGAGAACTGTGCTGTTGGGAGATCTGGAGCGAGTGTGGATTCTCACCTCCTTTTCTGCCCCACGCAAGAAGTTCTTTAAACTCAGCTTAAAGGGGAAGTGGCCGCTTGTGGGGGACCAGAAGCTTAACTCCCGAGCCCTTAAAGGGGCGGCCTGCTGTTTGGAGGACCCTGGACTCCTTAAAGGGGTGGCCTCTTTTAGCCGGAGGACTTGAGACACTTTTAAAGGGGAGGTCTGCGTTTCGGGGCGAGCTTTCGGTCCCTTTTAAAGGGGTGGCCCTTCCTCTTCCTCGGGGAGACTTGTCTCGACCCCTGGCAGGGGGCGGCCACCGCACTAGGCCGGCTGGACACCATCGGGTCGTCTTAAAGGGGTCAGGGGCTGGACAACTTGAGGCCTCGCCTTAAAGGGACGGCCGCCCCGTTTTCGCCGTCTCGGCCCCGCCGGCCCCACAGGGGGGGCCCTCGGGCTTGTCGCCCCGGGGGCGGCGCCGGCTCCCCGGGCCTTGGCCTTGGGGCAAGCTCGGGGCCAGCAGATTCTGCTTTAAAGGGGAAGCCGTGGCCTTTTCGTCCCTGTGCAGCCGCCAGCGCCGCGCCTGCGAA
>NC_048227.1:16032431-16160525 GCF_002007445.2 Ailuropoda melanoleuca | reverse complement strand
AGCTTCGTCCGGAGAGCGGCCCGGAGGCCCGAGACGACGGCGGCCCCGTCCCAGGCCTCCGCGACCCCGAGCTCGGAAGCGGCCTGCCGGCTCGGGCAGCCGCGGGGAGGAAGAGGAGGAGGAGGAGGAGGAGGGGGGCGCAGACGACGGGGAGGCCGAGGAGGAGCCTGAGGAAGAGGAAGAAGAGGAGGAGGACTTGATCGATGGCTTCGCCATCGCCAGCTTCGCCAGCCTTGAGGCCTTGCAGGTGGGGCCTGATGGAGCTGGGGACCTTTGGGGGCTTCAGAGGGGCAGAGAGAAGGGTATGGTGCCTGGAGTGGGTGGAGTTGAGGGGGGAATGCTGGCACCCCAAACCAGAGCAACCGGCTTCTCTGGCCAGGCCTCTGCCCCACCCTGGGGTGGGAGGAGGTAGAGTTAGTCTCCAGGGACCAGCCAGGTTACCCGGCCTGAGAGCCACTTTGGTAGCCTGGTCACCCCTAGAGAGGTCGGGAGCTTTCCTTTCTCCATCTACTTTAGTCCCACCTCCTCCTCCACAGAAGGATGCATCTCTTCAGCCTCCAGAGCGACTGGAACATCGGCTGAAGCATTCTGGGAAGCGGAAGAGGGGGGGTTCCAGTGGGGCCACTGGGGAGCCAGGGGACAGCTCTGATCGGGAGCCTGGCCGGCCCTCTGGGGATCGGGCCCGAAAATGGCCCAATAAGCGGAGAAGGAAAGAGGTGAGCTTGTCATAGATCCTTGTCCTTTAAAACTCTGGACAGAATGCCCTTCACGTAGACTTGTTTTCCATCAGCAATGCTATTGCCTATCGTAAACAGTGATTTTACTCTCTAATGGCCGAGAAGAAGGCAGAGCAAATTTGAGCCCTCGCACCTCAATCCAGGTCTGACAGAGACATGCCCACAGTCAGGCTTTTCTGCCCTTGGCTGGCTATGTGTATTTCAAACATGTTGATTATTCAGAGATGTATCAAAAAGACTTAATGGAATCCTAAATGAATTAGATATGGTCTCAGATCTCTCCAGGCAATAGCGGTCTAGCAAGAAAGAAACAATCTGAGCAAATACCTAGATCAAAACCTGAGAAGCTACGGAAGGCAGAGATCTGGGAGAGATGCTACAGAAACCCACATGAGGAAGCCACTCATTCTGCCTGGGGGATGGGAGGAGGTTGTGGTTAGGGAAAGCCCCCTAGGATGTCTTAGTCAGGCCTTGAAGGATAGTCATAAGTTTGCTAAGAGGAGAAACGGGCAAAGTTGTTTTGAGCAAAAGCACAGAGATGTGAGAATATATTCAGAAAAGGGTGAGAGCGTTGGCAACAGGGGTGGGCCATAGCAGGAGAAGCAGCTAGAAAGAGACTGAGAGTGCGTTGTGAGGGACCTTCAGTCCCTTGCTGGGGAGTTTAGACTTTATCCAAAGGCCTCACCAGTCAGCCTTCCTTACCTCTGGACTCTGGTCTTTCTCAGGCCTCCTCCCGTCATTCTCTGGAAGCTGGATACATAGTAAGTGCTCTCCACCTGTACTGGCCCCTCCCCTCTCAATTCCTCTCTGAAAGTCCCCTCTCTCCCTTGGGCCCCACTCTTCTTCCTTCTTGTGACACCTCTGTCTTTCCTTTTCCCCAGTGTGATGCAGAAAGCGATCTGGACGAGAGGGTGAGTCGGGCTAGAACTTGTTGGGTGGGCAGTGTCGTAAGAGGTCTCCTACGTGCAGCAGACAGGGCAGAGCCTCTTGAGTGGGGAGCATAGGTTAGGGCGAGCCATGATAGGACTGGGGGGAGCATATTGAATGGGTAAATGACTTTTTTTCTTTGGTAACTAGAAGCAGTTGACCAAAGACTAGAAAGCCTATGCCTTGGTGTACCATCTTTTCCAAAGCCCTTGGAGATACCAGTGGCTCTCCGCAGAAATTTGGGGTGGCTGTCAAACTGAGCTGCTCATTCCTGCTAGCTGTTAGTGTGCTCTCACAGATTAGAATCTGAGCAGAGACCACGATCGTGGCAGCGAGGACACTAAACCATTGTGGTCAGTGTAAGAACATGTCTTATAAAGTTATATTTCAGTTTATTACCGGATTGGATTTGCTTGTTTTGAAATAATGTATTCTAGCAGCCCCTGCTTTACTCCTGTAACTAACTAAATTTGTATTCTCTGATACAGATATGTGTCTTGTTTTAGTCTAAAAAGTTGGCTGGACAGAGACTGTGGTGAACCAGAGTTCTTGTCTGTCTAAAGGAGGTGACCACTGTCTAGTTCTAGCTGATTGTTGCCATGCAAGAATAGGAGCCAATTCTTAAGAGAACCTGCAACTCTGAGTTTTTATGAGGAATTCCTGGATTTGTAAATATCAGCAATTAGTTTAAAAGGTTTTTGCTGACACTTGTGGGCCAAACAGATCTGTAAGTCAGGTAGGCGTGTGGGCCGGCAGTTATAAGTGACATTTTGGCTTTGATGTGCCTACTTCTCTGTTACGTAAGTGCTGCCTCAGTTCAGTCCTCCTGGCCTATCAAATTCTCAGGCTCAGCTATTCTATCCTTTTCCCCAAGCATAGGCCCCCTGGAGCCCACAGTCTTTGCTGGATTTCAGCTAAGCTCCTGGAATAGACTTGCCACACTGCCACTTCCTAGCAGGCTCTGGGAGCTGGTAGCCTTCCTGGGTGAGAGCCTCGCCTGACCAGAACCTGACCCTGTCCCTACCCTTCTTCCCCAGGTCTCCGATGATGACCTCGACCCATCCTTTACTGTCTCAACCAGCAAAGGTTGGTCTCAAGGGCTGGGGCTGGAGACAAGGGAGGGAAATTGGGTGAGTATGGGCCTCAACTGAATACGTCTGCTGTCCTGTCCTCACAGCCTCGGGCCCCCACGGCGCCTTCAATGGGAACTGTGAAGCAAAACTCTCCGTAGTCCCTAAAGTGTCGGGCCTGGAGCGGAGCCAGGAACAGCCCCCAGGGCCCGACCCGCTGCTAGTGCCTTTCCCCCCGAAGGAACCACCGCCTCCACCGGCCCCTCGGCCTCCTGTCTCACCCCCTGCACCCCTGCCGGCCGCCCCCAGTCTGCCACCCCCACCCCAGCCCCAGCTGCAGCTTCGGGTCTCGCCCTTCGGCCTCCGCACTTCTCCCTATGGCAGCAGCCTGGACCTCAGCACTGGCAGGTGAGTGGTCCAGGGGTTTGGTCTGGTCTGGAAGGACCTGGTCACTTTGGCGCCAACCCCTGCATTCTGTGGTTGGGACATGGGATGGTACCTGTGGGATGTGACTTGAAAAAAGGATTCTGAGGCTGAAAAGCTTGAGAGACACTGGGTGAAACAAACATAAAGTGATTACTTGCTCGCAGGACTTACCAGAACCGTTTCATCCGACATTCCCGCGCAGGGAAGTCCACTTTGTGCCGTTTCCCAACTTTATGTGCTGCTGAGACCTTTGCGCAAGGCACATCTGCTAGGAACAGTGTTCTTCGGAACATACTTTGGGAAATGCTGACATGATGATGAAGGGTGCTGGCTTTGGTGTCAGACCTGGTTCAAATTCTTGCTCGGTCACTTCCGGTGGCTATGTGATTTTGGACAAGTCCCTTAATCTCTCTGAGCCTCAATTTTCTCTTTCTGTACAAAAGAAATGGTACTGGTACCTTTATCCTGGTAAAGCTGTTGAGAGGATCGATGACGAGTTCATGCAGTGTTTCCCAAAGCGTGCACGTGCATCGTTAGCGATATGCAAGATAATTTCAGCGGTTCCGGGGGCAGATTTTTGTAGCTGTTAACGGGCTGTAGAAAAACATGATTAGTACCTCAACCCTTTGACTTCACACGTATTGCTCGGGCGAGGCTAAGTCAAAAAGCAAGAAACTGAGTTAAGTGAAAGAAAGAAGGAAACGGTACAGGTGGCTCCGTGGCTGCAGCAGCAGTCGGGAAGGTGGTGTGACATGGTGGAGATGTGGATTAGCGTGTCAGGCAGGCACCAGCACTTGGCCTCCCGTAAGTGCTCGCTGAAGGGTAACATCGCTGATGCCATTACTATTACCGGTGCCGTCTCTATTATTGCCATCGTTACCGTCCTCGTTCTTGTTCTTGAGAAAACTAAGGCTCAGAGAGGGGCAGTGACTTGCTCAAGGTCACCCAGGGTGTTAATGGAGAGACGGGCCTAGAATTCAGGTCGCCTGACTCCTAGGCCAGGCCAGCGAGGTGCTGCTTCCACTGTCTTAGGGTGGGAACCCAGGTGGCCTGTTGTGATGAAGCGTCCAAGTGAGTGGCGTGTTTCGTGCTGCAGTTGAGTCAGGAAAGGGCAAGTCATGTGGCCAGAGACGTCCGAGGCAGCTGTGTGGAAGAGACCTGGAGAGGGAAAGAGAGGGGGTTGCCGGGTGTGGGGGGTACCTCCGCCTGAGGATGGGCTCCCTGGGCGGGGGCGGGGGTCCTGCGGGCCGGGTTCTACCACCTTCCATGTTGGAGAACCAGGGTCAAGGTATCGCCCAGGCTTCTGACCCCCTCCCGTCAGAGCTGGCACCTCCCAACCCCTCACTCATCTCCCCACTTCTCTCCCCAGCTCTTCACGGCCGCCCCCCAAGGCCCCGGCCCCTCCCGTGGCTCAGCCTCCCCCCTCATCATCCTCTTCGTCCTCTTCCTCCTCATCTGCCTCCTCCTCGTCCGCGCAGCTCACCCACCNCCACCCCTCCTTGTTCTCCCCTGGCCCCACTCTGCCCCCACCCCCACCCCTGCTGCAGGTGCCAGGGCACCCTGGGGCCTCAGCTGCTAACGCCCTTTCTGGTGAGTTTGGGGTCCTGGCCGGGGGTGGGTGGCGGGGGGCCATGGCCCCGGGCTTGGGCCCAGTCGGCTTTGGGGCACCTGCACCTCAACAGACATCAGGGCTTGAAGAGGGAGTGCCTCAAGGCCAGAAGGGAAGGCCAGTCACCTGGGCCCAAGGAGGCTGACCTGGTGGCGACAGACGTTAAAGCCTTCTCCCCCTCCCCTCCCACAGAGCAGGACCTGATCGGCCAGGACCTGAACTCTCGCTACCTGAATGCCCAGGGTGGCCCCGAGGTGGTGGGGGCAGGGGGCTCGGCCCGGCCCCTGGCCTTCCAGTTCCACCAGCACAACCACCAGCACCAGCACACCCACCAGCACACCCACCAGCACTTCACCCCTTATCCCCCGGGCCTGCTGCCACCTCACGGCCCCCATATGGTGAGCTCCTCATTGGGCCAGTGTTGAGGCCCAGAGACTTGGGGGGAGGGTGTGGCTTCCAGGGGAAGTTCCTGGGTCCCTGGCTGGCAGCTTACTCTTCCCTTCTCTTCCCTAGTTTGAGAAATATCCAGGAAAGATGGAAGGCCTTTTCCGGCATAATGTGAGTGTGTGTGTGTGTGCTGTGGCGTGTGGGCACGGATGCACCAATGTGTGTGGCCCTGACTGTTGGGGTCCAGTCTTCAGCTTCAGAAGCAAGAGCCTTGAGCCTGGGAGAGCTCCCTGGGGGGTTTTAGGGTGGAGGCCCGAGGACTGATGGGCAGACCAGACGTGGGCTGCACCTCCACCCCCAGCTTGGACTAGTCCCCTTCTCTCCACAGCCGTACTCGGCCTTCCCTCCCGCAGTGCCCGGCCTACCTCCGGGCCTCCCGCCGGCTGTCTCCTTTGGCTCCCTGCAGGGGGCCTTCCAGCCCAAGGTGAGCTCCCACTCCAAACACCACCACCTCCCACCCCTACAAACCCAGACACCCCCTCCCCCAGATCCACACGCCTTCTTCCGTTCCCCAAAGCCATGCCCATTCTCCCGCCCTCCCCTTGTGGCCCCAGCTTTCTTCAGAGCCATGCTCCCTCCCTGTCCCAGCCCCCAGCTCGGTTTGAGACCCCTTTTATGCCTGGTGCCAGCTCTCCTGACTGATCCCTCCACTCCCCTTTCCCAGAGCACGAACCCCGAGCTGCCACCACGACTGGGGCCAGTGCCAAGCGGGCTTCCCCAAAAGGGGACACAGGTGAGGGGGGCCGAGGCAGGTCCTGGGGGAACCAGAGTATCTGTTGAGGGAAAACAGGGTTGATTGAGATCGAACCACTGATCCTTCCCTTTAACGTACGGTCAGGGGTATCCCTGAGAATCTGATGAGAGGGAATTTCTGTAAATGACAAGGTTTCCCAGGCATGAAGAATAGGAATTTCATGAAGTTGCCCCAGAAATAAGATTACTAGGACAGTGGTTTTTGTACGAGTTTTCAAATTTTTTAAGTTACAAGATCCTTTTTTTTTTTTTAAATGACATCATACCAGGAAGTCCTGTCCATAAAACAATGAAAAGATAAGCTGCCCCTTTGTGAAGTGGCACAGGGAGCAGCCTTCGAGCCTGTGGCTCTGGGAACATCGGGAAGAGCACAGGATGTGTTTCCTAAAGGGGAGACTAGACCAGATACCTTGCAGTGTTTTCTAGCAGCAGTAAAGGATTTTTTTGTGGAGAAATCTTAAGCAGAGCCTCATGACATAAAGCTGTTAATAGGATAGCTTCTCTGGTTGAGAAACCTGTCCTGCCTGCCTGCTAACCCACTCCCCAGTCTTCTAAGCAGGGCACGTCCTTGGGGCCTGGTTCAGGAACTTAGTGCTGGAAGGGAGAAGCCCAGAGCAGGAGACATGGGGAAAGGAGTCTCGCCAGAAGCGGGAAAGGTGTGAGGGAGCCACACAAGGTCTCCAGTGTTTGGGTGGGGATTAGGGACTGTGGAGGTGAGGTGTCCAGGGCAGTAAACAGGTCTGAATCGCCGCCAATGTCTGCTTTGCCATCCCCAGATCCCCGACCATTTCCGGCCGCCTTTGAGGGTGAGTTTGGTGAGGCCCTCAGGCTGCATGAGGCTGGGGGCTGGTGTCAGGGTGTTTGGCTGAGGGCGGGTCTTGCTTGGGAATGAGCGAGAAGCCCAAGACGTGGAGGCAGCCAGATGTGGAACGACAGAAAGGGCAAGGCTTATATGCCACAGGCTTGGGTTCCGACGTAACTGGCTGTGGGACCTTGGGCAAGACCGTTTATCTCTCTGAGCCTCAGTTTCCTAGGCCGTGACATGAACCTAGTCATCCCTCAGTTGTAGGGATGATGAGTGGGGATGTTGTGTGGAAAGGCTGGGCTGAGGACCAGGCCTGGAGTGGGTGATGAGTGAACGTTCTTTCCTTCCCTTTCCCTTTGGTTATCCTTCTGGGGCGGCAGAAACCAGGGAAGTGGTGTGCCATGCACGTGCGCGTGGCTTACATGATCCTGAGACACCAGGAAAAGATGAAGGTACTGGGGCTGGAGGGCTGGGGCGAGTGGGCTGGCCTGAGCCCTGGGCCTCTGCCTTGGCAGAGCTTGGCCGAATCTTGGCCAGAAACGTCCCCTCCTGTCCCCAGTCACTGCCTGAGCACTTTCACAGTTAGCGCTAGGTTCTCTGGCTAATTAGAGGGGGTGGTCCAAGAAGGCTGTGAGAGAGGCGGAGGCTAGGCACCCAAGCCCCATCTTGGCGCCAGCCAGCCCTTGGAGGGGACCTAGGGGTGGAGAGCAAGAGCGGGACCTCACCTGGCTCCTCACTCACCGCCCCTCTCCCTGTCCATTCAGGGCGACTCCCACAAGCTTGACTTTCGGAACGACCTCCTGCCCTGCCTTCCGGGGCCCTATGGGGCCCTGCCCCCTGGGCAGGAGCTCTCCCACCCGGCCGCCTCCCTCTTCACTGCGACTGGTGAGTCTGGCCAGCCCTCTCGGGGCCTGAGGTTCCCTGTCTATAGCCCAAGGCCCACCTTGCGCCCACTCAGCCTCACCAGAATCTCCCACCTCTCTGCCCCAGGTGCCGTCCACGCTGCAGCCAACCCTTTCACGGCAGCTCCCGGGGCCCACGGACCCTTTCTGAGCCCCAGCACCCACATTGGTAAGAGCCAAGGGCATGATGGGCAACCCCAGCCTGGTCCCTGACTTTCAGAAGTTCTGCAGCGGGGGATGGAAATTAGACCTGAGAGGCAGCCGGAATGGGGGTAGGCCTGGTGCCACTTGGTTTGTGACCTTGGACGAGTTACTCTAACCCCTCTGAGCCTTGATCTCCTCACCTATGACGTGGGCTAGAGCAGGGCAGCGTGATTGCCGGGCTCGGCCGGCTCAGATGCTGTCTCTGGAATAGCCGGTGGTCGGGGGAGTGCGCCACTTGGGAGAGGAGGATGGAGGAAGGCTGTGTGGGCATCGGCTCCTAGCAGTCTCGGTGGGCTTTGTGGGGCGATTTCACCTGGGTCTGGGTAGACAGGAGGGCCTCGAGCCTGATGGCATAGGGGACGGTGTTCCTGGAAGAGGAAGGCGTGAGGTGTTCCCGCAGTGGCGTGGGTTAATTGTTCGGACCGGCTGTGCGCATGAGCGTAGGGTTGGGTCGGGAAGGGCCCTGCATGTCAGGTGGGAGGAAGCCAGCAGAGATCTTCAGGCGAACGGCTTGCTGTAGAGCTGGTATGGGGATTGTGGGGTGAGGACTTGATCTCTTGAGCCAGAGAGGCCCTGGGTTGGGGGTACCACTTACTGGCTAGATGACCGACCGACCGTTGGCAAGTCACTTCACCTCTCTGAGCCTGTTTCGTCATCTTTAAGTGGGAGTGGTCCTGTCTGCCCCGTGGGGCTTGTTGTTTGTCAGGTTCCACAACACGATGCATGTCAAAGCTCAGTGTCTCGAGAGCCCCAGGGAAGTGCTCAGCACCCTGGTGTTAAAACCAAGACCCAGCGGCCGAGGGCTCCCGGGCCCGCGCGCTGAGCTGCCTCTTCCCTGCCAGTCTTGGTGCCTGCTCAGAGCCGGCTGCCCAGCGTTCTGACCGGCCCCCTTTTCTCCCGCAGATCCCTTTGGGCGTCCCACAAGCTTCGCCTCCTTGGCTGCCCTCTCCAACGGGGCCTTTGGAGGCCTGGGCAGCCCTACATTCAGTGAGTGCCTGGGGGGCCGGGCGGGCGGGTGGCTCTGGCATTGGGCTGGGAGGTCCCCGAGTGGGGCCCTCCTCCTCCTCGTGGCTCCTGTCACCCTCTGCTTCATCCTCTGTCTAGACTCCGGCGCCGTCTTTGCCCAGAAAGAAAGCCCAGGGGCCCCACCAGCCTTCGCCTCCCCCCCAGACCCATGGGGCCGCCTGCACCGCAGTCCTCTGGCCTTTCCTGCCTGGGTCCGGCCCCCTGAGGCCGCGCGGACACCAGGCTCAGACAAGGAGCGGCCTGTGGAGCGGAGGGAGCCCTCGATCACCAAGGAGGAGAAAGACAGGTGGGCCTCCCCGCTGCCCGCGCTGCCTGCGCCCGGCGCCGCCCGCGGCCTGCTCGGACCGCTGCAGGCCCTCCGTTCTCTCCCCAGGGACCTCCCCTTCTCCCGGCCCCAGCTCCGAGTGTCTCCCGCTACTCCCAAGGCCCGGGCTGGCGAGGAGGGGGCCAGGCCGGCCAAGGAATCCGTGCGGGTGAAGGAGGAGCGGAAGGAGGAGGCCGCCGCTGCCGCTGCCGCCGCCGCTGCCGCCGCCGCTGCCGCCGCTGCCGCTGCCGCCACGACAGCNCGCTGCCGCCGCCGCTGCCGCTGCCGCCGCTGCTGCCGCCGCCACCACCGGGCCCCAGGGCCTTCACCTGCTGTTTGAGAGGCCCCGGCCACCCCCCTTCCTGGGCCCTAGCCCCCCAGAGCGCTGCGCTGGCTTCCTGGAGCCAACCTGGTTGGCAGGGCCCCCTCGCCTGGCCAGGCCGCCCCGCTTCTACGAGGCCGGCGAGGAGCTGACTGGACCCGGGGCCGTGGCCGCCGCCCGCCTCTACGGTCTGGAGCCCGCCCACCCCCTGCTCTACAGCCGCCTGGCGCCTCCGCCGCCGCCCACCGCGGCCCCGGGCACCCCCCACCTTCTCAGCAAGACCCCCCCGGGAGCCCTTCTGGGGGCACCACCTCCACTCGTGCCCGCCCCCCGGCCGAGTTCCCCACCTAGGGCCCCCGGCCCCGCGCGGGCTGACAGGTGAGGGGAGGGGAGGGGCGGGGGCCAAGCTCCATCCCCCCTTTCCTTTTGACAAGGTCCTAGAGCTGAGGTTTCAAGCCAGGGCTGGAGGGCAAAGGTCATGACCTCACCAGCCACTTCTGAGGTCGTGGAACCTGGGAGCAGAAGCCCCAACCCCCACAAGATCAAGCGTCAGATGGACCCTGGGGTCACTGGGAGGGTAGAGGTCACAAGCCTCTAGAGAGAGGGGTGTGTGTGTGAGTGTGTGTGTATGTGTGTACATGAGAGGTGAGAGTGGGGGTCATTTCAGAGGTCATAGCTCATGATCTTCTGAGGTACACCATCGCCCCCTCTGAGGGCCCCTAGGCCCTTGGCCTGCCTCCCCAAGGGCTCACTAAGCCAGAGGCCAAAGTGCCCCCCCTCCCCTTCACCTACCACCCAAGTCCTCATGCCCTCTCCGGGCTGGGGGAGGAGGGGCTAACGGAAGGGGGGTTCCATGTACATATTTATCTCCCCTTCCACATAGCCCCCCAGACCTTTTGTACATTTTTACAGGGGTGCCCCTCCCAATAATCCCCCTTCCTGGTTAATTAAATCCTCAGACTGGTGCTGTGTTCCTAGCCTCTGGCCTCTCTGTGGGGGGGAGGGGGGATGGTAGAGGGAAGAGCTGGGAGGGGACAGGCAGGAACCCAGGGCTTATCCCTGGGAATATGGAGTCAGCAGGAGACAGAGCAACAGGGGAAGGGACCTGGGTACCTAGGCTGGAAAGAAGGGCAAATGCTTCCTGCTTGGCTGACAGCCCAGGTCCCCCCCCTACTTGTTCCTGTTACCTCTGTGTGCCACCATCCCCAAAAGGCTCAATCTCTAGGCTTCAGACTCCACCTCTTAGTGGCTCAGTACCCCTACCCCATTTCCAAGTGCCCCCAGGACTCCTGGGCCCTGCCCTCCAGAACCCTGTTCCCCAGAACCCTGCCCTAGGCTGGGGGGGTGGGCAGAGAAGGTCACCATGTACCACACACCAAAGAAGGGGGTCGGCCCGGGGGTGGGCCACACAGGCAGCTTCTTCAGCAGCCTCTCGGCGGCAGTCCCAGCCTTCCCAAAGCAGCAGGCGCCCCCAGGCTGGGGCCCAACCTAGAAGGCAGGGGTCAGTTTAACAAAAACATAACGTTGACTTTTTTCCCCGGTGGGGCTTATTCTGTAACATGACTTGCGGATATTTATATAAAAATGAGTGTTACAATGAGGCCCCTTGGCTGCTCTTTCAGTGTGTGTGGGTCATGGGGGGCGGGGACGGGAGAGGGCTTGGGTCAGGGAGGGATGAGAGAGGACAATACTGTCCACGTCCCGATGAAGGTTCCCCCTCCCTCCCACCTGGGAGAGCTGTTCTTTTCCTTGCAGATGGGTGGCTTGGAGCACGGGGCGTTGAGGTTTTTCACATTTTCTACAACCCAGGAGTACATATTATACAAGATTGACATAATACAGAAGGATAGCAACACTGAATTTCCCATTTACCTGCCAACCCATGCTAAGCCCGTGCCTTTCCTGAGGTGACCGCTCACTCGTTTGGTATATATGCTCTTCAGGCCCGTTTCTGTGTGTTCCTGCGTAGTTCTGTTAGAAAAGATCTCAATTTTTTTCAGAAACTTGGTTTTTCTTTTTTATATGGTCACTATAAAGTGAACACAAGTGTATACTACAACGGGAAAGTGCCTTATAATCTCACTCCTCAGAGGCGACCACTTCTAATTGTCAGGAGTATCTTCCCTCCAGTTATTTTTCTAGCTGTATGCTTCAAATACTGTGAAAACAGTGGGATCCTGTGAGACGTACGATTTTGCAACTACCTTTTTACACTTAACGTTATTTTTTGATGTGATCATTAAAAACCAAGGGACTGAACTGAGCTGGAGCCAGCCCCCCAGAATTGTCGTGTTCCACTCTACCCGGCAACCTCAGGAAAGATGGCGGCCAACATTGTCTGCTACCGCTACACATGCCCAAGGCCTCCAGGGAAGGCTCAAGCCTAGACTGTTGCAACAGAAATCGGAGACGGTTGACCAGAAGGACATGGCAGTCCTTGGTTTCAGTTTTTTCAGGAAAATCTAAAAATCTTTGGACACTATACCTGCTTTCTCTATGGCTGCCCCTTGAGACGGGGCATGATCTCTCCAGATTGCCACTGTCTCCTCCACTCTAGGAAGGAGCCATTGTCACTGTCGAGGTACCGCTGTGGTCCCCCTACATATTTGGGTGTGGAACTCTGAGAAGAATACTTCTAGATACGCATATCCAACCTCTCCTAGGTCCCCCCCAAAAGTAACTTAGATACCCAGTCATCTCCTAGATCCGATGCTGTGCCCCCGAGCCTGAGGCATTTCCATCTGTGTTATCAGCACCCAAGTCGGAAAGCTCCCTCCCTTGATTCATGGTCCGAACTGCCTTTTATTCTTTCTACCACCATTGATCATCCCAGCCACAGATACAGAGGTAAACAGAACAAAAAATGCCAGCTCTCCTGGAGCTTGCACACAGGTCCTCGGAGGAAAAAGAGCACATGCCCCCAGAAGGAAAAGAGGGTGAAGGGCAGGAATCCCCAGGGCTGCCCTCCTTGGGCCTGTGCTCAGAACCACTACACTCCATTGATTCATCTCTGCATGATCCGATCTGAACCCAGGAGCTCCTCAGGCAAGGTAAAAGAGGAATCCAGAAAGACTGAATGCCAGGGTAAAGCAAAACAAAACCAAAATCATTTCACCATCGTGAGGCTGCTGTTTGGAAATGTGTTTTTTTGTTTTGAATGAACTCAGAAGTGTAGCTATGTGATCTTAAGCAATGTGCTTATTTCTGGGCCATGGTTTATTTGTAGAATGGAGGGGGGTTAATTTGAAGATCTAATTGACTCTACTAAATGATTCAGGAATTGGGCCGCACCCCATCTAGCAAATGGAGAGGTGCTCCTTAAATGGAGGATTTTTAAACAACTTCATCGAGATACAATTCACATACCAGAGAATTCACTGAGCATAAGCATTCAAGGTGCGACCACTGTAGCTTGTATCAGTCCTGCATTCCTTTTTATTGCCAAACAATACTCCATTATATGGATCCATTCTTCAGTTGGATCCATTCTTCAGTTGACATTGAAGTTGTTTCTTTTTTTAAAAAGGCTTTTATTTATTTTGAGAGCGGAGGAGAGAGAAGGTGTGTGGCGGGGAGAGCAGAGGGAGGGGGGAAGCAGACTCCGGTGAGCGCAGATCCGGATGGGGGAGGGCGGGGGGCTGGATCCCACCATCCTGAGATCATGACCTGAGCCTAAACCAAGACACGCAACCAACTGAGCCACTCAGGCACCCCAGTTGTTTCTTTTAACCATTATGAATAATGCTGCTGTGAATATCCACGTAAAAGTTTTATATGAACACATTTTAAATTCTCTTAGGTATATACCTTGGATTGGAATTGTTGGGGCATATGGTAACTCTTATGTTTAGCATTTTGGGGAACTACCAAACTAGTTTCCAAAGTGGCTGCACTACTTTATTTTTTTTAAGATTTTATTTATGGGGCACCTGGGTGGCTCAGTCGGTGAAGCATCTGCCTTCAGCTCAGGTCATGGTCCCAGGGTCCTGGGATCGAGCCCCATGTCTGGCTCACTGCTTAGCAGGAAGTCTGCTTCTCCTTCTCCCTCTGCCCCTCCCCGCCTCGTTTGTGCACGTGCACTCTCTCAAATAAATACATAAAAATCTTTTTTAAAAAAGATCTTAAAAAGAGTTTTAATCTTTTTTAAAAAGATTGTAATGTATTTATTTGACAGAGAGAGAGAGAGCACAAGCATGGAGAGCGGAGGCCAAGGGAGACGGAGAAGAAGGATCCCCCCTGAACAGGGAGCCCGATGTGGGATTCGATCCCAGGACTCCGGGATCATGACCTGAGCCGAAGGCAGACGCTTCACCGACTGAGCCACCCAGGCGCCCCTCGGTAATGTTTTTCTGATTTGAAATTCTAAGAAGCAGATCTTGAAGCTCAATTAAGGAGAACGGCTTACTTACCTGCAGTTTTTTGGGCAGGCGCATTTTTCAAAACAGACTTTGAGGAGAGGAGCATCTATCTAGGGGAAGAAGGAGCCTGAGCCAGTGAAGAACACAGGTTTAGAGCCTTCCTCATCAGACAGATCAGAGCTTGAGTTTGGCCTCCACCAACCAGCTCTGTGACTTTGGTCTTTAGCCTGTTTCCTCTTTCGAAAGAAAATGACGATCCCAGCCCACAGATTCATTGTGACAGGTACGTGGAGTAACGCAGGTAGAGGGTACTGAGCATGGAATTGAGTACACAGTGGACATTCACCAAATGAGTGTTGTTACTTTTTTTTAAAGATTTTATTTATTTATTTGACAGAAAGAAAGACAGCCAGAGAGAGAGGGAACACAAGCAGGGGGAGTGGGAGAGGAAGCAGCAGGCTCCCAGCAGAGGAGCCCGATGCGGGGCTCGATCCCAGGACTCTGGGATCACGCCCTGAGCTGAAGGCAGACGCTTAACGACTGAGCCACCCAGGCACCCGTGAGTGTTGTTACTGATTGCAGTGGGAAGGACTATAAACAGGTCCCCTATTTCAAAATGGGTAGGTTGAAGTTCAGAGAACTTTATACGATGTATGGAGTTAGGAGAAGAAAGGAGACGTACACACTGGGGGAGGAGATTAAAAAATAAACTTGATTATTATTAAAACAGTTTTAGATGTAAAAAAAAGTTGGTAAAGATAGTAAGAGAGTACAGAGACTTCCTGTATGCCCCGAACTCAGTTTCCTGTATTAACACTACTAACATCTCATATTTGTTGCAATTAGTCAATCAGTATTGATGCATTATTGTCTTAAGTCCATACTTTATTCAGATTTCCTTGGTTTTTTTTTTAAGATTTATTTGTTTGAGAGAGAGAGAGAGAGAGAGAGAAATGAGTGCACCAGCCGGAGGGGCAGAGGGAGAGAGAACCTCAAGCAGATTCCACACTGAGCATGGAGCCTGACACAGGGCTCGAACTCACGACCCTGAGATCATAACCTGAGCCAAAAACCAAGAGTCGGATGCTTAATGGATTTTGCCACCCAGGTGCCCCCAGACTTCCCTAGTTCTACCTAATGTCCTTTGCCTGTTTCAGGATCCCACAAGGACACCATATTACGTTCAGTCATCCTGTCTCCGTAGGCTTCTTTTGACCAGGACTTTTCTAGACTTTCCTTGTTTTTGCTGATCTTGAATTTTGAGGAGTATTGGTATTTTAGAAAATGTCCCTTATTTAGGATTCATGGTGTTTTAGAAAATGTCCCTTATTCAGGATTTTAGAAAATGTATTTTAGAAAATATCCCTTATTTAGGATTCATATGGTGTTTTTCTTAGGATGAGACTAGAGTTATGTATGGGTTTGGGGAGGAAGCAGAGGTTAAGTGCTGTTTCCATCACCTCGAACACGAATCACGCTCATGCGGCTAAGGCAGTGCCGGCCAGCCTCCACTTACTCTTTCCCCCTTCTTTGCATATTCTGCTCTTTGGAAGGAACTCACTCTGCAGCCTAGACTGTGGGAGTTGGGAAATTATGCTCCGCCTCCTTGGGGGCGGAGTATCTACTTCAATTACTTGGAATTCTGTATGGGAAAGTTGTCTCCTCTACCTTTATTTATTTATTCAATCATTTATTTATATTATGATGGATTCATGGGTATTTCTTTTCTACTTTAGGTTATACCCCAGGACTATTTTATTTATGGCTCCCCAGTTTTCAGTTGGCTCCTGTGTCCCTTTCATTGTGGGTTTTTGTTGTTTTTTTGTTTTTGTTTTTTTTTGTGTTTTGTTTTGTTTTGTTTAGCAGATGCTGACTTTTTTTTTTTACTGTTTATCCTTTTGTATCTTTCCGTTTTTGTCTCATGTGCATGTATTATCTGTTCTTAAAAGTTAAAAACCGCCAGTGTAATTGACATAAAAAGTTTGTAGCTTATAAAAGAAGGTAGACTAGCGGTGCCTGGCTGGTTCAGTCAAAAGAGCATGCACTCTTGATCTTGGGGTATGAGTTTGAGACCCACGTTGGGTGTAGAGATTACTTAAATAAAACATGATTTTTTAATTTTTTTTTACTTTTTAAAACATTTTATTTAAATTTTTAAAAATTTTTAAAAAGAAGGTAGAGTAAAAAGTCTCCTTCCTTCCCCCATCACTCCAGCCTTGCTCCATTTCAGCTTTCATGAGATACCAACATGAGATACCATATTGATTTCTTGTTTATTTCTCCAGAACAACTCTTTCTTTCTTCTTTCAAACAAATATTTTACATATAGTACAGGCTGTTCTGTATGCTGTTTTTCTCAAGTAACTATCTCTTGCGGGTTATAGCATTCCTTTGTAAGGCTATACCATAATGTATTTAACCACTCTCCGTGAGTGGACCTTTATGTTCTTTCCAGTCTTTTACTAGAACAAGGAGTGCTGCAGTGGCTACCCACCTCTTTTGGATACCCGAGCCAGTAAATCCGGAGGATACATTTCTAGGCAGAGAATTGCTGAGTCGAAGAGTATATGCTTTCAAGATTTAAATGCTGCAAAATTGCCCTGCACAAACCTTGTGCCAATTGTCAATTTCCACTCTCACTAACAACGTAAGGGAGGACCTGTTTGCCCACACCCTTGCTAACACGAAGAACTAACAAGTTTTTTGATCTTCACCAATCTCACCGGTGAAAGATGGTGACTCAAAGAAGTTTGAATCTCCATTTCTTTTATTAGGAGTGAAGCTCATCATTTGCTGGAAGGTTAAAAATCCTTCATGTTTTCGTTTTCCAGGTTTTGCCTTTTCAAAGGGCTACCTCTTCCCCTCTTCCCCTGCTCTTTGGTTTTTAGGTATTTTGTTTTTTGAGATTTATTTATTTATATGAGAGAGAGCGAAAGAGAGAAAGCACACACAGAGCGAGAGGGAGAAGCAGGCTCCCTGCAGAGCAGGGAACCTGATGGGGGGGCTCGATCTCAGAACCCCGGGATCATGATCTGAGAGCCAAAGGCAGATGCTTAACCGACTGAGCCACCCAGGCTCTTTGGATTTTTTATAACTTTTGTTTTGTGCCTCAGTGAAAGCTACTCATTCATTTCTTCCATTAACAAATATTTATTTACCTATTGTATATCAGACTCTGATTTAGCAATGTGACAGTGACCAGAAAGGGCAAAGATACTTTTCTCTGGGCGATTAAAATTCTAGAGGGGGGTAGACAGAGAGGAAAGGAACAAATACATGTTGGTTGGCGATACCTGTTACGGAGAAAAAGTAGGGTATGGGCTAGAATGTTCTGGCGTGCTATTTTCTATAAATGGATTCAAGAGGGTTTCTCTGAGCGATGCTAAGGGAGAAGAGATGGGAATAAAGTGAGAAAAGGAAGCATGCAGTCGTCTGGGAGGGGCATGCTTTCGGCAGAGAGAGCAGCAGTGCGAAGCCCCTGAGGTGGGAACATGCTGGGTGAGCTGGGGGGTCAGCCAGGGGGCCAGCGTGGCTGGAGCAGAGTCAGCGAGAGGCAGAGGGGTTGGGAGATGAGGTTTGAGAGGTGAGTGGAGACCAGATCATGCAGGGCCTTGCAGGCCTTCATAAGGACTTTGGCTTCTACTCCGAGTGAGGTGCTAGCCATTGCAAAGTTTGTTTACTTTGGCTATACCTTTTATTTTATTTCCTTTTTTGGAGAGTTTTGGAGCAGAGGAATGGCATTATCCAATTTAGCTTTTTAAAGCACCATACAGGGCGCCTGGGCGGCTCTGTTGGTTGAACGTCTGCCTTCGGCTCAGGTCATGATCTCAGGGTCCTGGGATCCAGTCCTGCATCAGGCTCCCTGCTCAGTGGGGAGTCTGCTTCTCCCTTTCACTCCCCCTCTGTACACACACACACACACACACACACGCACTCTCTCTCTCAAATAAATAAATAAATAAAATCTTTTTTAAAAAAAATAAAGGACCATATAATAGCACGATCTAGGAATTGAGACATTACCATACACGTGTCACTGGGGGCATTTCCCATCATCAGCCTGTTCAACTGGAACATTTAGGAGCCCGGCCTGCTTTAAGCAAGTCCAATGTGTGACGTTTCTGATGCACCTGATTTTCTCTGAGGGACTGGACAGTCATTGCCATGGTCATGGGCTCAATTTGGCGGATCCCAAGCCTCTAGTCCCTCTAGTCTCTAGGATGACAAAGAAGCCCGCCTTTTTTCCCATTGGAAGGAATCATCTCCCCAAAGCTCAGCAACCACATTCTAGAAGCGTCTCCTGCTGACATCTTCATACAAAGCCATAAATATGTGTGTTCAAGAATGTTCCCACAACTAGGTAGATGGTAATAGCTGCACAACCTTGTGAATATATCAAAATTGCCTGAATTGTAGACTTTAAAGGGTTGGAATTTATGATATATGAATTGTAATTCAATAACAACAATAGAAACAATAAGGGACGTTTCCAGAAACCCCGTTCATCATAGCACAAAGATCGGAAACAACCCGGATGTCTATCCACAGGGATCTGTTAAATACACTTGTGGGGTCATCAATGCGTAAACATGGAGAAGTTAAGAAGAATGAGGTGTGTCTGCATTTGCAGATGTGGGAAATGAAGGTGAGGAACTGAGCGTGTAGCATACTACCATTTGTAATAGAAAAGTATGTACACATACACAGAAAATACTTCTAGAAAGCTCGTTGGGACTTTCTTAACAGGAACTTTTAGGGAGTGGAGATAGGGTTTTGCCTTCACTGACAGTTTCTACCCTCTCTACTTTTATTCATTTTAAAAAAGACTTTTATTCACTTATTAGACAGAGAGAACGAGATAGCACAAGCAGGGGGAGCATCAGAGTGGGAGGGAGAAGCAGGCTCCCCACTGCGCAGGGAGCCAGAGGTGGGGCTCGATCCCAGGACCCTGGGAGCACGACCTGAGCTGAAAGCAGATGCTTCACCGACTAAGCCACCCAGGAGCCCCTACTTTTATTCATTTTTTAAAAAAGATTTTATTTTTAAGTAATCTCTACACCTAACATGGGGCTCAAACTTACAACCCCGAGATCAAGAGTCACACACTCCCCCAACTGAGCCAGCTAGGTGCCCCTACCCTCTCCAATTTTAAAAAACACATATGTTGGGGCACCTGGATGGCTTGGTTGGTTAGACATCTGCCTTTGGGTCATGATCTCAGGCTCCTAGGATGGAGCCCTGCATCTTGCATCGGGCTCCTTGCTCAGTGGGGAGCCTGCTTCTCCTCCTCCCTCTGGCTACTGCTCCCCCTGCCTGTGTTCTCTTTCTTTATCAAATAAATAAAATCTTAAAAAAAAACACGCTTGTGTATAACTTTTATGCAAACATACATTTTAATTATCACAAGAAATATCGAAAATGCAAAAATAAAGAATTGGGGAGAAGAACGCTCCAGGCAGAGGGAGCCGCAGTGCCCGGTCGCTGAGGTGGGAATGTGCTGGGTGGGCTGGGGCATCAGCCAGGGGCCGTGTGTGGCTGTTGCCGGCTACTGATCAAAGAACAGACTGTGAGGAGCTCTTGCGGGGCATTTTCTATATTCCTGGCATTTTGTTGTGGGGCAGTGGTGAGTAAGACTGAGGTATTTCTGGTGGGTACGTGGTGGGTAAGACTGAGGTAGTTTCCCAATTCCTTCCAACTCCCAGAGTTGGTGGGAGGCCCCGGGTCTTGGAGGGAGTCCTCTCTTGCCTTCTTTCACCCCCTCCCACCTTTTCTCCAGGACCCATCAAGTCCAGAGTAGGCAATGACCCTCGAGCAGAGGACTTCACCTTCCTCAACCTTAGTTGTCCATCCGCAAAATGGGAATAATGAGAAAGCCTATCTCAGTGGAATTATCGCGAGAATTACCAGTGTTCTAAAAGTAGTTTGAATTACTGCGAATATTATTAGCCTGCCTCCAGCTCTGCCTGCTTGGGCTGCCTATTCAACAGTAAGAGTATAATTATTCTCACAATTATACAGAGAGACGGGCGGGGCTGGTATGACTATGCCCATTTTGTACATAAGTACAATGAGGCACGAAGATGAAAGGGGCTTTCGAACTTAGTGGAAAATTCAAGACGGGCAGAATTTAGGGTTGTACAAAATACGAATTTGAATCCCTGCTTTGCAGCCTACTTGCTTTGTGATTTTAGGCTAGTTAGCTCTCTGAGTCTGAGAGTGAACCCTACTTGTCAGAAAGGGACCAGGCCTCAGCCCTCACAGGACTTCACGGATTAAAAGCTGCTGGAAAAGAAAAAGGCCTCCCATAGTGCTTGGAGCCTGGCAGCTGCCCAGGAAATAGCTGCTATTAGGGTGATTATTCTGTAAATATTCTGAATGATAATAATATTTATGGACCGAGGTGTCGCCTGTGTTCCGTGCTGAGGTCAGAGGAGAGACCAGGTCTTGCGGTCTCTAACTCTTTCCCTAAGACCAGCTCCTGCCCTCCCGAGCCCCACTGGGAATGAGGCGGAGAGGCCCTCGGTGATGCAAATGAATGTTGACTTTTCATTAACAAAACAATGAGCTCGTTGACACCTGCGGTGGAAATGTTTAAAACTTTGAAAAGGAGAGAAATCGGTTCACAAGTGTTTGTTGGTATCCTCACACCCTGCTCTACTGGTCAATCAACATTTCCCAAGGCTGCGGGACAACCCCAGGTTGGCCGCCTGTTGAGGTCTCTAAAACGCTGCGTGAACTGGGGCCTTACAGTGTTTCAGGCTGAAGGATGCTAATCGCTCAGGGCTGGGCTGGGGCGGGCTTTGATGAAATGTGTATGCAGGGCCTGGGGCCAGTTAGAAACGAAGCAATTTTTCAATCAGTTTATTTTGCCCCAAACCGCCACCAGCTCACCCTTAACTTCAGGAGGACGCGGACCACCCCCTTTGGGGATCACGGAGCCGCTGTCAGTCTCCTGGGGAAGACATGGGGGAGGAACATGGTGAGGAGTAAGGAATGAGGACACCTAGAGCCATCAAGCTGGGTACAGAACAGGCCGGTTAGGTAAGCCATAGAGAGATACCAATAAAAAAACCCAACTGTTTTTCATATATGTGAAGATATTCACTAAAGTGTATCCACTAAAATATTGTTTCTAGAACCTAGAGAATGAAAACAATTCCAGTGTCCAAAATAGGAGACAGATTAAATACATCGTTTGACATTCACACAATGACTGGACCAATACGGCTTTTTAAAATAGAAGGTAGATCCTAACATGAAAATCTGGGCTAATCTGCAAGATTTATTATTCATAAGTAAGCGGAGATATCTCATGTTCATGGAGAGGAAGTATCCGGGTTGTAAAGATACAGTTTTCTCCAAATTGGTCGGTAAGAGTCAATACAATGCTAATAAAACTTACAACAGGATTTTTTAAAATGAAACTCAACAAGTCAATTAAAAAAATATATAGGGAGGGGGCGCCTGGCTGGCTCCGTCGGAAGAGCACGTGCCTCGTGATGTCGGGGTCGTGAGTTTGAGCCCCATGTCGGGTATAGAGATTATTTAAATAAGGAAATTTTTAATATATATATATGGGGGCATGGATGGCTCAGTCAGTTAAGCGTCTGCCTTCGGCTCAGGTCATGATCCCAGGACCCTCATGATCCCAGGGTCCTGGGATCGAGCCCATGTTCAGCTCCCTGCTCAGTAGGGAGTCTGCTTCTCCCTCTGCCCTTCACCCCTTCATGCTCTCCCTCTTTCTCGCTCTACTCTCTCTCTCTCAGATAAATAAATAAAATCTAAAAAAAAAAAAAGAAGGAATCACCAAAACCAGCTCAGGAATATAAAAAGTTCTGATAAATGACAGGGGTGGTAGAACACATCAAAGGAGGGACTGTTTGATAAGTAGAACTATAACAAAAATTGTCATCCATATGGGAAAAAATAAAGTTAGATCATTGCCTCACACTATCCACAAAACCCAGCTCCAGATGTAAGAACTTAATTATCAAAAGCAAAACTTTAAAACGTTTAGAAGGAAATCTAAAGGAATTTCTTTCTGGACTTGGGGTAACAAAGAATCTCTCTCTTTTTAAATATTGTATTTATTTACTTATTTTAAAGGTTTTATTTTTTAAATTTTTAAAATTTTATTTATTTATTTATTTTTACAGAGGGAGAGAGTGTGAGCAGGGAGGGGCAGAGGGAGAAGGAGAGAGAATCTCAAGCCAGGCTCCACGCTTAGCACAGAGCCTGATGCAGGGCTTGATCCTACGACCCTGCGATCACGACCTGAGCGGAAATCAAGAGTCAGACGTTCAACCGACTGAGCCACCCAGACGCCCCTTAAAGATTTTATTTTATTTTTTAATTTTATTTATTTATTTGACAGAGATAGAGACAGCCATCGAGGGAGGGAACCCAAGCAAGGGGAGTGGGAGAGGAAGAAGCAGGCTCATAGTGGAGGAGCCTGTTGTGGGGCTCGATCCCAGAACGCCGGGATCACGCCCTGAGCCAAAGGCAGACGCTTAACGACTGAGCCACCCAGGCGCCCCTTAAAGATTTTATTTTTAAGTAATCTCTACACCCAACATGGGGCTCAAACTTACAACCCTGAGATCAAGAGTCACACGCTCCACCGACTCAGCCAGCCAGGGGCCCCACAAAGAATCTCTCTCTTTTTTTTTAAAGATTTTATTTATTTATTCGACAGAGATAGAGACAGCCAGCGAGAGGGAACACAAGCAGGGGGAGTGGGAGAGGAAGAAGCAGGCTCATAGTGGAGGAGCCTGATGTGGGGCTCGAACCCAGAACTCCGGGATCACGCCCTGAGCCGAAGGCAGACGCTTAACTGCTGTGCCACCCAGGCGCCCCCCCACAAAGAATCTCTTAATTAAACAAAACAGAAAAGACTAATCATAAAAGAAAATATTAATACATGGATTATATATTTTAACATATAAGAAAAGAAAATGAAATGATAAGCTACACATTTGCAGAAGAAACGTGCAAACACATATAACCATCCAAGGATACTTCTCGAGATACTTTAAACAGCTTCTGCAAATCAATAAAGGACAATAAACCAGTAAAAAAAAAATGGGTAAAAGACTTGAAAATGCATGTAAAAGAAAAGGAAACGTGGCTGAAAATCTCACGAAGGGATCGATGATCGACATCACCAGTAATCAGGGAAACACAAATCAAGATCACGACGAGCTGTCGTACCGATTTATATGCAGTCTGTGGTGACAGTTAAGAAGTCAGGTTTAACACTAAATGCTGGAGAAGAGCAATGGGTCTCTCCTGTCCATAGCTGGCGGGAATGTATATCCACAGCCATTTGGGAAAGCAATGTACCATTTTCTTGTAAAATTGTACACTCGCGTACCTTAAAACCTGGCAGTTCCCCTCTTGGGCAAAAATCCAGGAGCAAGTCTTGCATGTGTGTTCCAGGAGACGTGTATATGAATATTCATAACAACAGTGAATAAATGGCAAACAAACAAACAAAAAACCCAACAACAACAGCAAGAACGCCAACTGCCCTTCAACAGGAGAATGGATAAATACATGAGGGTACATTGACCAAATGAAATATTACAGAGTGAAATTTGAATGAACCACAGCCACACATAACTGTATGGATGATTTTTTAAAAAAGATTTTATTTATTTATTTGACAGAGATAGAGACAGCCAGTGAGAGAGGGAACACGAGCAGGGGGAGTGGGAGAGGAAGAAGCAGGCTTCCCATGGTGGAGCCTGATGTGGGGCTCGATCCCATAACGCCAGGATCACACCCTGAGCCGAAGGCAGACGCTTAACCGCTGTGCCACCCAGGCGCCCCTGTATGGATGATTTTTTTAAACTTATTTATTATTTGAGAGCGAGAGCGAGAGCGAGAACGTGCGCATACAGGGGGAGGGGCAGCAGGAGAGGGAGAAAATCTCAAGCAGACTCCATGCTGAGCGTGGAGCCTGATGCAGGGCTTGATCTCTCGACCCTGAGATTGTGACCTCAGCTGAAATCAGGAGTCAGTCGCTTAATCAACTGAGCCACCCAGGCGCCCCAGGGATGATTTTTATTACTGTAATACTGACTGTAAAAAAAAAAAAAAGAAAACAAAACAAAAACAGGAAGCCAAGGACTACTTACACCATGATACCCTTTTCCTAAAATCCAGAAACACTACAACTGAACAACATATTGTTTCATCATCACATCGAGGACAAAGCCACAAAATTAAAGGCAAGGAAAGAATAAACACAAAATTCAAGATAGTGGCTTCCTGGTTTGTAGAGGGGGAGGAGCAACTTGACTAGGATAGAGGTGAATTATTGTCAATGATCTTAATATTAATAAGTAAATATATAGGGGCGCCTGGGTGGCTCAGTCAGTTAAGCGCCCGACTCTTGACTTTGGCTCAGGTCATGACCTCAGGGTCGTGAGATCAAGCCCTGCATCGGGTTCCGTGCTGAGCGTGGAGCCTGCTTGGGAGTCTCTCTCCTCTGCCCCTTCTCTCACCCCTGCTTGTACACACACTCTCCCTCTCTCAAAAAAATGTAAATATATAAATAAATGAACAAATAAAAACATAAAACAAGTATATAAATAAATAAAAGAGGGCCGTGAACAGAAAGTAACAATGTGTCACAGGTTATGGGTTTTAATTAATCCAATTCTTTCTACCTGACGTCCTTTCTTTAAAAAAAATAATAATAAGCATGTACCAGATGCAACTACTTGCGTAAAAAAATTAGTGGGGGAAAGATCCATTATCCATACATATAAAATGTTTTACATAGAACAGTCTTTCACAAGGTAATCCGGGATTGGGTGGGATGGGAGGTCATGGAGAGGGAGAGTTTCTTTTTACTTTATCCCTGGTGTACTGTTGGAATTTTTGTTTTATTTTGTTTTACGTTGTGCATAGACTACCTTTTCAGCAAGAGGTGTGTCAAAAAAAATTAAAATAAAAACGAAGCTTTTTTATGGCAGATGTTTTAAGAGCTTGCTAATTAGTGGTATTGACGAGGGAGGGGCAAACAGGCACCCTTCATACCCTGTTGGTGGCAGAAATCAGTGAAGCTACTTTGGAGGGCAACATTTAGTAGTGTCTTTGGAAATCTTAAATGCACGTATTCTGACCCAGCAAGTCTCCTCCACTTTAAGAATTTTCTTTACAGGGCGTCTGGCTGGCTTAGTCAGTAGAGCGTGATACTCTTGATCTCAGGGTCATGAGTTCGAGCCCTACTATGGGCATAGGGATTACTTTAAAAAAAAAAAAAGAATTTATAGATTCACTTGTACAGCTCAAGAGATAAGTGTACAAGGTTGCCATCACAGCAGAATACAAAATTAGCTATGCACCATGGTCTACACACACACATGAGTATTTAGCGGCTATTTAAAAGTAAGAGTTAAGTCTGTATGTGTTAACCTGGAAAGATGTTACACATATATTAAGTGTAAAAAGACAAAATGTAGAACCATATATAGAGTGTGACATCATTTTCAGGCATAGAAGACACACATACCCATGGAAAGTTCCTAGCAAATGCAAACAACTATTAACACCGGTTACTTCTGGGGAGTGGAATTGAAAAGGTGAAGGAAAGGACATACTTTCTGGTTTATATTTAATACTGGATTTTATTTTTTATAAAGAGCAAACACTTATTACTGCTGTAATAAAAAATCTATTTTAGGGGTGCCTGGGTGGCTCAGTCGGTTAAGCATCTGCCTTCGGCTCAGGTCATGATCCCAGGGTTCTGGAATCGAATCCCCTGGTCAGGCTCCTTGCTCTTTGCGGAGGCTGCTTATCCCTCTGCCTGCCGCTCCCCCTTCTTGTGCTCTCTCTCTCTCTTTGACAAATAAATAAATAAAATTTTAAAAAGCTGTTTCTAAGTTTAAAAAAATAAGAAAAGTTTAACAAAACCTGTGTATGACCTACACGCCAAGACGCTTTGTTAGGATGCAGAATTGTCAAAATAAATGCAACTTTACCGATACGGGTGAAGTCCTCTTTGCTCTGTGAAATGCTTGTTACCACTTTCACATTTCCCTGATGATTTATGAGGGTGACAATCTTTTCAATACATGTATTGGACATTTGAGTTTCCTCGTCTCCCAACTGCTGTTTCTTGGTCCATTTTTCTGTTGTGAAAACTTCCATGGCATGTCCAAATTGTTTTGCTTTTATAAATAATGAACATCTTCACACATGCGCGTTTGCTCATTTTTCTGATTCATTCTTTAGAATAAGTTTCTAAAAGTGGAATGTCTGAGACAAAGGATATATTTTAAATTTACAACTTTTTTTTCATTTTATGAAACAATCTTCTAAAAAATCCAGATCATAGGAGCACCTGGGTGGCTCAGTCGGTTAAGCATTCGGCTCAGGTTGTGATCCCAGGGTCTTGGGATCAAGCCCTGCGAGCCCCACGCTGCATCGGGCTCCCAGCTCAGTAGGGAGTCTGCTTCTCCCTCTCCCTCTGCCACCCTCATTTGTGTGCGCTCTCTCTCTTGAATAAATAAAATCTTCTTAAAAATCCAAAAAAATCCTGTGTCCATCTACACTCCCCCTATAGCTGCATGTGAGTTTCCGTCTTCCCACACTCTTCCCAGAACTGGGCATCATGATTTTAGTTTCCTTCTTTGAAGGTCAGGGATGTTTTGATTGGTGTGCTTGCTTAAGATGTGCTGGGTTCCACCCGTAAAGTCCCTGCGTTGTTTTGGCTGTATTCTCAAAAGTTCCCAGTCCTCCTAGAGAGGAGAGTGGGGTTCTAGCAGCTCCCCACCCTCTCCTAGCCTCCTGGGACCTCAGCCACTCGACAGCTGCCTTCCGGAGGCTTCTCTCAGAGGTCCCCCGGAAGAGCTATTTGCTAAATCTGGCAACCCTACCCCCAGGTTCCCGTTCTACTCCTCTCACCTAGACTGCAGCAACTGCCCCTGGGTCTCACCCCTACAGTCCATTCTCAGCACCAGCCTCTGCTCACAGTCCTCCTGCTGCACTTAGAATCCCATCTAAACTCCTGAGCTTAGAGCCCTGCCAAATCCAGGCCTGGCCCTCCTCTCAGACCTCATTGCCAACTGTTCCCCAGCCCCCTGCAGCCCCCTGGGCCTCCTGGTTGTTTCCTGTTAGGATAAGCTGGGCCAGCCTCTGAATCTTTATACTTATTTACCTCTGCTTAGAATGCTCTCTCCCCCGAACATTCTCTGTTCAGATGTCGCCACACCAGAGAGGCCTTGCCAGGCCACCTTGCCTAAAACAGCACCTCCCCGGCCCCAACCCTGCTTTATTTTTCCCTGACACACATTACCCGTCATTATTTTATACTTTCACTTGCTTAGTGTGCTTGTTCTTTGTCTTCCCTCACCAGGAATGTAAGCTTGATAAAAGCTGGAACTTAAAGTGTTTTACCGGTTTGTTTTTCCAATATTATCTCCCTGGTGCCTAGGATCATGCCTGGCACTTCTCAGACCTGGATCTGACAGGCTGTCCTGCCCAGAAGCTAAGGGCACTGCCGTGAGTCAGTCTCTCTGGGTTCAAGCCCCTGACTGCTTGCTTTCCAGCTGTGTTGCTTGGGGCAAGTTACTTAACCGTCCTTTCTACCATCTGTAAAACGGGGATGCGAATCTACTTTAGTTGGGTTATCGGGGACATTAAATGAGTTAATCCACGTGAGAACATAGGCTGGTGTTTGGTGTTTGTCATTATTACAGTTTTTGAGTGAACTTAACATCTACGGGTTATTACCATTATACACACATGCAAACGTCACCCGACCCCGATCTCCTGAATATTTAGTATGTGTCTGTCACTCCCCAGCAATGGGTATAGACTCCTACACAGAAATTAACAAGATAGACGTGACCCCTCCCCTTACCATGAGTCTTCAGGAACTCAAATAATTATTCCTGGTGTTAAAGTGTTGAGAGGCAACAAAGCACAGAATTTTTCAGGAGATATAACTTAGTCTGAGGGCCAGCAAGAGATCCTGGACCAGGACCCTGGGATCATGACCTGAGCTGAAGGCAGACGCTTAACCAACTGAGCCACGCAGGCGCCCTCTATCACACTCTTTTATGCTTGTTCTCATATGAAACCCCATTGGAATGGAACCTCCGAAAGAGCTGGGACTTTGGGGAGGGGGAGAGAGACTGGCCGCAGGAAGACCAATTAGGAGGTCGGTGCGGATGGCCTGAGTTCTAGAACTTTGATTTGCTAGGAGGGTTAGGAGCAGCTGGCTGGCTGATAGAGAGCCGGGGGCTAGAGGACTCGACAGCCTGAAGCTTCATTTGCATCGCACTTTACACAACACTGAGAAAAGAGCCAATTGTCCATATCAAAGAATGGAGTGGGGAGGCAGTGGAGTAGTGGTAGTGAGGAAGGGCGACTCAAGTCCCAGCAGTCCCAACAAGCCAGTTCTTGGCACTGTCCCTGGTTTTGAGTCATCAAAGACTAAGGATCAAGTGTGGGGCTGGAGAGAAATAGAATATAGAAATATTGGGGCACCTGGGTGGCTCAGTTAAGTAAGCATCTGCCTTCGGCTCAGGTCATGATCCCAGGGTCCTGAGATCGAGCCCCATTGGGCTCTCTGCTCTGCGGGGAGCCTGCTTCTCCCTCTCCCTCTGCCTGCTGCTCCCCCTGTTCGTGTCAAATAACTAAATAAAATCTTTAAAAAGTAAGAATAGCGAAATATGTTATATTCTAAAACTCTTTTTAAAAGATTTTATTTAGTTATTTGAGAGAGAGAGAGAGGGAGCACCAGCAGGGGGAGGGTGAGAGGGAGAGGGAACAGAGAGCCTGACGGGGCTCCGTCCCAGGATCTTGGGATCATGACCCGAGTTGAAGGCAGATGCCCAACCTATTGAGCCACCCAGCTGCCCCAAGACTATAGACATCTTTAAGATGTAATGGACAAGACTTGGTGGCCGAATGTGGGACATGAGGGAAAGGGAGGGTGATGTCTTCGTTTCTAGTTTAAGCAACTGGGGGGATGGTGATGCCATCTCCTCAGAGCGGATTTTGTGGTTCAACTGGGAGGCCTGGAGGAATCCAGGAGTCAGGCAGATGGGAACACAAGTTCCGAGCCGGGAAAATACTTGGCTTAAGAGACGGTAATTGGAATGCGCAATGAAATCATGACAAAATGCCTTTTTCTTCTGAGATCTCTTTAGGCAAATTACCAGAAAAGCTGACATGCAAATGCTTTCTGGTTGCAGACGGGCTTCTCTACTTCATCTAGACTGTTCCATAACCCTCAGATACTTCTAGCAATGGAGGGTCCCTGTAAAGGAAGGGTTCCAGAAGCTTAAACTTCCTTAGCTTCAGGGTATCTGCCTCTGCCCTCGCGCATGTGTTGGACGAGAGAAGGCAATTGAGGAAAGAGTCTGGAGGAATGCTTACAACTGATGGACGGGTCCAGGAGACGTGGCCTGTGAGGGAGACTGAGAAGGGGCGTCCGGGGAGGTAGGAGGTAGGAGGAGACTGGGAAAGGCTTCACAGAAGGCAAGAAGAATGGCTGTTCAGAGGATCGTTATCACTAGCGATCAGCTGTCTGCCAAGTTCTGCTAACGCTGCCTCCGCAGCGTCTCTCCCTCTGACTCCACTGCCACCTCCTGGCCAACAGTCCCCATTACAACGGGGTATCTGCCCTAGCTTCTCTATTTCCAGCCTCTAGTGGAGCCTGGACCATGCCCATCCCTCCTCAACAACATTCAGTAGCTCCCTGTCACCTCCAAACTCATCCCACTACCGAGCCTGGAATGCTGGACCTTTGGCCGCCTGGTTGCAGGTGACTTATCTATCTCAATCTGCTCCCTCATAAAGAAGATAAGCTGATCTAGTCACTATCCCCACAACCCTCAGCCTTGTTGTGGCTGCGTCATCTTCCTGAATTGCCCACCCTTCATGCCTACATTTTTCAAGGTCAGGCTCAAATGACATCTGAAGCCCTCTCCGATACCCACTGGATCTGATCTGACCCTTGACCACCTTCTCTTGTGACATTAAAACACTGCCCTCGTTTTCACCAAGCTCACAGATCACCCCCAATGAAACTAAATTCTTGAGAGTAGAGACTGTGTCATCTTCTCTCCTGTCTCTCCCATTTAACCCAGTACAGGGCCTGCTACTCAGTGGGCAGCGGAAACGCTGGTCAGGAGAGCACACCCACTACCACCCAAATATAGGAACAAGAAGTCACAGATTCAACTACCCCTCAGGAGCCAGATAGGACATATGCGTGAAGTCACCCAGTATGAGACAATTAGGAATGGTGGGGCCTATGGCAAGCGGGAGCTTTCATTCTTCTGCCTAAAGTACTAATAACACTCAGAACATTAAAACAGTCTGTAAAGCATATCTGAAAAGCAAACTTGACCTGAAGAGTCATGAGTTTGACTCTGAAATATGGGTCAAAGTACACCCCTCTATTTAGGTGGTTCTTTAGAACTTTCAAAGCAATTTTGCATCAGCAACTCTATCTCCCTTTTTTTTTTTTAAAGATTTTATTTATTTATTTGACAGAGATAGAGACAGCCAGCGAGAGAGGGAACACAAGCCAGGGGGAGTGGGAGAGGAAGAAGCAGGCTCACAGCAGAGGAGCCTGACGTGGGGCTCGATCCCATAATGCCGGGATCACGCCCTGAGCCGAAGGCAGACGCTTAACCGCTGTGCCACCCAGGCGCCCCTAGCAACTCTATCTCCCTTATATACACGTGAGAAAAGTGAGGCTCAGAGAAGTGAGATGCTTCTTAAGATGACATAGCAAGGAATTAGCAGCCCAAGGCTAGGTCCAACCCATTCGGACTCTGGCCTGGCTTCCTGTCTTCTGAAGGTGACGTGAAGAGGGTCTAAAAAAGATGGGGATCATTCACTTTTTAAAAATCAAGGCTATTTTTTAGAGCAATATTACATTCACGGCATCGAGGCGAAGGTACAGAGATTTCTTATATACACCCGGTGCCCACACATGCAAAGTCTATTACCAACATCCTTCACGATAGTGGACATTTGTTACAACTGATGAACCTACATTGACACAGTCTAATCACCCAGAGTCCATGATTTACATTATAGTCAACTGTTGGTATTGTATATTTTATGGGTTTAAACAAATGTATGATGACATGTATCTACCGTTAAGAGTATCATAGACAGGGGCGCCTGGGTGGCACAGCGGTTAAGCGTCTGCCTTCGGCTCAGGGCGTGATCCCGGCGTTCTAGGATCGAGCCCCACATCAGGCTCCTCCGCTATGAGCCTGCTTCTTCCTCTCCCACTCCCCCTGCTTGTGTTCCCTCTATCGCTGGCTGTCTCTACCTCTGTCAAATAAATAAATAAAATCTTTTTTAAAAAAAAAAGAGTATCATAGACAGTATTTTCTGCCCTAAAAATCCTCTGTCCTCTCCTCCTATTCATCCCTCCCTCACTGACCCCTGGCAACCACTGATCTTTTTAGTCCCCATAGTTTTGCGTTTTTCAGAATGTTGTACAGTTGAAACAATACAGTAGGTAGCCTTTTCAGATTGGCTGCTTTCACTGTGCATTTAAGTTTCCATGTTTCTCTCTCTCTCTCTTTCTTTTTTTAGAGAGGGAATGGGGGGAGGAGGGGCAGGCTCCATGCCCAGTGCAGAGCCAAATGCGGGGCTTGATCTCACAACCCTGAGGTTGTGACCTGAGCCAAACTCAAGAGTTGAATGCTTAACTAACTGAGCCAACCAGGTGCCCCTCCTCTGTTTCTTTGTGGCTCAATAGCTCACTTCTTTTTAGTGCTGAATAATATTCCACTGTCTGGATGTATCACGGTTTATCCATTCACCTACTGAAGGCCACCTTGGTTGCTCCAAGGTTCTGGCAATTATGAATAAAACTGCTGTAAACATGCACTTGCAGGTTTTCGTGTGGATACAAGTTTTTTTTTTTTTAACTCCTTTGGGAATTAAAAGGAGTGTGATAGCTGGACTGTATGGTAAGAGTATGTTTACTTTTTTTAAAAAAAAGATTTATTTATTTGACAGAGAGACAGCCAGCAAAAGAGGGAACACAAGCAGGGGAGTGGGAGAGGAAGAAGCAGGCTCCCAGCGGAGGAGCCCGCTGTGGGACTCGATCCCGGAACACCAGGATCACGCCCTGAGCTACCCAGGCGCCCCAAGAGTATGTTTACTTTTGTTAAGAAACCACCAAACCATTTTCCAAGGAGGCTGTACCATTGCCACGAGCAATGAATGAGAGTTCCCATTGTTCCACATCCTCGTTGGCATTTAGTGTTGTCAGTATTCCGAATTTTGGTCGTTCTAATAGATGTGTAGTGGCATCTCATTGTTGTTTTAATTGGCATTTCCCTGATGACAGATGATATGGAACATCTTTTCATTGGTTCATTTGCCATCTGTATGTCTTCTTTGGGGAGGTGTTTGCTAAGGTCTTTGGCCCATTTTTTAATCAGGTCGTTTTCTTATTGAGTTTTAAGAATTCTTTGAATATTTTGAATAACAGTCCTTTATCAGATGCCTTTTGTAAATGTTCTCTCCCGATCTGTGGCTTGTCTTCTCATTCTCTTCACATTGTCTTTCACAGAGAAGTTTTTAATATTAATGAAATGCAGATTACTAATTATTTCTTATATGGATCATCCTTTTGGTATTGTTTCTAAAAGGGCATCAGGGGCGCCTGGGTGGCACAGTGGTTAAGCGTCTGCCTTCGGCTCAGGGCGTGATCCCGGCGTTATGGGATCGAGCCCCACATCAGGCTCCTCCGCTATGAGCCTGTTTCTTCCTCTCCCACTCCCCCTGCTTGTGTTCCCTCTCTCGCTGGCTGTCTCTGTCTCTGTTGAATAAATAAATAAAATCTTAAAAAAAAATAAATAAAAGGGCATCAATATCACAGTCAAGGTCATCTGATTTTCTCCTATGTTGTCTTCTAGGTTTTACACAGTTTTGTTCTTTACATTTAGGTCTGCGATCCATTTTGAGTTAATTTTTGTGAAGGGTGTAAGGTCTGTGTCTAGATTAATATTTTTGCTTGTGCATGCCCAGTTGTTCTAGCTCCACTTGTTGAAAAGAGTATTTTTGCTCCATTGTATTACCTTTGCTCCTTTGTCAAGATCAGTTGACCATATCAATGTGGGTCTACTTCTGGGCTCTCTATTGGCCTATTTGTTCCATTGACCTCTTTGTCTATTCTTTTGCCAATATCATACTGTCTTGATTACTGCAGCTTTACAGTAAGTCTTGAAGTCAGGTAGTATCAGTCTTCCAATTTTGTTCTCCTTCAATAATATCTTGGCTATTCTGGCTCTTCTGCCTCTCAGTATAAACTTCTGAATCAGTTTGTTGATATTCATAAAATAACTTGCTGGGATTTTTACTTGGATTGCATGGAATCTATAGATCAAGTCGGGAAGAATGGACATCTTGCCAATATTCAGTCTTCATCACTCACTTTTCATTCAACTGAAATTTCATTTGTCAAATGGAACAATCTCCTTTTCACAGGGTTGTTTGAAATGGTTTTCATCATTCAGTAATTATCTAGAGTACTGTAATCCCTGTGACAATGTCCCTGCTCTCAGGGAGCTTATCTTTTAGAGCCGAGGGGAGCATACAATAAACAAGCATACAAATAAATTAGTAATTTCAAGTAAGTGTTGTGAAGAAAGCAAGGAATAGGGAGTGACTGGCAGCGAAAGGGTTCTTTAATGTCAAGGAACTTCTCTGGGGAGGCAACATTTGAACTGAGACCTTCATGAAAAGGGAGAGCTAGCCATGAGGAAAAAACAGAGGAAACAACAAAAATGAAGGCTCTGGAAGCAGAAATGAACTTGATAGATGGTTTGGAGAAGGGTATGGTGGCTTCAGTATAGCGAACAAGGGATAAATGAAATAATAAAAAAAAAGTACTCATGGGTCATATCCTGTAGGACATTTATTTTAAAAATTTAAGTAAAAATCTTTGCTTTGAGGTACACAAAGTATACACATTTAAGTACACAGCGCAGTGAGTGTTTATATCCGTATATACCCATGAAAATGACCTCGTCCAGATCAAGATAGAGAATGGCGGTCAGCAGACATTTTTGGTGAAGCACCAGACAGAAAATAGTTTAGGCTTTGTGGACCTGGGCCTTTGTTGCAACTACTCGGCTCTAGTATTGTATGTAGTACCATAGGAAAGCAGCCATAGGCGCCATGTTAATCAACAGGTATGGTGGAATTTCAATAAATCTTTAGTTACAAATGCTGAAATTTGATTTACATTTACTTTTCATGTGTCACAAGAGTTTTCTTTCTTCTTTTGGTTTTTACTCAACCATTTGTAAGTGTAAAAACCATTCTTAGACTTGTTAGCATTCTTAGCTTGCAGACTGTACTAAAACGGGTGCTGTACAAGACTTGTCCTCTAAGCCATAGTTTACCGACTCCTGATACACATTTCTAGTATCCCCCTTGTGGCTCTTCCCAGGTAAAATCCTTCTCTCTCAAAGGTTATTATTTTTATTTTTAACGCCATCAATTAGTTCTACCTGCTCTTGAACTTTATGTAAATGGGATCATATGTTCTCTTGTGTCTGGCTTCTTCAGCTCAACATGTCTGCCCTGTGGAGACTTTAAGTCACGATACACAATGGGGTTTCATTTAAATGAATTAAGATGCCATTTGGGGGTCGTAAGTGTGAGAGCAACATGATCTGATTTCTATGTAAAGGTCACTCCAGTTGCTATGTGGAGAATGGAGTAAAGGGAAACAGGAATGGATGTGGGAAACCCAGTCAGGGGCAATCCAAACAAGAGATGATGGTGGCTGGCTCAACGGCGATAGTCATGGAAGTAGAAGAGAGATTTGGGGTTTATTTTCAGTTTGAGCTCTCAAGAATCCAATACCAGTTATTTTTGTTTTTAACCAAGTATTATAACACAAGCAGTTCACACTAATAAATCTCCTGAATAATCTGAGACTGGCTTAGTGGATTTTCATGTATAAACCATGTTCCTATCCTCAAGGGGTTAATAATACTTTTTGGGGTGGGGTGGACAGACCATGAATCCAGATATGATGCAATCAGTGCTTTCTGAAACCCAGGGGGCTATTGGAGCCAATAGTATGAAAACCAGCCTACGTGTGGTCAAATGAGATCACCTGGGGGTTGTCACCCTCGAGCTTTATTTTGAAGGAAGAATAACTGAAAAAGCATGAAAAGGTTTATGGGAAGGACAAGAGATGTGAGATCTCTTGGGAGCTCAGTATGGTTCTATGATAGGGTCTCAGAAATATGTAACCTTGGTATGGGGGGAAAAAAAAAGGCTGAACTGGGCCTAAATGGATGGGCGTTCATCCACATTTTCAAACAATCTGTCCTGGGTGCTTCCATATGACTTGAGGCTCCAGCATAAGCCAGAGGTAGCAAACGGGGAACCTGTGGCTGAATTTGACCCTTAGATGTATTTTGGCCTGCAGGGTGACCACTGGAAGAGTGGTTTGAACAGTGGCTGTTCTTGCGGGACAGAGCATATTGTCTCCAGTCCCTCACATTCCTCACCTGACCCTCTTCACTTTACTTATATTACCTTCCTGGCTCTTTTAGGTATTCGAGTTTTTTTCTTTTTTTACATTTATTTTCTTATTGAAGTATAATTAACATACGTTATGTTAGATTCACGGGAACACGTTTTGAGTTTTCAATCTCTGATCTTTGCTCTAAGAAAAACAGATCTTCAAATCAGTGATACTGAGAGAAGGATGCACCCTCTGAGTAAAATAGGTAAGAACTAAACTGAGTGGATGAAGAGGAGCTGAATGAGAACTTTATCGGGGCTTCCTAACCTGGCTCCCAGGGTGGGCTTTACTTGGTAAATTTTGTGTGTGTATCCTTGTGATTTAGACTGTTTGGCTATGAATCCAGGCTTTGGGCTCTGTCACTGGTTAATCTATGAGCTTCAATTCATTTGTAAAACGAAGCTTGTCGGGATTAAAAGAATTAGTGCACAAAGTGGTCTCAGTAGAAGGTAACTGTTATTATTCTATTCTGGGGTGAGGGCATCTCAGAGGAGTTCTTACCCTAGAAAGTTGGCCAACAAATGGCATATAGGTGCTTGGGAGCTATCGGGAATCACACCCTTGTGTAAAACGAAGCAGCTATGTAAGCAGACTGCTGTGGGGAATCCAGAGGCCCAGGCTCTACTGCTAACTTGCTGAAAGTACCTGACAAATTGCTTCAGCTCTCTGGGTGATCTATTAAAAAACGGAGGACTGGTCTGAATTGGCAGCCGCAATGCAGCTCCACTGACACTTGCTCTGGTGGAGGATAAAGACGCTCTGCCGCGGGGCAAGCGCGGAGTCTCCAAAGGGACTACATCACCCAGCCTGCTTTGCGCTTCAGGCAGCGCCCTACGCTTCACGCGAGCCTCCCCGTTCCCCCAACCTCCAGTTACTGTCTCTCGCGAGAGAACGGGCCGCGCCGGCGGTAGCGATAGTGAGCTGTGGTGGTGGTGCTGGTGGTGGTGGTGGCGGCCGAGACGGCGGCGGCCATTTTGGTGGGGCCTCGGAAGCGGCGGCGGCGGTTCGCTGAGAGTAGCGTCTTCCATTTTTCCCACCCACCGCCCGCATCTCTGTGCCGTGAGAGGAGGCAGTGGAAGCAAGGCGGTGGCAGTAGCCGCGGGCCCCAGGGGAATTTAAAGGCCGCGAAGGCGGCAGCCAAGAGGGGGCCCTCCCCCCTCCTCGGCGGGAGGGGGGGTGGTGCGCACGCCCCCGAGGACGCAGGTAAGGAGAGGGAGACAAGATGGCGGACGCTCCACAGTTCCCCCTCCCCTGACGGGTGACTGCGCGCGCATCTTTCCGCCACCGCCTCTCCTCCCACCTTCCCGGGGTGCTGCGCGCGCACCTTCGGCCGGGGCCCCGGGGCCGGTGCGCGAGGCTGTCGGCGCGCGCCCATAGAGACAGGCTGAGGGGGGCCAGGCCGGCCAGCACAGGGCCCGGGCGCATCTCCTCTCCCCTCCCGCCCGTCTGCGCACGCGTGCCTGAGCGAGCGAGCGAGCCCTGAGAGGACGGACCCAGGTGCGCTCCTGCCCGCCCACCAACCCCAGCCCCCCCCCCCGGGGCGCGCGGGAAGAGGAAGGGGGGCGTGGGACGAGGAGTCGGGGCGCGCGCCCACCATATCCAGTCAGTAACCAGGACCTGGCGGCACGAACCCTCCCTTGTCAGCCCTTCGCGGTCTGGTGGTGGGGGGCTCCCTGACGGGTAGGGATGAGAGACTTCCCAGCTTGCGACCCTTGTGTGCGTGGGTTTGGGCTCTGGCGGGAGCCCCCGGGCGGTGCGCGCAGCCGGCTCGCTTCACCTCCAGGCGCGCACGCGCGGGCCCCTCCCCCAGTCCGTAGCGCACGTTGGGTGGGGTGGGAGTCTAAGAGGGGGCGGGACTATCTTAGGGTTAGTGGCAACTTGGGGCAGAGGTCAAGGGTCACGCCGGGTCAGTCTGTTGGAAGGAGTTGGGAGAGAACAGTGAAGCCGGGGGTCAAGAGTTCAGCTGTCTTGGATTCTGGTTAGCTCGGGTCCTGTGAATCTGTTGCGGAGGAAGGAGTGAATGGAAGGCTACACCGTGGTGAAGGAATTTCCTTAAACACTGGGGAAACACTTCCGGGCCTTTGGTGGGTTTACCCCACCTGTTTCCGGGGCATGGTTCTTTGCTGAGCGGTCTTTCTCATTTCTGACTTCTCCTCTAATGTCTCCTGCTCCAGTTCTTGTGTTTGGGGAAGTGTCTCATGGCGCAGGTATAGGAGTTACAGGGCCCTGCCCTGAGGAGGGGAGGATTCTCCTGTGATTCCCTCCAACCCTAACTGCAAAGGAGAGCCAACATCTTTCTGAGCTTCTGGATGTGACAGCTCTTTTTGCTTTGTTATTTGCTCTCAGATCAGTGGTTGGAGCCTTTTACACTTAAGCTTTTCAAAGGTTTTTGTTTTTTGTTTTCCTTTTTTTTTTTGCTTCACTTTGGTGCTTCTCCTCCAGCCAGAGTCTTAGGTCTCTAGGGAATTCTGTTTTCGCAAAACATGATTTGCTTTTATTTTTCGTAAATGTGAGCTTTTCTTTTCACTGTAACTCTCTTCTTTTCAGCCTTTGATTTGGGTATACTTAAAAGCCTCAAAAGTTGTTGTAAAGAAGGCTTTGATAGATGTTGGTAAATGTGGATTTGTTCCTCACTGCTGTTTTCCTTCCCTTCTGTTTTAGGCCTGATTCCTCTCAGTACGGCGGCACCGTGGAAGTACAGACTTTCACAGGGGGTGTGGTCTCAGCTCACACAGGTGAGGGTTCAGATACTGTTTTGTGTACTGATGCGAATGGGAGAGATGTTTGAGATAATTAATGAGAGACATTATAAGTCAGTATTTTTGGTTTGATGATAGTGGTGCAAGAACAAAACTGGACCTGTGGATAGAGAAAGGTCTGATCACCCTGGTTCTCCCAAGGAGAGCAGCACATTCTCCATGGTTTTGGCGTCAGACTACCTCAGTTTCAGTCTGTCAGTTCCTGACTGTGAGACCTTATACAAGGCATTTAGGTCTCTGTGTGTGTTAACTTTCTAACTTATAAAATAGGGAAAGTATTAGTATGCATGCTTCATTTAGGTCAGGGATATTTTCTGTCTCTATCCTTAGTATATAGAAGGAACTAAATAAACATTTATTAAGGTATGAAAAGTACCTGGCTTGCAACATAGGTGTGAGGATTATAGAACATATGCTTAGTAAATTATGACACATAGTGGAAGCTCAAGAAACAGAGGCTGTAATCGTTGTTCATTATCTATTCTTAAACATTCTTGTGTTTTTTGTTTTTTGGGTTTTTTTTTAGATTCATTTATCATTTTAAATCCCATTTTTACTCTTTTTACCCTACTTCAGGTGCTCCAGAGGCCGGTGGACCTGAGCGGAGGCTGGGACGCCCTGGTGGGCCCCGGGCCCTGGAAGGCGGGTCCCGGTGGCCGGTGGCCCAGAATGAGGCCAGCTCCCAGCATGCCCTGCAGCCGGACGCCAGCCCCTCGGCCAGCAGCAGTGGTGATAACGACCCAGTCATTCTTCAGGCGTCCAAAGAGGAGCCTGGGAGTGGGACCATGCAGAGCAGCCCCTCCCCTGCTCACCCTCAGCTCCCAATCCTGCAGACACAGGTTTGAAAGCGGGAAGGGTTCCTTTTCTGCTTCTGCTTTGTGGGCTATTGGCTCTGAGGCAGAAGAAATGTGGCAAGTTAGCCACATTTCCATGATCCTAGCTATCTGTGTTTAGAAAATTTCTGGTGCTCAGGTTGACCATCAATCCTCTTAGATACTTACGTTCTTTTTGACATTAATTTAATATTGATCGCTAAGAGTGTAGAAACTCCTTGTTACCTGAAAAGGGTTGAATTAGACCAGGTTGGAAATGGAGGTTGGAACAACATGCTCCTAAGACTGTGAGCTTTGAGAATAGTTATTTCTTTAGGAATTGAAGCAATGTAAGCCTTGTGGATGGTGTGTAGTGTTTATACTTTTCTCATACTAAGGAAGTGCCAGAGGTGAAAAAATGTGGCTTTTGAGAGTAGACATATAGAGGTTTGCGTAGAGTAGGCTTTTGATGGGTATGGATTTGATACTTATAATTTTCCTGAGCAGCTGGGGAATTTTGTGATATAGTCTTTTGTCATTTAACTGAGATAGGAATTTCAGTGGCACACCTGTGAGGCTACTGTGCCGGAGTGTTGTTTATGAATTTCCTCACTGTCCACATTTAAGTGAGACTTTGTTCTCTACTTATTGTTTGTGCAGTACCTTGTAAAGTAATAGGTGAGTGTTTGAGAACAGTGACCAACCTCCCCCCCCCCGCCTCTTCCCTTCTCACCTTCTTAGTAAAGGAAACTACCAAGATAGATGAAGAATGTAGAGGTTTAAGTGATCTTGGTGGTGGTCTTTGTTGCTTTTTGAATTTGGTGGTAACTCACATTTATTCTAATAGGTGAATCTGCCATACTGGCTGCGTAAAGGAAGGAAGAATAGGGAGTTTATGTGAGTGAAATTCTTGAGGTTCTGAAAGGATCATTAGCATTTGAAATTACATGCTATGGTATTCTCAAATTCAGGAACTGTGTAAATGTCAGGCTATAACTTCTTTGCATGCCAAGCATCTATAAACTTGGACCTGTTATCTTGAACACCTTATCAAAATATCCTGTATATTTGTGTTTATAAAAACGAGGTTGAGCATTTACTCTGGAGGGTTTTTTTTATAAGGTAGAATGAAATGATATGAGAACTTCTGGTATGGTGCTAAGCATTCATTTTAGCTGTCATTTTCCGTTTTTCTAGATGGTGTCGGACGGCATGACAGGCAGCAATCCTGTGTCCCCTGCCTCATCCAGTTCCCCAGCCTCTAGTGGGGCAGGCGGCATCTCCCCCCAGCATATAGCTCAAGATTCCTCTCTGGATGGACCTCCAGGGCCCCCAGATGGTGCCACAGTGCCCCTGGAGGGGCTCAGCTTACCCCAGGCTGCTGACCTGGCTAACAAGGGCCCAAAGTGGGAGAAGAGCCATGCTGAGATTGCAGAGCAGGCCAAGCATGTACGTACTGGGAAGGCCTATGAGGATTCTTCTTTCCTTAACTTCTGTGTCCCATGAGCATTTTATATTTCCTTCCTTGTGGATTTAGAGTATAGGCTCTGCCTTAATGATCTTGAGGAAGTTGCTTGAGGAGCCTCTACTGTAAGGTAGAGGTGGTGTAGTAGTCTAACAGTAGACCATTGTGAGGTCTAAGTCGAAGAAGAATATAGACAAGAAAGTGCTTTGTAAACTGTAAGGCTCTTAAGATTTACTGGTTTCTGCTTCTCATTTCTATCCTCTAGCCTCTTTTGCCTTACCCAGTGGTAAGTGTGGTCCCTGGACCAGCATCACCTGGGAAATTTGTTAAAAATGAAAGTTTGTTGGTACCCCTATTCCACCTATCCATTTAAAGCTTGAGGGTGGGGCCCAGCAATCTGTCTTAAAAAGCACTCCAGATGATCCTGATGCATGTTTAAATTTGAGAGCCATTGGTCTAATACCCTTGTGTTTCTTCATGTTTTCCTCACCATCAGGCTATTTAGTTCCCCTATGTCATCTCTGGCTGTTATTTCCTTTGATTTAGTTTTTGTCAGGAGAGGAAAAGAATAATGAGGGCAGTTGTCTTGAGTTTGTTTTTAAAGATTTATTTATTTATTTTAGAGAGGAAGTATAGGGGGGCAGAGGGACAGGGACAGAGAGAAAAGCCAAACAGAGAGTCCATTCTGACAGGGGGGCTGGATCCCACAACCCTGAGATCATGACTTGAACCGAAATCAAGAGTCCAGTGCTCAACCAACTGAGCCACCAGGCGGCCCAGTTGTCTTGAGTTTTTAAGTCACCTTTGTTGATTTCAAATGCTTTCACTTTTCTGCTTATGAAATTTAATTACTATAGAAACATGTTACCTTTTTGTCATCCTAACTATTTTTTAATATTTTTATGTATAACTTAAGAATTTTCACCAAAATGTATGTTTTTATAAAAATATTTTTGTAAAAACAAACAAGATTGTGTACGTTGGGCTTTCTATTTCTAAGCGTGAACATACTCTTTCTCAAGCAGAATTCGACAGTGATGAAGATCCTTTGTATGCAGTCTGTAAGGAAGGGTATACTCCCTGCTTCTCTGGAGGCTTCCCTTGGAATATGTTTTCCTCAGTCTTTCCTATGTTCTTGGGGCATGGAGATTGAGTGAAATAATGGAAAGAACATGAAATCTGGTGTCTGGAGTCATTAGACCTATTTTTAATTCCCAGCTCTTATCACTTCCTGGTTGTGTGATTTCAAATAAATCACTTAATCTCTCTGATCTTTTTTTCCTCCCTCACTTGAAAAGATTATAATACCTACTTACTTGCAGGATTGGTATGTGGACTTAAGACACACAAAACACTTCATCCAGACAGTGCCTGTATATAATCACTGCCCAAGAATTCAGCTGTGCTCACGAGGTAGCATATATGTGCAGTAGCTTGATTGACGTAGCTCTTCCTCGTTAGGAAGCTGAGATTGAGACTCGGATTGCTGAGCTGCGGAAGGAGGGTTTCTGGTCACTGAAGAGGCTGCCTAAAGTGCCCGAGCCTCCCCGCCCCAAAGGCCACTGGGACTATCTATGTGAGGAGATGCAGTGGCTGTCTGCTGACTTTGCTCAGGAGCGTCGTTGGAAACGGGGTGTAGCCCGTAAGGTATGTCATCAACCAGGCCTACCTTCCATATTTCTTTTCCAGGTTTCCTTTTCCTTGATAAGTGGGTTAGTTTGAAGGGAACCAAACAGAACAAACAGTATAGGGTGCTTATTAATGCCCATAGTCTCAGGAGGCAGGCTCTGACTTCCCAGATTTCTTGGACTTGATTATTCTTTTTGCTCTTGAGGAAGGAGCAGGAGACTGGCCTTGGAGTGTTTTTCACTCTGGTTTCTTGTTCCCACAGGTTGTGCGCATGGTCATCCGGCACCATGAGGAGCAGCGGCAGAAAGAGGAACGGGCTCGTAGAGAAGAACAGGCCAAGCTACGTCGAATCGCCTCCACCATGGCCAAGGACGTCAGGCAGTTCTGGAGCAATGTGGAGAAGGTAGGCATCAGGGACTGGGAAAGGGAAATGCCTTAGGTTTGCTTGGTGGGTAGCATGGTAGCAGGAACAATCAAAACTTCTCCTTGAGAGAGTGAATATTCTAACTTCAGGCAACTCCAGTGACATTTCTGTTGTACATTGGATCTCTGTAGCATTGAGTGCTGTAAAGAAGAAAGAAATACAGTGGAAAAATATGGTCCTGCTTTTGATATTATTAATAGGACTTCTTGATCCCTCTAGGCAATCCGTCCTCTGCAGGGTATTCAGCATGCTTTTCCTAAAACCTCTCAATGCCATTTACCTGTTAAAATACCATCGAAGTTCTTAGTAATCAAATTGTTCTCGTATATTAAGTTTTGTTTCTCAAGTACTACCTGGTTTTTGTCTGTATATTCAGTTTTGTTTCCTGCCAGTTCCTTTTCTTTTCTGCTTCAGATATTATTTTTTTTTGCACATCCCTTGTAACTTACTCACGTTCTTTCTGCTGCCAGGAGTGCCTTTCTCCTCATGCCCATTTAGGGAACACCTTCTTAGTCTCTAAGATTCAACCCCAGATACATTTGTAAATCTTTCCCTGATGCCTGAAGTTTTTAAACTGGTTCTTCTCTTTCCTGTACTCCCTTTGTGCTTTCCTCAGAAGCACTTTAAAGGTCATTTAGTTTTTTCCTCTAGAGGCTAGTACAGAGGAAGTTTCCCTAAATGTGGGGTAAAAGAGTACATGAATAAAAGATTATTTTCGTGACTTGTCTATTTCATGCTGTGGCAGGTGGTGCAGTTCAAGCAACAGTCCCGGCTTGAGGAAAAGCGTAAAAAAGCTCTGGACCTGCACCTGGACTTCATTGTGGGGCAAACTGAAAAGTACTCAGACCTTTTATCTCAGAGCCTCAACCAGCCGCTAGCATCCAGCAAAGCTGGCTCTTCCCCTTGCCTTGGCTCTTCCTCAGCTGCCTCTAGTCCTCCACCTCTGGTTTCCCGGCTGGACGATGAAGGTGTGTGTCCTCTTTGGCTCTGTTACTCTTCCTCATGTACCCTTTCCAGAGCTGAAAACCCACCCTGTGGCTTGCAGGGCCCCGTGGACTTTGTGACCTTGTTCTCCTGCTATAGATGGGGACTTCCAACCCCAAGAGGAGGAAGAGGATGATGAGGAGACGATTGAGGTTGAAGAACAACAGGAAGGCAATGATGCAGAGACCCAGAGGCGTGAGATTGAGCTGCTTCGACGTGAGGGAGAATTGCCATTGGAAGAGCTGCTCCGTTCCCTCCCCCCTCAGCTGCTAGGAGGGCCTTCCAGCCCCTCGAGAACCCCCTCATCTCGTGACAGTGACACCCGAGATGGGCCTGAAGAAGGTGGTGAAGAAGAGCCCTCTCAGGTGTTACAGGTATGGGGAGAATGGGTAGAGGGAGGACTCAGAGTGGGAGCAGAGGTAGAGTTCTGGGGTATAAGGTCGGTTGTGGTTTTCAGGAGTTCTCCCTGGTACAGGGCAGTTGGCTCTCATTTAGGGATGGATAAGGAAGAGTCCGGGTTTGGGGCAAGTTGCATTCTGAGCTGGGCAGTTTTTGGTGCTGTGGTGGAAGAGCGTACTGTCCTCTACTCTTTAACCGCTATGTGGCCTTGAAAAAAATACTTAACCTGGTTCTTGCCACTTCTGTGAAATGGTCCTCATACTCCCTATTGGTTTGTAGGTTTGGAGCTGGGATGATAATCTTGAAGTCTTTTCTGGGCCTAAGCTGTTTCTTTCTCATATGTCTGAGTGCGTGCAGATGGTGCTGGGGGCCTGTGTTTCTTACCTAGCACTTTCACAGATCCTCCTCCAGGCGGTGGGGCCAGGATTTGGTAGCTGGTGCTGAAAGAAAACCCTTGATTGCATTCTTGCCCTGGGACTGTGCCAGTGGCAGCTGTCACTCAGTGGGACAGAGAGACTGTTCTGTGACATCGTATTCAGCATTATACCTTTCTCCTGCTGCTCTAACCTTAGGTCTTCTCCCTTTTCCTTCTTTGCCATACAGGTGAAGCCCCCACCCTCTGTCACACAGCGCAACAAACAGCCTTGGCATCCCGATGAGGATGACGAAGAGTTTACTGCCAATGAGGATGAAGGTCAGGCTTGTTCTCTTATCCTATTGCTCCTTCCCCTTTGAATTATCTGGACTTAACATTTCATGCTTTCTTCTCTCTTCAGCTTGGACTGGGTCCTGTGATTCTGTTCCCATTGATTTTGCTTCATTTTTTTTTCCTAGCGGAGGATGAAGAAGATACTATAGCAGCTGAGGAGCAGTTGGAAGGGGAGGTGGATCATGCCATGGAGCTGAGCGAGTTGGCTCGAGAAGGTGACATTCACCAGACGTTTACTGAGCATCCGCTTGCTGTCTTTTCTGTGCAGAATGCCAGGGATAAAGAGATGAATAAGATACTTTTTATCCCCCTTGGAGGAACTCCAGGTCTAATGACAAAGACAGATGTAAACAAATAATTATAAATAGAATATGACGACTGGTTATGGTGGAAGTTTGAACAAAGTGCTATGATAGCTTAGTGGAGCTAACGTAAGAGGGTGTTGGCCATGTTTGACTTGAACCTTAAAGAGAGATTTCATTTGATATTATCCCTCCCAGTGGAAGGCAGCAGCGTGCACAGTTCTAGCCCAGGCTGTGGGGCTTGGCGTTAGTAGCTGGTGCTGAAAGCAGGCTCTTCTGTCTCCCTTCAGACTTGAGCCCAATAGTGTCTGTAGGAACCTAGATAAAATGAACTGGCACCACGCACACCTCTCCTTCCCCCTTCCCCCCTTTCCCTTGAAGCACCCGGAAGCTCATCCATTGTTTCTTGTTCAGGCGAGCTGTCCGTGGAGGAGCTGCTGCAGCGGTACGCAGGAGCCTACGCTTCCGACGCCTCTGCCCCGGGCTCTGGGACTAGCGAGGATGAAGACGAAGATGAGGGTGAGGCGGACAGCTCTGACTGTGAACCAGAGGGCGCCACAGAAGCCGAAGAGGCTCCTCGAGAGGACAGTAGCAGTCAGTCAGGTGAATGTGTGGTCGTGGGCATACTGGAGGGGAGACACAGGAGGAGTAGGTGTGGTGCGCACTCAGCCTTGGTCTTGTGCTTTAGAATCTGCCGAGGAGCAGAGCGAGGAAGAGGAAGATGAGCATTCAGAGGACGAAGAGACAAGCGGCACTTCGGAATCGGAAGAGTCTGAGTCTGAGGAGTCGGAGGAGTCTCGATCACAGAGCCAAGCAGATGAGGAAGAGGAGGAGGAGGAGGAGGAGGATGACTTTGGGGTGGAGTACTTGCTTGCCCGGGATGAAGAGCAGAGTGAGGCGGATGGGGGCAGTGGACCTCCCACCCCAGGACCTGCCACCACCCTAGGCCCTAAGAAGGAAATTACTGACATCGCTGCGGCAGCTGAAAGTCTTCAGCCCAAGGGTTATACCTTGGCCACTACGCAGGTAACCCCTGACCCCAGCTTCTGCTTTCTCCTGTCTTGACTTTTTTGTTTCTTAGTGACCAGTGCCTCATTTCTGCTGTGATACCTCTCTTCCTCCCTACCAGGTGAAGACACCCATCCCCCTGCTCCTGCGGGGCCAGCTCCGGGAGTACCAACACATTGGGCTGGACTGGCTGGTTACTATGTATGAGAAGAAGCTTAATGGTATTCTTGCTGATGAGATGGGGCTAGGCAAGACAATCCAGACCATCTCCCTGCTTGCCCACTTGGCCTGTGAAAAAGGTAACGAGGCAGGGCCCTTCCTCTTGGGTCTCCTTGGCCAGCTTCTTGCAAAGCCTGTTTAATGGTGACTAGCTGCGGGATGGTGAACACTCACCGTTTTGCGCTGTTTTGGTAGCTTCATTGATTCTGGTCAGTAACTATGGAGATGCCAGCGTAGGTGCTAGGATTCTTAGGAGGGGCCATTAGGATAGATTGGTCAGGGTTATACCTGAGGAACCAAAACAGAGCCCCAAAGTTCGTATTTCCTTACCGTCTCTTTTTTAAATTCTGTCTAAAATCTTTCGATTTTGTTTTTTTTAAATTGAGGTATAATTGACATAGAACATTCTGTGAGTTTCTGGTACCCAGCATAAGGTTCTGATACTGGCACACATCGTGAAATGATTAGCGCAGCAAGTCTAATTAACATCCACTACCACACAGTTACACAAATTTCTTTGTCTTCTGATGAGAATTTTTAACATCTCTTTTAATGATTTTCGAATATGCAATCCAGTATTCCTAACTGTAGTCACCATGCTGTACATCTCTCATTCTTTTGCTAAACAGGTAACTGGGGTCCCCATTTGATCATTGTCCCCACCAGTGTGATGCTGAACTGGGAGATGGAGCTGAAACGGTGGTGCCCCAGCTTTAAAATCCTCACTTACTATGGAGCCCAGAAAGAGAGGAAGCTCAAGCGGCAGGTTAGCTCTCCCTGTGATTGATATTCCCCTGGCCCCACCCCATGCCCACCGCCCATTGATGCGTCTTTTACTCTTAGGCCCTTTCCTCAGAGGAGTTCCTTTTCCTCCCCTTTCTGTTGCTGCCTTCTGCTCCTGGGACTTTCTTTTTTCTCCATACCTGATATGTCCTTTGAGGACCTTAACATGTCTTTTCTTTATCCTTTCTTTTCACTGCACCGTCTGCTGCTTTCTCCTGATACCTCAGGGCTGGACCAAGCCCAATGCCTTCCATGTGTGTATCACGTCTTACAAGCTGGTGCTGCAGGACCACCAGGCCTTCCGTCGCAAGAACTGGCGCTATCTCATTCTGGATGAGGCACAGAACATCAAGAACTTCAAGTCACAGCGCTGGCAGTCACTGCTCAACTTCAACAGGTGGAGATGGAAATGGGGATTTGTGGGAGGGTTAACTTGACCTGAAGGGTAGGATGCTCAGAAGGTCGATACCTTGCTGATCACCTTCCCTCTAATTCCCTCTGTTTCTTTGCAGCCAGAGACGCCTGCTCCTCACAGGAACTCCACTGCAGAACAGCCTCATGGAGCTGTGGTCCTTGATGCATTTTTTGATGCCCCATGTCTTCCAGTCCCATCGCGAGTTTAAAGAATGGTTTTCTAATCCCCTGACTGGCATGATTGAGGGCAGCCAAGAGTACAATGAGGGTCTAGTCAAACGCCTCCACAAGGTAGGGCCTGTAGCAGTTTGGCAGGGGTATTGGGAGTGGCAAACTAGGGGCGGTACCTAGAAAACCTTTAGGGAGAGGGAAGTTGGTGCTGGGCTGAATTCACTCAGTTGTCAGGTGACAGTGTTCTAGTGACTAACCCATTGCTAAATTGAGTGACCTCATCTTAGTCATCATTTTACTTGTTTTTTTCTAATAGCGACATTTCTGTCTTTATTCTCTGAGTAGAATGATACTGCTGATCAGTCCTTGCTTAGATTTCTTCTTATCAGGCTTTCCTTAACTTTCTTTGGATTCTCTCTTGGTTTTTTCTTCTTTTTTTTTTTTCTTTTGTTTTTTTTGGCTCCTCTTCCTTTGTCCAGCTTTTTTTTTCTTAATTTATTTTAGAGAAGGGGGGGAGGAGCAGAGGGAGAGGAACATGCAGACCTGTCCGTGAGTGCAGAGTGTGATGCAGGGCTCGATCCCACTACCCTGAGATCATGACCTGAACCGAAATCAAGAGTCGGACACTCAGCTGCTTTGCGCAGCTTCTAAGTAACATCTCTCAGCATTCTGATCTTTACTCTTTTGTCTCAGTTTATATATCTTAAGGCTTTAAAAACTCTCCAATTTGTATTTTTACTCTCTTAATCAGTTAACCTGTATTTAAATTTGACTTGATATCTTTAATTCAGAGTTTCTCTTGAATGTACTCTATTTAAGCCAAACATCTCAAGTCTTATAGCCTACTATTTTTACTCTGTTTTGTTCAGTCACACTGTTATTTTGGTAAATAGAAACCAGAGTCATCTTTAGTTATGTCTCTTTCCTTCATTATATTTCTATTTTCTGTTTCTTCTATTCAATTTAAAGACTATCCTATCAGATTTTACCTCTTGGGATTTCAGATTTGCCTTTTATTTTCTATGCTGCTGTCACTGCCACAGTTTTTGTTCTCAGCTTCTCTCCTGGATTTCCAACTTTCACAATATTATACATTTGTAATTCCTTCCTGGAATGTAATTTGAGTCATCCCTTCTGCATAATTAGTTGCTCTGCCCTCGGTGTCTTTTTTTTTTTTTTAAGCATTTCTTGAGTGGTATTATCATCTTTATGTGTTTCTCCTTCAACAGACAGTAAAGTCCTGGGTGGAGGGCTTATATTTGATTCCTCTTTGTGTGAGTGATTCCTGGCATGCTTCATGGCTTCATGAGTGTTTACTGAAGGTCTAAGCCAGGTTCTGCTGGTCCTCAGGCCAGGACCCAGCTAGAGGGGCTAGGCTGGGGCTCTGTGCCCGTCGTTCTCCTGTCAGCCCTCCTACTTATTTGCTTTTAGGTTTTGCGGCCTTTTTTGCTGCGCCGAGTTAAGGTGGATGTTGAGAAGCAGATGCCTAAAAAATACGAGCATGTTATCCGCTGCCGGCTCTCCAAGCGTCAGCGCTGTCTCTATGATGACTTCATGGCACAGACCACGTAAGGGAGGATCGAGGGTGTCCCTGGGGCCCTGTACTGGAACAGATGTGATTGTCAGGATGCCCCATTTATTTTTCCTCTTTCCCAGAACTAAGGAGACACTAGCCACAGGCCATTTCATGAGTGTCATCAACATTTTGATGCAGCTGCGGAAAGTCTGCAATCATCCAAACCTGTTTGACCCTCGACCTGTTACCTCCCCCTTCATCACCCCAGGAATCTGCTTCAGCACCGCCTCTCTGGTGCTAAGAGCCACTGATGTCCACCCCCTCCAGGTAAGTTGTTGTTCCCAAGGTTATTGGCCTTACCCCAACCTTGCATCCTTTTCTTTAGGCTTGAGTCCGACCTTTTGCATCCTTCCCTCCTTGTAAACTGAGCACTATTTCCCTGGTTTCATCGTTTTCTAACTGTGTGACTTTGGGCAAGCTAATTATTTATTGATCTCTAACCCTAAGTTTGCTTGTCCTTGAAAGTAGGGATTGTAAAGGCCTATTATCTGCAGTATGTTTGTGAAAATTGTGTTAATGTTTTTGAAAGCGCCTGACATGTTAGTGATACTTAAGTATTATTTTTGTTTTCCTGTTCTTTCCCTCTTTTTGGCCACTCCCCCCCCAAATTTTTGGTCTTGTTGTGGTAAAATACACAAATTTTATCATTTTAACCATATGTTTCAGTGGCATGAATACATTCACATTGTTGTGTGACCACCGCCACCGTCCATTTTCAAAACTTTTTTCATCTTTCCAAATTGAAACACCACGCACACTAAATAATAACTCCTCATTGTCCCCTTTCCCCCAGCCCTTGGCAGCCAGTACTCTACTTTGTCTAAGTTTGACTATTCTAGGTACTTGTAAATAGCAGCATACGGTATTTGTCCTTTTGTGACTGGCTTATTTCACGTAGCAGATTGTCTTCCAGGTTCATCCATGTTGTAACGTGTGCCAGAATTTCCTTTCTTGTTAAGTTTGGGTGATGTTGTTTCATTTGTATGTCTGTATATCTGTATATATCCGCACTTATACATGTATATATACGGCATTTTGTTCGTCTATTTACCCATCAATGGACGCTTTGGGTTATTTTCACCTTCTGGCTATTATAAACAATGCTGCAATGAACATGGGTATATGAATACCAGTTTGAGTCCCTGCTTTCAATTCTTTTGAGTACATAACCAGACATAGAATTGCTGGATCATATGGTAGTTTTGTTTTTGATTTTTTGAGGAACCACCGTAGTGTTTTCCATAGCGGCAGCTCCATTTCACATTCCCACCAGCAGTGCACAAGGGTTCTAATTTCTCCACATCATTGCCAGCACCTGGAATTTTCTGTTTTATTATAATAGTCATCTTAACAGGTGTGAGGTGGCTGTACTTCATTGTGATTTTGATTTGCATTTTCCTAATGATTAGTGATAATAGAGCATCTTTTCATGTGCTTATTGTGTATTTCCTTTGAAGAAATGTCGATTTGGCATATTTGTCCGATTTTTTAATTGGGTGGCTTTGTTGTTGAGTTGTAGGAGTTGTTTGTATGTTCTGGATATTAACCGCTTATCAGGTACATGATCTGCAAATATTTTGTCCCATTCGATAGCTTGTTTTTTCACTTTGTTGGTAGTTTTTGATGCAGTCCAATTGATCAGTTTTTTTCTTTTGTTGCTTGTGCTGTTGGTGTCATATCCAAGAAGTCATTGCCCTATTGGTCCCTTTGACACCATGTTTTTGTGTTCTTCTTGTACCAGCGGATAGACATGGGTCGGTTTGATCTTATTGGCCTGGAGGGTCGTGTCTCTAGATACGAGGCTGACACATTTCTACCCCGGCACCGCCTCTCCCGCCGGGTACTGCTAGAGGTGGCTACTGCTCCTGACCCCCCACCCCGGCCCAAACCAGTCAAGATGAAGGTCAACAGGTACCAGGGCTGAGGGACAAAGGGATGGGTTCCTAGAAAAGGTGGCTACAGCTGGCTGGGAGCAGAAATTGGGGTGAAAAGGAGAGAGTTGGAGGCTAGGCTAGAATGTTTATTATATGGGATGGATGCAAAGTACTGGAGGAATTGGGGGGTTCTGGGAGGGGCCCTTGTGTTTGTCACTGATTTGTTTCCCCCTTTTTCTGCTTGGTGCTTTTCCGTTATTTGGATTTCTTTTCCTGTTTCTCCTTTGTGTCCTTTTCCTTTACCCCCTTTACTTTTTTAATCTCTCTGTTATGTTACTGCTTCATCATCCTTATTCCTTTCTTTTCCTATTCTTTATTCTCCTTCCCTCCCTACCCACCCTTTTGTTTTTGTCCTTATAGGATGCTGCAGCCAATGCCCAAACAGGAAGGCCGGACAGTGGTGGTGGTGAACAGTCCACGGACCCCTTTGGGCCCTGTCCCAGTCCGACCCCCTCCAGGCCCTGAGCTCTCCACTCAACCCACCCCTGGCCCAACCCCTCCAGTGCTGCCAGCACCACTGATGGTGTCGGCCTCGCCCGTTGGGCCCCCGCTTATTCCGGCATCCCGGCCTCCTGGCCCTGTTTTGTTGCCCCCACTGCAGCCCAACAGTGGGCCTCTGCCCCAGGGTGAGTTACAAGGGGGCCAACGTGCTGGGGGCGTTACCTCAGGGAGATTGTTCAGATTGGGGAAGAATAATGAAATTAGAGTGTTGAGGGAGCTAAATTAGAGACAGAGGTGTGTGTTTGATGGCTTGGGAGCATGTATGGAGATTTCTGGGAGCAGGCTAAGGCTTTAGTCAGGGTGTATCTGACAAGATGTTTGCTTTGTGTCTACAGTGTTGCCATCCCCCCTGGGTGTCCTTAGTGGGACCTCACGGCCTCCTACGCCAACCCTGTCCCTGAAACCGGCCCCACCTGCTCCTGTTCGCCTAAGCCCTGCCCCGCCTCCAGGCTCCTCCAGCCTGTTGAAGCCCCTGACAGTGCCACCAGGCTACACTTTCCCTTCTGCTGCTGCCACCACCACCTCTACTACCACGGCCACTGCTCCCACCACAGCAGTGCCAGCTTCTACTCCTGCACCGCAGCGCCTCATCTTGTCTCCTGATATGCAGGCTCGCCTGCCCTGTAAGTTCTCAGGGGTCTGGGAGTGAAGCGTTTGAGATGGGAGGAAGGTTTATGTGCTACAGGGCTGGAGAAAAGCTCAGGAATGTGAAAGCATTAAATTCTAGGTGGCTGATGTGTATAAAGTATTTTGCCGTATACTGGAAATTCGTAATCAAGTCAGGGAGTTCTCAGGTGAGTGGGGGAGATGACCCAGAGATGAGTAAATAGTGGTAAACCTAGCAGTAGAAAGTTATTTGGGGTAAAAGGCAGTGTGGAGTTGGTGGTGGTGATAAGCTTAGTACGGTGGCAGGCCATTAGAAGATAGAAAGGAGATGCTAGGCAAATAAGTGGAAGGTAGCAGCACATCAAAGGCTCAAAAGCTGAGTTCATTGGAATCTGGTAAATTGAGGAGGAGGATTGGAGGAGCTGGAGACCTGTGCTTTGTGGGGCGAGGTGGTGGTGGAGTCATCCATGTGTACATTCAGCCCCTTCTCTGTTCCTAGCAGGCGAAGTGGTCAGCATCGGGCAGTTGGCCTCACTGGCACAACGTCCAGTGGCTAGCGCAGGGGGAAGCAAACCTCTCACCTTCCAGATCCAGGGCAACAAGCTGACTTTGACTGGTGCGCAGGTGCGCCAGCTTGCTGTGGGGCAGCCCCGCCCGCTGCAAAGTAGGTAAAACCCACCCCCTGTCCTGCCTTTTTTCTCCTCTTCCTTGTCTCTTTGTTTTTGTTGCTCTTTTCAGATGTCAGTCTTTATGTTTCTTTCCCTAGCTTTTGGTGGGTGGGGCCAAAGGGAATGTTTGGAGGGGGTCTTTTGAAAAAGATAGGGATGAGGTCATTCTAGAGAAGTTATCCCTTCTCTGTTCTTTCCTTTTCCTCTTGCCCTTGCCTCTGTCCTCCTCCGGCTGATAGCTGCTTCTCTTTCTTTCTCTCTTCCCTTAACCCAGGGAATGTGGTGCACCTGGTGTCCGCAGGGGGGCAGCACCACCTCATCAGCCAGCCTGCCCATGTGGCTCTCATCCAGGCCGTGGCCCCGACCCCTGGCCCCACCCCTGTCTCTGTGCTGCCTTCTTCGACCCCCAGCACCACCCTTGCCCCCACTGGCCTCAGCCTTCCGCTTGCTGCTAACCAGGGTGAGGCTCCTGGCCTTCCTACTTACTTAGCCCTTGCTGGCCTTGGTCCCTTCAGGCATGTCCTGGGCTACTGTCTGTCCAGCCTTCCCTCAGTGTTGTTTTCCCTTGCCAATATCTCCAGTATCTGTCTGCTACCCTCTCCTGCCCCTGGACTATTTCCATCCTTTGGGTCTCTTGTTTCTTTTCTACCTTCCCCTCAATGTAGCTTCCTCTTGCAGTGCCACCAACCATGGTGAATAATACAGGCGTGGTGAAGATTGTAGTGAGACAGGCCCCTCGGGATGGACTGACTCCTGTTCCTCCATTGGCCCCAGCACCCCGGCCTCCGAGTTCTGGGCTTCCAGCTATGTTGACTCCACGCCCCACATTAACCCCTGGCCGGCTACCCACACCTACTCTGGGTACTGCCCGGGCCCCCATCCCCACGTCCACTCTGGTGAGGCCGCTTCTCAAGCTGGTCCACAGTCCTTCGCCTGAAGTCACTGGTGAGTCCAGGTGGCTAAGAGCAGATGTTTTTGCCAGGAATGGACATAGGGTGGTCCGGAGGGTTTCTTAGTCACAGTAGCTTTCCTGTTTATCAGCATACTGATACGCTCACTTTGTAGTGGGCCCCAGAACTAGGCTGCCAAGGTCTTGCCTTATTTTAGAATATACTTCTTAGAATCTTGGAGGGAAAGGAAATGTTAAATTGTCAGAGTCCTTGAATTTTTGACCTCGTGGGGTGGGAGTGAAGGTTTTTCTGGGAAAGGGATGAAGCATGGGGGTAAGGGAAAGGGTGGGACAGGGTAATAGAGCAAGACTAGAATTCTGGGGCTAACTCATCCTCTGTCTCCACAGCTTCAGCACCCGGAGCTGCTCCCTTGACCATCTCTTCTCCTCTCCCCGTGCAATCCTCACTTCCTGGGCCAGCCTCTTCTCCAATGCCAGTTCCCAGTTCCTCCCCCCTCGCCAGTCCTGTGTCCTCTACAGTCTCCGTTCCCGTGGCATCTTCACTTCCCATCTCTGTTTCCACCACGCCCCCTGCCCCAGCCTCAGGTCCACTCCCTGTCCCCATCTCAGCCCCCTTGCCTATTTCGGCTTCCGGCCCAGCTCTGTTGACCAATGTGACTCCAGCACTGGCACCTGTTGTCTCAGCGGCTCCTGGACCTCCCTCTTTGGCACCAGCTGGGGCCTCCTCGTCAGCATCAGCTTTGACTCTAGGTTTGGCCACAACTCCATCCCTGTCTTCATCTCAGGCACCTGGTCACCCTCTGTTGTTGGCTCCAGCCTCTTCACATGTTCCAGGCTTGAACTCAGCTGTGGCCCCAGCATGTTCACCTGTCCTGGTACCAGCTTCTGCTCTGGCCAGTCCTTTTCCGGCAGCACCAAATCCAGCTCCAGCTCAGGCTTCCCTTCTGGCTCCAGCACCTTCCGCATCTCAGGCTCTAGCCACCTCTCTGGCTCCCATGGTGGCTCCACAGACAGCAATCCTGGCTCCTTCTCCAGCTCCTTCTCTGGCTCCTCTTCCAGTCCTGGCTCCATCGCCAGGTCCTGCTCCCCTCCTGGCACCATCGCAGACTCCGGTTCCAGTTCTGGCTTCATCGTCTACTCCAGGAACCTCTTTAGCTTCAGCTTCTTCACTGGTGCCAGCCCCAACTCCTGTGTTGGCTCCATCATCAACTCAGACCATGGTACCAGCCCCGGTTCCATCACCTCTCCCAAGCCCGGCTTCTACACAGACGCTGGCCTTAGCCCCGGCTTTAGCATCCTCTCTTGGTGGCTCGTCTCCATCTCATACCCTCTCTTTGGGAACGGGGAACCCTCAGGGGCCTTTTCCAGCTCAGACCTTGTCATTGACTCCAGCGTCATCCTTAGTACCAGCTCCAGCCCAGACATTGTCTTTGGCACCAGGACCACCACTGGGTCCATCGCAGACGCTGTCTCTGACTCCAGCACCCCCTTTGACTCCAGCTTCTCCGATGGGCCCAGCCCCAGCTCACACGCTGACTTTGGCTCCAGTATCGTCATCTGCTTCACTCCTGACCCCAGCTTCAGTGCAAACATTGACCTTGAGCCCTGCCCCAGTTCCGGTGCCCACCTTGGGCCCAGCTGCAGCCCAGACTCTGGCGCTGGCCCCGGTCTCAACACAGGCCCCAGCTTCCCAGACATCCTCCCTTGTGGTTTCGGCATCTGGCGCTGCTCCCTTGCCCGTCACCATGGTATCCCGGCTGCCTGTTTCCAAGGATGAGCCTGAGACACTGACATTGCGCCCTGGTCCCCCCAGCCCTCCCTCCACTGCTACCTCGTTCAGTGGTCCCCGGCCTCGACGCCAGCCCCCACCACCACCTCGTTCCCCTTTCTATCTGGTAAGTTTTACTCCCTCAGAGAGAGGGAACAGGTAGTTGATTTTCTTTGGAGTGTTGGTAGAGTGGATGGAACAGAACAACATTATTTTTATCTTGGTAAATTACGAAGCCTAGTTTTGTGGACCTGATACTTGAATGTGCAGTTGGACAAGTCCCTTCTCTTTCCTGGCCCTGTCCTCTTACCTGTATCATGGGAATAATAATCTATATTTTGCTTTTCTCAGAGGAGTAATTGAGGACCTAATATGGTTTTGAAACTCTGAAGAATTACTGATAGTTCAAGGCTGCCTTGTTACCATTGGTCTTTTTGGTGCTTGCTTATTCTTGAGTCAGTGTTGGCATGTAATTGGCTCATTTTACGGATGAAGAAACTAGCCCACTAAATGGTGTTATAAAGATGACACAACTTGTGAGAACTCAGACGCATTGACTGCGTTGGTCTCTCCTCCTGAGGCGTTCCTCAGATAGGGAGACTTTGCTCAGTTGCTAAAACCATCACATTGTCAAGTATTTGAACTTGTGAGGGGAGGAGGTTGACACCATGGAATACAGTTCGCTAAAGATCGCGAGCCTCTGACTGATGGGTATCTCTTGTAGTTTCGTTTTGTTTTTTTTTTTTTTTTTTACNACAGTGATCAAGTGGGTAATAAAAAGAACTACGTTTCTTGCCCTTCCATGAACTTGTGGTAGCCAATTTTTTTCTCTTACGTATGTATGGTTCCATATGTTTGGTCAAGTTAAACTTACACTCAAATTAGAGTAAATAATCCAGGAGCTAATAGGAAGAAAGAACTGGTGAATCGTTCTAGGCCCTCTTTGCCTTTTTCTCCCTTTAAAATAAAGGGAGCTGCTTTTTATTCAGAGCTGCTGCTTATTTTTTGCCTCAGCTCCAGGCCCCCACTCCGTCAGTGCTATTGACTCCGCCTTTGGTCTTTTTCTGATGCTGCCAGGTTGGTCTTGGCTTGCTGAACATAGGAGAGCTAGATCCTAGCCCAAGAGTGGCAACTCCATGGTCTGTGCCAAATTTTGTTTGCGAGTATATGGAAGCTTCTTAACACTTTTTTTCTTTGAACAGTTTGACATAAATATCACATGCCATACAGCTTACCCATGTAAAGTGTATAATTGAGTGGCTTTTAGTATATTCACATAGGTTGCAACCATCACTGAAGTCAACTTGAGAACATTTTCATAGTCCTGAAAAGACCCTTAGCCATCATCTTCCAACCCTTCCATCTCTCCTAACTTTAGGCAAGCACTAATCTTTCTCTTTAGATTTGCCCACGGAGTCATATGGTATATGGTCTTTTGTGACTGGCTTTTTTCATTTAGCTTAATGTTTTTGAGGTTCATCCACATCGTAGCATATGTTGGAATTTTTTTTTTTTATTGTTGAATAACATTCCATTGTGTGGATATACATTTTATATACCTGTTCATCAGTAGATGGACACATTTGGAATATTTCTACTTTTTGGCTGTTATGAATAATGCTGCTATGAATATTCACTTCTAAGATTTTGTGTCTTCATATGTTTCCAGTTACATTGGATGTATGCCTAGGAGCAGAATTACTGAGTCAGATAATAACTATGTTTAACTGAGAAACTACCAAACTTTTCCAAAGTGGCTATACCATTTTACATTCCCACCGGCAGCACTTCATGGTTCCAGGTTCTCCACATCTTTGCCAACACTTGCTGTTATTTGTCTTTTTGATTATAGCTATCCAGTGGGTGTGAAGTGGTATCTTGTGGTTTTGATTTGTGTTTTCCTAATGGCCAGTGATGTTGAGCATCTTTTCAGTGGTTGGCCATTTGTGTATCTTCGTTGAAGAAATGTTAGATATTCAGATCCTTTGTGGTTTTATTTTTTTAATTTATTTTTGCAATTTTTTGGATTTTTTAAAAAGATTTTATTTATTTATGTATTTGACAGAGACACAGCCAGCGAGAGAGGGAACACAAGCAGGGGGAGTGGGAGAGGAAGAAGCAGGCTCCTAGCAGGGCAGGCAGCCCAATGCAGGGCTCGATCCCAGGACCCTGGGATCACGGCCTGGGCCTAAGGCAGATGCTTAACGACTGAGCCACCCAGGCGCCCCTCATTTATTTATTTTTTTAAAGTAAATTCTATGCCCGACGTGGGGCTTGAATTCACAATCCTGAGATCAAGATCAAGACCATCCGGGGGCACCTGGGTGGCTCAGTCAGTTAAGCATCTGCCTTTGGCTTGGATCATGGTCCCAGGGTCCTGCTCAAGGGAGATCCTGCTTCTCCCTCTCCCTCTGCTGCTCCCTCTGCTTGTGCTCTCTCTCTCTGTCAAATAAACTTAAAAAAAAAAAAAGATCAAGATCATGCCCTACCAACTGAGCCAGACAGGCGCACCTGCCCTTTTTAATTGGGTTATTTTACTGATTTGAAAGAGTTCCCTATATATTCTGGATACAAATACCTTTTCAGATGTGTGATTTACAAGTATTTTCTCCTTTGCTACTACTTTTGAGAACTGGCCTGTTGTGCTAGGATGCTTTCCTTTTTCACTTTGATCACCAGGAGCTTTAGAGGTCAGTTTAAGGGAGCAGTCAGGAAGGGAGATTTGGGACATTGCTTTTTTTTCCAGGACCATCGCCTAGGGTCCATCTCCTTCATTTGTTCATTCTAATAGCAGCTATTTATTGAGAGCCTACTTGGTGCCAGATAACTGAGCTAGATAGTGAGTGAGCAAGACCAGATATGTTCGTGTTACCGTTATACAGTTTTGTGGATAGAAGACATTAGTCAAAGATTCATACAGATGTAAAACTACCAGTGTGGTAAGTACTGCAAAAAAAGAGGTAGTTTTATAGCCTGTGAAGCCTGAAATGCTAGTGATGGGAAAGGACTGGGTCAAAGTCCTACAGATTTCCTATCTGCCAGGGCACTCCCCTTTTCTCTCTTAGGGTGATGAAACCTAAATGTCTGATTAGCTTTTCCCATCCTGCCCCATTCCAGTTTGGCCCTTGGCAGAAACCTGGATTTGATTAGCCATTCTCTCCTGGTCAGTGATTGGAGGAGGGCTTTTAATAATTGTTTTGGATCCACTTCAAGAAGGCAAATTAACTTGAATGTTGTGGAGTAAGTGTTATATAAAAATCATCTATTTTATAAGCTTGTTAGATATACAGATCTTAATTTTGAATATTTAGGTATTCTGTTTGGTGGCATACACAGGAGGGTCAGGTTTTTTTTGTGGAGAAGTTATTTTGTAGGACATTATGAAAGGAGTAATTCTCATTATTGACAGCTTGGAAAACCACTAAAAGCATAATGTAGTTTTGAATCCTATGGTTTTCTTAGGTTATGTTTAATTCTGGGATGAATGGTCAGGTTTTCTATGAGGACACTGATCACTTTTTCTGTGTTTTTTTTTTTTTTTTCTTCTCTCATCCCCAGGACTCTCTGGAGGAAAAGCGGAAGCGGCAGCGATCTGAACGCCTGGAACGGATTTTCCAACTTAGTGAGGCTCATGGGGCCCTGGCACCTGTGTATGGGACTGAAGTCCTGGATTTCTGTACCCTGCCCCAACCTGTTGCCAGCCCCATCGGCCCTCGTTCTCCTGGCCCCAGCCACCCCACCTTTTGGACTTATACCGAGGCTGCCCGCCAGGCTGTACTGTTTCCCCAGCAACGACTAGACCAGCTGTCAGAAATCATTGAGAGGTTGGCAGGGCTAAGTGCTAATGGGAAGCGGGTCTTGGGGCCTCTGAGTGGATGTAGTGGTTAGGGCTGGTGAAGGTGCACTTTTGGGGCCTTTCAGAGTTCCATCTTTTATACTGCTTGCCTTCTTCCTTCACAGGTTCATCTTTGTCATGCCTCCTGTGGAGGCACCTCCCCCTTCCCTGCATGCCTGCCACCCACCTCCTTGGCTGGCCCCACGTCAGGCAGCCTTCCAGGAGCAATTGGCCTGTGAGCTCTGGCCCCGGGCTCGTCCTTTGCACCGTATTGTGTGTAACATGCGCACCCAGTTCCCTGACTTGAGGCTCATCCAGTATGACTGTGGTAAGTTCATTGGTTACTGAGGATCCCTTGACCTTTTTTCCCCTCTGTTAATACCAAGACTATATCAAAGGGATGCTATACATAGATTTTTGTGAATTTAATTAAACATTAGACAGTTTTTCAGGCTATGTTTATAGGCAAGATGGAGAAATGTAGGCCTTATGATGGATTCCTGACATTCCTGAATTTGATGAAAGTTGAAAATGTGTGCTAACTCATTCATTCAATAATTATTTTGTGAGTATCTGTTGTATTTTGCTAATCATTTGTGATACAATGGCAAATAAGATAGCACAGCATAGAGTTTTCAGATTCATGGGGAAACGTGCAAGGTGGTACAAGACTGCACAGTAAATAGTAAGTTTTGTTTTGGGAAGACAGAAGGATCTTCCTGTCTTTGGTTAGAATCTTGTTGGTTAGAATGCATTTGGCTGTAAGTGGTGGAAAACTGACCAATAGTGGCTTCAACCACAAGAGCATTTATTGTTTCCTTAATGAGAAATTCTGAGAATAGTGGTATATGACTGGTTCAGCTTACTGATGTCTTCATGGACCCAGGACCTTCTGGTCTTTCTGCCATCCTTAGCTTTTATCTCTTTATTCTCATGTTTATTTCTTGATGATCTTACCATGGCTGCCACAACTCCAGGGAGCACAGCAATGCTCTGAGCAGGAAGCAGGACTTGAGATAAAATATTCTCAGCATGTTTCTCTTTGTGGGGAGTGGGGAGAAAGTTCCCTTCATTGACTATGCCTCACGGCTTACTTCCTTAATTTGTGCCATATCCCCATCCCTAGAATAATCACTGACAAAGGGAAATGGCAAAGAGGAACTATGGCTCTTTTAGACCAATCATGATTTATCTTTTGGGGTTGGGTTGGGGCTTATCATCTCTGGGATCAAGTGATCTCTGCCGGGTGTCTACAGTGTAAATCAGGTTCTTTTAAGCAAGAATATCTTTTGGACAGTAGTGAATCATGTCTGCTACAACCCAGCAGAGAGATTTCTGTAGTAACGTGTTTGGAAATTTTCTAAATGACCTTAGAATGTAAGATAGCAAAATTTTTATTAATATATATTCAATAAATATTTTAGTAAAAAAATAACTTTGTGGGGCGCCTGGGTGGCACAGCGGTTGGGCGTCTGCCTTTGGCTCAGGGCGTGATCCCGGCATTGTGAGATCGAGCCCCACATCAGGCTCCTCTGCTATGAGCCTGCTTCTTCCTCTCCCACTCCCTGCTTGTGTTCCCTGTCTCGCTGGCTGTCTCTATCTCTGTCGAATAAATAAATAAAATCTTTAAAAAAAAAAAAACTTTGTAACATTTGAAACCATTTAGAGTAGATGAATTGAAAGTCTTTGTTAAAAACATTCAAATTGATATATCAGAAACATAGAAGGTATTTCTATGTTTGATGGGAGGTTGAACTCTAGATAACCTCATAAGATCCTCTCTCCGTGGTTCTGATCTCAGGGATCTTCAATCCTTGTATGTAAGTCATGACATCCAGCGGATGTTGTTGATGTCTGTCCTGTCAATCTGTTTTGTGTTTCAGCTGACATAACTCAGTGTAGTTCTTAAGGATTTCCTTCCTGCTCCTACACCATTGAGGGTTCCCTTTTTCCCCTGAGGGTCTATATGTTACCCTACTCATGGTTAGACACAGAAGATAGATCCAAGACAGGAGCAGACTGAAGAGGTGGGTCCCATGAGAAAAGAAAATAAAGTTAAATATTTTTAAAAAAATATTTAATTAATTTATTTTAGAGAGCACGTGTATGGGGGGTGGGATGGGGAAGAACAGGGAAAGAGAATCTGAAGCAGACTCTGCTGATTGTGGAGCCCAACACAGGGCTCAGTCTCATGACCCTGAGATCATGACCTGAGCCAAAACCAAGACTGAGACACTGAGCCACCCAGGTGCCCCTAAAGTTGAATATTTTTGATCTCCTAGGCTAATTGAAACCCTTGCCTAAAGCTTTTATTGTTTTTCAACCACGGTCATTCAGCGCTAAGTGTTCTCCCTATTCTAGCTTATAACAAGGTTCCTGTACCCATCATTTTTCTTCAGGAAAGTTGCAAACATTGGCAGTGCTGTTGCGACAGCTCAAGGCGGAGGGCCACCGGGTGCTCATATTCACCCAGATGACCCGGATGCTGGATGTATTGGAACAGTTTCTCACCTACCATGGCCACCTCTACTTGCGTCTGGATGGGTCTACTAGAGTTGAACAGAGACAGGTAACCTGGGGATCTGCAGCCCTTTGAGGCTCACCTCAGCCACTGTCTGCATTTTCCAGACCTCAGGGTCCCAGAAGGGGCCCCACTAAGCCCCTTGGGTCTGTTTTGGAGGATATGTCTCCTGATACTGTCTTTTGTCTTCCTCTCTAGGCTTTGATGGAACGATTCAATGCAGACAAACGCATATTCTGCTTCATCCTTTCAACTCGGAGTGGGGGTGTGGGTGTGAATCTGACAGGAGCAGACACTGTTGTTTTTTATGACAGCGACTGGAATCCCACCATGGATGCTCAGGCCCAGGATCGCTGTCACCGAATTGGCCAGACCCGAGATGTCCACATCTACAGGTATTACCTAGTCTTCCCTCACCTTGCATCCTCTTTACTGATAGGGTTTTATTAATGTATTTGGCTTTTTACACATGGCCTTCATCACTCCTTAGACTTATCAGTGAACGGACAGTGGAGGAGAACATCCTAAAAAAGGCAAATCAGAAGAGAATGTTGGGAGACATGGCCATTGAGGGAGGCAACTTCACCACAGCCTATTTTAAACAGGTACTAAGATCTTCCAGTCTATGCTGGAGAGAACTGCTGTGCCCATAGGGGTTGCTCCTGCTTATTAAAGTGGATGCTGAGGCGCCTGGGTGGCTCTGTCGGTTAAGCGTCCACTCTTGGTTTTGGCTCAGGCCGTGATCTCTTGGGATTGAGCCCCACATTGGGCTCCGCGCTCAGCAGTTGTCTGCTTGAAAGATTCTGTTCCTGTGCCCCTCCCCTCAAGTGCGTGTGCTCTCTCTCTTTCTGTTTCTAAGATAAATGAATAAATCTTTAAAAAAAAAAAACAACGAAGTTACTTTGGTCTTCACAGATCTGCCTCTTCAACTAGTGACATTTCCGATTATTTCTAAGAGCTGTTATCTCACAGTAGACTTGGGCCCAGCATTCCATTGGCTCCGACACTTCTGTCTATTCTCTCCAAAGCAGACCATCCGAGAGCTGTTTGATATGCCCCTGGAAGAGCCATCTGGCTCATCTGCACCCTCTGCCCTTGAAGAGGAGGAAGAGACTGTGGCCAGCAAGCAGACCCATATCCTGGAACAGGTGAAAAAAGACCAGATAATCTCTAGAGTAGAGCTGATAGTTACGGTGTGTGTTGTCCAGGGGGAAAGAATGTGTCTGCTGCTTCCCGGATGACTGTTGGCCTTTAATAGTTGTGAGTAGATTGCTTATTGGTTCATAAGATTTCATAGAAGAAAGACAGGATTTGGAATCCTCAGTTACAGGTTTGAATTCTCACAGTACTTCTTACTAATTGTATTTGTTAAGGCAAGTCTGCTTAATCTTCTGTGCCTGAAATCTTACTTTCCACTTTTCTGAGCTGCTGATGGGAAGGAAGTAACTGAGGATGAGATGGAATAGTGGATGTAGAAGTGCTTTGTATGGGGTGTAGCCTCTCGTTCTCTAAACACTGATTGATGCATAATAGAATCACTTGGGGAGGCTTTTGGCTTTTTATTTTTTTAAATAGGTTCCACACCCGGCATGGGGCTCCACGAACTCACGACCTTGAGATTAACAGTCACATTCTCTACTAACTGAGCCAGCCAGATACCCTTGGAGAGCTTTTTTTTTCTTTTTTTTTTTTAAAGATTTTATTTATTTATTTGACAGAGACAGAGACAGCCAGCGAGAGAGGGAACACAAGCAGGGGGAGTGGGAGAGGAAGAAGCAGGCTCATAGCGGAGGAGCCTGATGTGGGGCTCGATCCCGTAATGCCGGGATCACGCCCTGAGCCGAAGGCAGACGCTTAACCGCTGTGCCACCCAGGCGCCCCCCTTGGAGAGCTTTTTAAAGGATTGATTCCGGGGCGCCTGGGTGGCTCAGTTGTTAAGCGTCTGCCTTCGGCTCAGGGCGTGATCCTGGCATTCTGGGATCGAGCCCCACATCAGGCTCCTGGGAGCCTGTTTCTTCCTCTCCCACTCCCCCTGCTCGTGTTCCCTCTCTTGCTGGCTGTCTCTCTCTCTGTCAAATGAATTTAAAAAAAAAAAAAAAAAAGGATTGATTCCTGGAACCCCATCTGACAATCTACTAAATTGTGATTTGGGGGGGCAAAGGCTGGGCATTTGTATTTTTTCAGAAGTAGATGTTGGGAACTACAGGGTACAGTACCATGGAGGGGTTTTTCCTACCAGGTGCTGCCCCTGATTGCTGAGCACACTCTTAGGTTGCATCCCTTGGTGACTTTGGTATGAGCTTTCTGAATATTCATCATGGGGGAAAAAATCAGATGTGCTTAGTCTCTTGTCAAGAGGTTATCTCAGTGCAAAAAAGAATTAGGGATTTTTTTAATTTAAAGCTTTCTGGGACTGCTCTTTTAAGGAGATCTAAGGCTGACTTGAAGAGGAAGCAGAACTAGAGATTTCTAAAACAGTTACTTGCTTATTGGGGGTCTTCCAAGTGAAATCTAGTTCATCCTATGTGGAATACTCTATTGCTTTGATAACTTTGAGGGCTCAGAAGACAGTTGAGTTCAGTTATATACCTGGTTTGGTATAAACATGGCCTCAAATTTTTGTCAGAATCAAACCACAAGGGGCAGCTGGGTGGCTCGGATGGTTAAGCGTCTGCCTTTGGCCTAGGTCATGATCCCAGGGTCCTGGGATCGAGCCCTGTGGTGGGCTCCCTGCTCAGTGGGGAATCTGCTTCTCCCTCTGCCTTTCCCCTGGCTTGTGTGCGCATGCACTCTCTCTCTCTCGCTCTCTGTCTCTCTCAAATAGATAAAATCTTAAAAAAAAAAAAAAAAAGAATTAACCACAGGATGTGGAATTCTTTAATTCTCGTTTTTCTTCCCCATACCTTTGCAGGCACTGTGTCGGGCAGAGGATGAAGAGGATATCCGTGCGGCCACTCAGGCCAAGGCTGAACAGGTGGCTGAGCTTGCAGAATTCAATGAGAATGATGGGTTTCCTGCTGGTGAGGGAGAGGAGGCCAGCCGGCCTGGGGCTGAGGATGAAGAGATGTCCCGAGCTGAGCAGGAAATTGCTGCCCTTGTAGAACAGGTCAGTGTTAGACCCACTAGTTCTCAACCTTACCCTTCACAGTTTCTTCTTCTGGACCTTGTGATCCTCCTCCTATTTTCTCTGGTGAAAATAAGGGTGATGGGCCCTGGTTACCAAGTCCCTATGTTCATCGCCACTGCTCCTTCCCACAGCTGACGCCCATTGAGCGCTATGCCATGAAATTCCTGGAAGCTTCACTGGAGGAGGTGAGCCGAGAGGAGCTCAAGCAGGCAGAAGTGAGTATTTCTAGGGAGTGGGGATGGAAGTGAGAATTGGGTGCTTTCTGCCTACTCCCCACCCTCCTTGCCTCCCTCTGACCACCCACCATTTGGGCTCTCTTGTTGGTAGGAACAAGTGGAAGCTGCCCGCAAGGACCTGGACCAAGCCAAGGAGGAGGTGTTCCGCCTACCCCAAGAGGAGGAGGAGGGGCCAGGGGCTGGGGATGAGGTTTCCTGTGGGACTGGTGGAGGCAGTCACCGGCGCAGTAAGAAGGCCAAGGCCCCTGAAAGGCCAGGGACTCGCGTCAGTGAGCGTCTTCGTGGAGCCCGGGCTGAGACTCAAGGGGCAAACCACACTCCTGTCACATCCACCCATCATACCCGCAGCACTTCCACACCCCCACGCTGCAGCCCTGCCAGGGAGAGAGTTCCCCGGCCAGCACCTAGGCCTCGACCCACTCCAGCTTCAGCTCCTGCTGTAATTCCTGCCCCAATCCCTGTTCCAATCCCTGCCCCGATCCCCATTTCAGCCCCAAATCCAATAACCATGCTTCCTGTTCATATCTTGCCTTCTCCCCCACTTCCTCCTTCACAGATTCCTCCCTCTTGTTCTTCTGCCTGTACCCCTCCTCCTGCCTGTACCCCTCCACCAGCTCATACCCCACCTCCCACCCAGACCTCTCTCTCAACTCCTTCCTCCCCTCTCCTGCTTGGTCTACCTTCTGTGCCCGTCTCTCCCCCAGTCACCAACCTCCCCTTGGGCTTGGGGCCTGAGACAGAGCTGTGTGCGCAAGCACTGGTATCCACCGAGTCCCCGGAGCTGGCTGATATGGCCAGTTCCGAGACTTCCCCGCTTACTCTTGTGCCCCCTAAGGATCTGTTGCCAGTTGCTGTTGAGATCCTGCCTATATCAGAGAAGAACCTTTCTCTCGCCTCTTCTGCACCTAGCCCAACCCTGGAGGCTGACAGCGTCCCCAACGGTCAAGAGCAGGAAGTGCCAGAGCCTGCTGAGGGGACCATCCTCACAGTGCTGCCTGATGGTGAGGAGGTGCCCTCGTGTCTGAGTGAGAGCAATGGGCTGGATCTCCCACCTTCAGCAGCATCTGATGAGCTACTTCCGGAGCCACTGGAGGCTGACAAGAGCTCAGAAGAGCTGGTGGAGGCCCAGACCCCAACCTCCAGCCCAGAGAAGCCACAGGAACTTGTTTCAGCAGAAGTCGCAGCCCCATCAACGTCATCCTCCGCCACCTCCTCACCTGAGAGTCCTTCACCTGCCCGGCCCCCTCGGCGTCGCACCAGTGCTGATGTAGAAATTAGGGGTCAGGGGGCTGGTCGCCCAGGGCAGCCTCCAGGCCCCAAAGTGCTCCGCAAGCTGCCAGGACGGCTGGTGACTGTGGTTGAGGAGAAGGAACTGGTGAGACGACGGCGACAGCAGCGGGGAACTGCCAGCATCCTAGTGCCTGGGGTCTCTGAGACTGGTGCCAGCCCGGGAAGCCCATCTGCCCGCAGCATGTCGGGGCCAGAATCCTCACCTCCCACCAGTGGGCCCTGTGAAGCTGCTCCCCCATCCACACTGCCCACCCCAACCCAGCAACCCTTCATAGCTCGCCGTCGCATTGAGCTGGGGGTGACTGGTGGGGGCAGCCCAGAGAATGGAGAAGGGCCACTGCTTGCCATCACCCCTCCAGCTGTGAAACGTCGGAGGGGGAGGCCCCCCAAGAAGAACAGGTCTCCAGCAGATGCTGGGCGAGGGGTGGATGAGGTACCTTCATCCACCTGTAAGGGAAAAACCAATGGGGCTGACCCAGTCCCTGGGGCTGAGACCCTTATTGTTGCGGAGCCTGTCCTGGGACCCCAGCTTAGTCCTGGGCCCCAGCCTCTTGGACCCCAGCCAATTCACAGACCCGAGCCCATCATCCTATCACCTGTGGAGAAAAGAAGGCGTGGGCGGCCCCCTAAGGCACGAGATTTGCCCATTCCTGGGACCATTTCCTCTCCAGGGGATGGCAACTTAGAGAGCCGGACACAGCCACTCCCGCTACCACCTCCCCTGCCACCACTCCCACCACTCCTAGCCTGTCCCACTGCTACTGTCGCCAACACTGTCACCAATCTCACCATTTCAGCATCCCCACCCAAGCGGAAGCGGGGCCGACCTCCCAAGAATCCACCATCACCTCGGCCCAGCCAGCTCCCTGTCTTGGACCGTGACAGCTCTTCTGTTCTTGAGAGCTGTGGATTGGGGAGGCGGCGGCAACCCCAGGGCCAGGGGGAGAGTGAGGGTAGTTCCTCTGATGAGGACGGAAGCCGCCCCCTCACCCGCCTGGCCCGCTTGCGGCTTGAAGCAGAGGGAATGCGGGGACGAAAGAGTGAAGGGTCCATGGTGGTGGCTGTAATTCAGGATGACCTGGATTTAGCAGATAGTGGACCAGGCGGGTTAGAATTGACACCTCCCGTGGTCTCGTTAGCTCCAAAACTGCGCTCGACCCGGCTGCGTCCAGGGTCTCTAGTCCCCCCACTAGAGACTGAGAAGGTGCCTCGCAAACGGGCAGGGGCCCCAGTTGCTGGGGGTCCTGGGCTCGCAAAGCGGGGCCGCCTACAGCCCCCAAGTCCCCTGGGACCTGAGGGTTCAGTAGAGGAGTCCGAGGCTGAAGCGTCAGGTGAGGAGGAGGAAGGGGATGGGACCCCACGTCGCCGGCCTGGCCCCCGCCGACTTGGTGGGGCCACCAACCAAGGGGACCAGCGCATCCTGCGCAGCAGTGCCCCTCCCCACCTGGCTGGCCCTACCATTAGTCACAGAGGCCGCAAAGCCAAGACGTGAGTGGCTGCCCCTCCACCTAGGCTTTCCGCCACGGCCCCTCTCCCTCCACAACCAGGCCTGACTCTGTTAACCACTACTTGAAGTCTTGAGGGGGAAAGCCTCCAGGGAGACATAGGGGCCTTCTCCCTTCTTTCCACCAAAGTAGGGGGTAGGCAACTGGTTGTCATGGAAACGGGGCTCTTCACATACCCCCTTCCCTTCCACCCCACATGGCTGGGCAGTGTTAAGGGTGGCAAGATAGTCTCTGTCCCCACCCCCTTGTACTTGATTCCCCAGCTATCTTTCACAGCCCCCCACCCTTAGGGGAAGGGGGAGGGGCTTCTCTCTACCATGAGTTTTTTTTTTTTTCTTTTTTTTTTAAGAAGAAAAAAATAATAAACTTAGTTTCTGTATGAGCATCCGCGTAAGGAAGCTTCTGATTTTCTGGTCTGGTGGAGGGTTGGGTGGGAACTTGGGCATCGTTTTCCTCTCTCTTGTTCTTGCCAAAACCCTAGTACCTGATCTCTAACCCTGAATTATGTGTCTTTGAGGCAGAAATCACCCAAGAGGAGAAAAGATTGGCAAATCTGATCTGGTAGGGGTACCTTTCCCTAGAGTTTCAGTTTTAAGTCACTCCAACTCATACTTTTTTTCTCTCCTATTCCCTTAGTTCCTGGACTTTCCCTCAGAGCGCTCTGATGCCTCAGACTTTTCCCTGCTTTTACCCCTCTTGCTCAAATGCTTTCACACCTTTTCCAGAGGGCAGGCATCCTATCTCTAGTTGTTCCATCCCCCCCCCCCCATTTGCTTTCCTCCATCTAGCCAAACTAGTTTGAGTCAGCCACACCCCCTTCTGAGCTCCTGGGGCCTTTTGGGTGGTGGCTGGCCACCCAACCCCACCCCTGGGCTTGGCTTGGAGACCTGAGTCAGCTCCATCTCCACCCAAGCCAAATCAAACCTGAGGCAGGAGCCGAAACTCACAGACCCTCGAGGCGTATAGCCAGGTAAGAGACCCTGTTCGTTTTTACATTGTCTTTGGTCTCAACTCCCTGGACCCTCTCCTTGCATTCTCCCCCTAATGGGTGTATCTGTGTTTACCTCATCAGTTCTTGCCTCGTCCCCACTCTCCTGCAGCGTCGTGGCAGAGAGTCTGTGCTCTGCTTATCTTGCGTCCTTTCACTCTATCCTTTGTTGCTTGTGTCAGAGAACTGCAAATGGCGCCATTTTGTGTAGGATGTAGGGGGATGGTTGGAGAGGAGGGTGGAAAGGTCGTTTGATGCCACAGCTCAGAGGACTTGAGAAGTTAGGGAGATGAGAAATGATTAAGTAGGACATCATTATGCAGGTTTCTGTGTGGGTTATGAGGTCATAGTGTTAATCTGAATATATTGTGTGGCCTGGGTTCAAATGGAGAGAAGAGGTGGCAGGGAGTCAGCATAGCAAAGGAGGCCCAATTTGGGGAGGTAGTGTTTTTCTGATGTTCAGCTTCCTCAACTATGCAGAGAGCTTAGTTGGGTCCTTCCCCGCCCCCGTCCCTGTTTTCATCCGCTGTGTTTTCACATGAAATGGCTGCTCTGTTTGAAGTGGGGTATCAGGGCTTAGGGTGCCTTTCTGTGACCCCTCAATATTCAGGGGCAGCTTCTGAGGGACTTGAGAGAATTTTAAGGCCATCTGAAATACAGTTTAAAAACTGGTTTGTGTAGTGTGATTCCTAGCAGGTTTTGAGGTTTGGTGTTTCTCCTGCTTGTCAGCGTGCACCTTGTCATTTTGTTTTTCCCTACTTGTCAAAACAGTTAAGTAATACAGATAATGCAGATAATGTTCATGCCGGCTTGCCTTTAAAGACTCAGAATCTTAGGCTGAGAAAAAAGGATTCTGGCCGCACATTTCCTCTCTTGGTCTATGAGTCATGAGAGGAATTCCCCAGTAAGGCAGCATTCCTGAGAGTTGGGCTAGGTCACCAGGACACATCAGAGAGAGGGGTGGAGTCTGACCAAGCGAGATCAATGGCTCAGTTGTTGGGCTTATGAGTACCTTGACTATCGCCCACAGGTGATGGAGGACGAGGAGAAGGCAGTGGACACCTTGGTGAGCAACATGGAAGCTGCTCATTCTCCATCCCCCATCCGCTGCTGCTGGCTCCGCCTCCGCTACTTGGCAGCTACTAGCATTATCTGTGGCTGCTCTTGCCTGGGAGTCGTGGCCCTTGTGTTTGCCGTTAAGGTGAGGAATGCAATTCCTGTGGGAGCAGGGGGGTGGGTGTAGTTAGGCAATGGTTTAGTGCATTTGATCTATCTACATTGATCACACAGCTACTAAGTACTTATCAGAGCTTGGCTCTTGGCCTGGTGTCAGAAATGAGAATAAGATATGATTCCTGCCCTCAAAGGGCCCACAGTCTAATGAAAGAACTGTGAAAATGGGTAATTAATGGAATGTAGCTCGTCAGTTTAGTGATGGAGGAAACACAAGGTATTCTGGAAGCTAGGGAGGATATGTATGTGTGATTACATACGTGCATATGTAGAGTAGGTGACGGGAAAGTAACCTTAAAGGATGAGTGACTAAGGGTGAAAGGACATTCCAGGTAAAGGGAGCAGTGTGTACAAACGCCTGGACTATTAGTTCCGCATGACTGGACCAGTGAGAAATGGTGACAGATGAAACCAGAGGGCCCAGATTCCCAAGGGCCTCCCAATGCTGTGCTTGGAGTTTAAACTTTATCTTGAAAGTACTGGGGAGTACTTTCAAGAGTTTTTGCAGAGAAGAGTGCCACGGTCAGGTTTGTGTTTCAAGGCCTACATGGAGGATGGCTCGGAAGGGGCAGGACTGGAGGCAGTTGAGCAGCGATTAGAGCAGTCTGTAGCAGTCGGGAAGAAGCTGTGGGGTGTTTGAGAGGACTCCACCATTTCCAAACACCTAACCAAAACTGCACGTATACCTTTTGAAAGGCCATACAGGCTAACTTAAATATCATGCTGAAATTTTCTCAACCCTGGTTGTTGTTTTAACGATCAGAAACTGTATTCTTATCATCATGAGAATTTCTGACTTCGTCAGGTCAAAATCATTAAAAGAATCCTTAATAATGAAAGCGATGAGGCCCATTGAGCTAATGAGAAGGGAGTGTTGTTTGGCTGGACAGGAGGGAAATACTCTAAGATAGCTCACGGTTTCTTGCCAAGGATTCCAAATTCTGAATGAATGTGGGATGAGTAGGAAAGGATGGGGGATAAAAGGATTGGAAAGTACTTTTCCCATATGTGATCTTGTGAGCTAACAACGGCTACTCGGAAAAGTACCCAGAGCTGAGTGGGAACCTTACTTTGCAGATGAGGCATGAGAACTAGACACTGGAGAGGGAGGGCAGGGGGTTGGGGTGTCAGGTTTTGAGCCATGACAAGGATGGAGGATTGGTGTCGGGCAGTGGGCACTTTGGGGCAGAAGCAGGGGGAGAACCTAACCAAAAACCTGCCCCCACAGGCGGAAGAGCGGCATAAGGCAGGCCGGTTCGAGGAGGCAGTGCACTTGGGGGCCCGGGCCCGGAACTTCATCTTGGCCAGCTTTGCTGTCTGGCTTGCTGTCCTCATTCTGGGCCCCCTGCTTCTGTGGCTGCTCTCCTACGCCATCGCCCAGGCTGAGTGACCCTGGGTGGCCTCTGCTGAGAGTCAGTGAGACCTCCTGGATCCTGCAGTGCGGCATTGCTAGGGTCTGAGGCCAGCAGTGGTCCTTCCTGGCTGGAAGGATGGTGCCTCTCTCAAAGGGCTTTGGAAGAGCTCTTCCAGACCTTTCTAAGAGGAGGCAGCAGCTGAAACTGTCGAGGGGAGGCCAGCCTGCTCTGTTCTTTCAGTGTCCACCATCCCGTTTCCCCCAGCCTGCTACATCCTAGGGGCCTCGACCCAGAGGTGGGGTTGAAGACTAGGCCTGATTTTATTAGAATTTGTTTTGTAATAAAAATCTTTTTTAGTGGTGAATGCTCCTGTCTAATTGTTGTTCCCCTCTTTTCCCTGGGCTCTTGGCGAGAGCCAGAATGGACATCTGATGGCAAAAGTCTGCATTTTCCCTTACTTAGGAGCTCCAAGAGGATTTTTCTTTTTTTCCTTCTCCTGAAAGTTTCCCTTCTTGGAAAGACCCCAGCTTCTCCCTTGCACATCAGTGGAGAGACCCTGCGGCCCGATAGGAAAGGAGCAGCTGCCGCTACTCTTTATGGAGTGCTTCCTATATCCCAGGCTGTGTCCCTAAGCACTTTCTATTACCTAACTCCTTCAGCCCTCACAGCCACTCAGTAGGTGGTACCATTGTTTTCATTTTATAGATGAGGAAGCAGGCACCCAAGGTCATACAGCTAGTGAGAGGCCGAGCTGGCATTGAAGCCAGACGCTTTGTTTCCAGAGTTGAGAGAGGAATGAAAGGGTTGGATGGCAGCAGCAAGTGAATTTCTGCTCTGGATATGAAGCTCTAGATTCTGGATTCTGGATTATAATGAATTTTCATATCCTTTGTCTTGGGCCTCCTGGTAATATTTTAAACATTTAAATTGTGAAGTATATCACAATATCCAAGATGATTACGTAGCTTTTAAGTTAACACAAAGCAAACATCTGAAAACCACCATTCAGTAACGACAATTGTTTAGACCCCTCCCAATCACTCCTCCTTCCTTTCATCCCACAGATACCTAGCATTCTGACTTCTAATAATGGAGTTTAGTTTTGCCTGCATTTGAACATTGCATAAATGGAATCCTATGTATTTTTATGTCTGGCTTCTTTTACTTAACACTGTTGGTGAGATCAATATTTGATGTAGCTGTAGTTGTCATCACTGCATAGTATTCCATTACATGAATATATTGACGATTTATCCATTTTCTGTTGGTGGACTTTGGGGATGATTCCATTTTGGGGATATTATGACTCTTGCCGCTATGGACATTCTTATGCATGTCTCTTGGAGTACATGTGCCCTGGGAATTGAATTTTGGGGGTGTTTTACCATAATTCAGAGACCAGCAGAACACTTAAAGGAATTAGAAATATATGTTGCACACTGAAGAGAGAAGATTAAAGGGGAAGATGGTTGTCTTCCATGTTCCAAAGTGCTACAGGAAGGAAAAGTGAAGAGTACCCATTGCTGGTCCCACTGGGTAGAAGCCATGCCTAGGGCAGTGGCTCTCAATCTCAGCTTCACAATAGAACCCCTTGGGGAGCTTTAAAAAGTTCTTATGCCTGGGCTTCAGCCCTACAGATTCCAATTTAATTGGTGTAAAGTGCTGCCTGCCTGGGCATCAGGGTAACACATTTTAGATTTTTTTTACAGAAACCTTTTTTTAAAGCTAATATTTCATTAATCAGCAGCTTTAGGTTACTAGAGGGGACCATATCCCATTCTCCCAAAGTGATTAAGTGAGATCTTGGTATTTTTTTTTTTGTTTACTTTTTTTTTTAGGTCTTGCTGGGTTTGTTTTGTTTTGTTTTGTTTTTTAAGATTTTATTTATTTATTTGACAGAGGTATAGACAGCCAGCGAGAGAGGGAACACAAGCAGGGGGAGTGGGAGAGGAAGAAGCAGGCTCATAGCGGAAGAGCCTGATGTGGGGCTTGATCCCACAATGCTGGGATCACGCCCTGAGCTGAAGGCAGACGCTTAACCACCGTGCCACTCAGGTGCCCCAAGGTCTTGCTGTTTTTAACCTCAATTTTGAAAAAAATTTCAAACCTACTGAACAATAAAAGAATAGTACAATGAACTCGTGTGCTCTTCACCTAGGTTTATAATTTTTAATATTTCACCACATTTGTTTTAGATCTTTCTAAATACACATATTATTATTGCAGAGCCATTTGAGAGTAAGCAGAAGGCCCTTCGTTCCTAAATTCCTATTTACAATTTTTAGGGTCAGTATGGTCTCAGATTGTTTTTTAGTTCAGTTTGTTTTATCCATTGCTGTCATCCTTCTTAAAATATTTGGTTGAGGTATAATTTATATGAAGTACACAGATCTTACGTGTGTCTCTTGGTGAATGTTGCGCATGAACCCATCTGTATAATCACCACCTAGGTGACTAGAACATTGCTAGCAGTCAGAAGGCTCCCTCATGGCTCTCTTGTTTCATTATTCTTTTTGTTTCTGATTTTGACCGGTGGAGATTGCATCAGCCTGGTTCTTGTGTCCTGATAAGTCTGCACATTTCTTCACTTGCTTTCTGGCACAAATTATTCCAGGCTCACCTTATTACGCTTTCTCTGCTCTAGCCTGGGAATTGGCCATTTCTCCCAAGGAGTCCTGGTTCCTTGAACTGGGAACTGTTACTTTGAAATCAATATCTAGACTAACTGTGCTCATTCTCCTGAGATGCTCCTGCTTCTAGGCCCTTTCAGAGGTTAGAGCTAGAAAATATCTATTTTAAATCTATGTTTAAAATGATCCCTCCAGTTTCAATCAGTCATAAGGTTCTTTCCTTTCCCCATCTCAAATTCCATAGTCCCACAGTAAGAACCTTGGCTGCCAAATACATCAATGTTTATTCATTTGCAAATATATATAAATATAAAAATGTATATTCACTTGCTGGATTTCTGAATAATTATCCCACTATACTACCAAACAATAAGCCTACCAAGTAAAGTTCAAGGTTTATTTGCAATTACTTTGTCTTTAGATTGATGGTATAAAGTCAAAATACTGTTAAAAAGTTACTTGGATTCGTATTTCTCTTATATGGTTGTGATCCCAAAGTGACATTTCTAAGATAGTTGTTAGAAGATTAAATGAATTCATTCTGTACCTCTTCTGCTGGAACATAACCTCCACAAGGGTAAGGACTCCCCCCCCACCTCCACCACCCCCGCTGATAGTTTAGCGTTTAGACGCTCGGCAAATATTTATTGAATGAGTAGGTGAATGCCAGGATTGAGCTGTGCACTGAAAAGGCTTATGAAGTCAGTCGCTCCCGGCATATCACAACTCGGCAGGCTTAGAACGGAGTGTGATACTTCCCAAGGCTTATGGGAGGCGGTGGTGGAAGACTGGAAAATGTATAACCCCAGATGGTGAGCACGAGGGCTTTGGAGGTATTCAAGTATTAGAGTAGCCAGAGGACTAAGAAGCCACTTCTGGTTGACGGGCTGTGGTTCGTCCAAGTCCACAACAGGCAGCAGGTTGGGGTCCAAGCTGCGTGCTCCAAGCGTTTTAAGAGCTGGAGGCGGCCCCTCAAAGCATGCACTTTGGACCAGGCCTTCAGTTTTTAAAAGAGCGGATTTGGATAGTGATGCTAGGCGGGAATGAGGGAGCCATGCCCAAGTCAGAGAACCGGAGGCGCTATGAGTCTCGCGCTCTGGATACCCAGAAGTCACACTTCCGGGTAAACCCAACTTCCGGGTCCCATTCCGGGCCTCCAGCCCCACTAGTCAACAAGCTCCGCCCTCTGTCGTCCCCTGCAGATTCTGTGCGCTGATTGGCTGCATCTGAAGCCCCGCCCTAGCGTCCCAGACTTAGGTAACTCCGAGCTCCAACGCCCGCGCCAACCTCGGGACTCCGCGCTTCGTATTGGACTGCCAATTTCCAATCGGAAGGGTTTTTGAATCTCAATCTTCAAGCGGCGCTGGCCATTTGCGGACGGGTGGGGGCGGGGCCTGGGGTCTTCGCCGGTGCCGCCCGGGGGTAAGGTAAGGGACTGGAGGCGAACCCCGCGACAGAGCGGCTTCGTGTCGACCCTGGCTTCTCTCTCCTCCCCCGCTGGTGAGCCTGCGCGAGCCCCCGCGCCCCGTCCCAGCGCCGGCCCAAGTGCGCCTGCGCAGCAACAGCCACCTGCCAGTGTGCCCCTTCCCTTCGTCCTCCGCACCTTTTCCCTTCCCCTCCCCCGCCCCCCTCCCTGCCCCTGACACCCCTCCCGCCCCCAGGCCTTTCGTAGGGTCTCCCCAGCCCTGATCCTTCCCCCACCCCGTCCCCATCCCCGAGGATCCTGGCGCCCCAGCCGCAAGGGCTGCGCCTCCGCGACCCGCGATGTGCGTCCTCCCAGAGCCTGTGGGCCTCACTGCCCTCACTGCCCTCCATTTCCTCCACACAGCCCCCCACCACCTTCAGAATGACGCTGGACGTGGGGCCGGAGGATGAGCTGCCCGACTGGGCCGCGGCCAAGGAATTTTACCAGAAGTACGACCCTAAGGACGTCATTGGCAGGTGAGGCTTAAGCCAGGGAAACAGAGGTCCAGAGAGGTCGCGCCCTAGCCAGAATACAAGGTTCCGTCTGAGGGCTGGATAGTTCTAAATGATAACAAACAGTGGTTAGTGGAGGAACATTTGGTGACTAAACTGTTTCTCTAGGTCAGTCCCCATTTCTTCCAGATTCACTCATTTATGTGTTCAACAAATATAGTTAAAGCAACTATGCTGCCAGACACAAAGCTAAACACAGGGAGGGTAGAACAGATGTTTGTGCCTTGGCGGTGAAGTGACTGAAAGAGACACATGAGCATTCAAGTAGTATCAGGTTGTGGGATGGGGCTCAGAAAACCACAGCTTTCCACAAGGGGTGATATTTGGGTCTTGAAGGATGAGTAGGAGTTCAGCATGCAGAGAAAAGACGGAAGGCCTCACCTGTAGAGACAGTGGTGGGTACACTTATTCATCCAAGGTTTCCTAAGAATGTACAGTGTGCTGGTGCACTGTGCGAGGCACTCGGGATACAAGCCCCACATGTTTTCTGTTCTCCTGGAGGTTGTATTTCAGTGGTAGAGACAGACGACAAACACAAAAACAAGATCAAGGTCATCATCTGCTTGGGTGATGGGATGAGAGTAATGGGGCTGAGACTCGAAGGATGGGAATGAACAGGATATATTTGGGGCAGAGGGAACAGCAAAGGCAAAGGCAAGAAAGGGCCTATTCTAAGCAATAGGCAGAAGATCATGGTGACTAGAACATAGTAAGAGTGGGACAAGGTGGAGGAAATTAAGTTGGGAGAGGTAAGTAGAGGTTCGATTGTGCAGGGCCTTAGGCCATGATAAAGAATTTAGATTTTATTCTAGTGAAACTGGTAGTTTCAAACAGGGCAGTTAACATGGTGTCATTTATATTTCTGTGATTTGGGGGCTAGGAGCTTAGCCTTTCTGTGCCTCAGCTTCGCCATTTAGGTTGGGAATAAAAATAGACCCTACCTTGTAGGTTGCTGTGAGGATGGGAAAAATTAATATGACTGTCTTAGAACTCTTCCTGGCACGTGGTAAGTGCACAACACAAGTGTGTTATTACATTTTTAAAAAGATCATTCTGGCTTTTGTGTAGAGAATGGATAGGAGGGGGACAAGAATGGATGTGTAGAGACCAGTTAGGAAGCTGTTGATTGATTCAGGTGACAGATGGTGATGGTTTGGATTTGAGTGGTGGTGGTAGAGATGGGGAGAAGTGGATAGATTGAAGTGATGATTTGAAGAGAGACTGATACAGTTTCCGGAGAGACTGGATATGGGCCATAAGAGGAAGGGAAGGAAACAGGAATAACATCTAAGGTTTGGGTTTGAGTGCCTTAGTACCATTTTCTGAAACGAAGAAGGCCGAGGAGGATCGGATTGCTGGGAAGGCTGAGCAAGTCAAGAGTTCAATTTTGGAGACATGAAGTTTGAGATATCCAACCTAAGCTGTCAAGTGGGTACATGTGTCTGCAACTCGAGAGAGAGCTGGGCTAGAGCAATAAATCTGGGAGGCATTAGAATAAAAGTAGTAGCTGGTGAGAAAATATATGGAAAGAAGTGAAAGGGGCCAAGTCATGCCCTGGGGCATGTCACCGTTAAGGGGTTAGAAAAGGAGGAGTCAGCAAGGGAGACTAAGGAGATAGCATCTGTGAGTTTGAAATAAAAACACAGGGGCGCCTGGGTAGCGCAGTCGTTAAGCGTCTGCCTTCGGCTCAGGGCGTGATCCCGGCGTTCCGGGATCGAGTCCCACATCAGGCTCCTCGGCTAGGAGCCTGCTTCTTCCTCTCCCACTCCCCCTGCTTGTATTCCCTCTCTCGCTGGCTGTCTCTCTGTCACATAAATAAATAAAATCTTAAAAAAAAAAAAAAGAATAAATATGAAGTAAAAACACAGAAAGAATGTGCTTCTAGAAGGTTGCCATGGTTTGCTGTGATCAGTGTTGCTGAGGCCAGGAAAGCAGAAAGGGCTATGACTATTAGATTTGTTCAGACTTCTTTCAGATATCACATGGAGATGTTAAAAAGACCTTTGGTATCAGGAATTCCGGAAAGGAATCAAGGGTTGAGGCAGTGCAGTGGGAGTCATTTGCACAGTTGGTACTTAAATCCCCCAGGACTGGGTGGAGGTCATCAGGGGCAAAGAGTATCTGGAAAAGAAGAGAGCTGAGATCCAAGTCCTAAGTGGATGCAGGGCTTCAGGACCAGATAAGGGAGGATTCACTGAGGCTAGGAGAGCCCTTAGGGAAGAACAGTGGTTCCACTGCCACGGGGTGCAGAAAGAGCAGTTTTGGAGAAAGCAGGTCAGGGGATAGGGTCCTTATCTCATTCCAGCATGACTGTAGTAGCATCATCCCTGGTCACTGTCTTTTCCCTGTGCTTCTCCTGCACAGTAAATTACTTGCACACTCTAAATGAGTTCCCAGAGTACCAGTTTCTTCACATATAAAGGTCTGAAGCCTTAAAAGAGCTTGCTGCATTCTAGAAATTGGTGATAAGTTATAAGTCACTGAAGCAAAGATTGAATGGCAGGGGCCAAAAATGAGGCCAAAAAGAAACCGAGACCATTTGGTGAAGGCCTTGAATGACAGGTGAAGGAACTGGGATTTGACTTCTATCTTGCAGGTAATAGGGAGGCAGTATAGAGAGAAAACAATTTTGAGTGCCCTCCATAGTTAATTCTATAAGGTTGACATTATTAGGTCTCACTTAAAAAGAGCATAGTTGCTCTAGGGGTCCCACTGAGGAATGAGGGAACACTTAGAACTTAGTAGAGAATTTAAGCTGGAAAGTTGTTAAGCAGCAGATGACATAATTGGGGTGGTCATAAGCAGCTCATTCTGGAAGCAGTGCAGTGGATGGGTTGCAGTGGCTGAGGCTGGCAGCAGGGAGATCAGTGGGGAGGCTGTTACGGCTATGGGGGTGGAGTACCAGGAAACAGATTTGAGAAACACACAGAATGGAGTGGACTGGTTGGGTGTGGTGAATTGTGAAGGAGAGGGAAAAGCCAAGAATCCTATGCCAAGATTTCTAGTTTGGGAGTCTGATCAAATGGCATTACCATTAATGGAGATCAGGGAATTAAAACTGTGAAGTGGCCAAGAGTAAGGCAGTAGGAAGTGGTGATCATTGTAGCAGCTGGAAGGTTCTTGTCCCACCTAAGATAGGAATTCAGATTTGAAAAGAACTCACTGACCAAACATAACACATCTGTGGGCTGTGTTTGGCTGGAGGGTCAGTGGTTTACATCTCTTGATGGAACCAGAGATGTGGGTCACAGGCATGCTAAGCAGAGGGAGTTATGTAAGGGCAAGGAAGCCATGAAGGGCAGCCAGGGAACCCGCACAGGAAATGTGGTATGAGGTCTGACCTTGGAGAGATTTGTATTTAGCCTGAGGTACTTGTAGGGTCATAAGGAATTGGTGACAGATTCCTAGCGAGGAAATACCTGTCTAGGACTTTATCTTCACCACGCCAAATGGGCTTTTCTGCTTCTACCTCATGTCTTCCGATATCTCTTCAAGATGTTGTTGGCCACATTTCAGGGCCGGCAAAGTGCAAGTCCAGAGACCTTATGTCAGCGGGTTACTTGGAGGTTAATTAGTGGCAAATCTGGGGCCTACACCAAGGTCACAACTTTGGTCTTCAAGTCAATGGTCTGATATTTCTCTTTGGAGCCTCTTACACTTGAGGTATTGTAGGAGAACTTTGGGATTTGGATGGGGTAATCAGGGAAGATTGAGTAAAATTCGGAGGAAGACTTAGATCATTTCTTCCTGCTTTCTCCTTGTGGGGTTCCAGGAGAAGGGGCAGGTTTTGGGGCTCAGTGTAGAAAGGACCTGCCTAAGCTTATCCATGCAGGGAATGGCAGCGACTGGGTTCGAACCCAGGACCCTCACCTCCCTTCCCCGTGAGCTTTGTGTTGCACCTTGCTGGGTACCCAGGTTGCTTGCTGAGGCTACTGTGACGCTCCCTAGGCCAGGGTGAGTGTCGGGAGGCTGCCCTGTTGTCCAGATGGGTCTTCAGAATATGGTGCAGTGGGTATGAGGATGGCAAGGCTCCACTCTGTGTGGAAACGAGAGCGGGAGGCCCTGACTCGTGTGCTGTCGGACTCTGGCAGAGGAGTGAGCTCCGTGGTGCGCCGTTGCATTCATCGAGCTACTGGCCATGAGTTTGCGGTGAAGATCATGGAAGTGACAGCTGAGCGACTGAGTCCCGAACAGCTAGAGGAGGTGCGAGAAGCCACGCGCCGAGAGACGCACATCCTTCGCCAGGTCGCCGGTCACCCCCACATCAGTGAGGCTGCGTTCCCTGCTCCTATTAGCTGCCAGCCACCTCCTGCTGGCCCTGCCCACGGCCCAGTTCCCCCAACACTGCCTCCACGCCTCTGCTCCCTCCGTCATGGCTCCACTCCACCTCCAAGCGTGGCCAGCCTTTGGGTCCCTACTGCCTCCTTTTGGTTCTCCTTCCTTCCCAATAACAGCCCACTGCCACCTCGGGGTGGAAAGCCCCTTTAACATGCATCCGCTCCTTTCCATCTCCGTATCTCTGCCTTTCTGCCTCTTTCCCAGTCACTCTCATCGATTCCTACGAGTCTTCTAGCTTCATGTTCCTGGTGTTTGACCTGTGAGTATCTCCCTGCCCTGATCTGAGAAGCCTCCTCCTCCCCTCCGTGCGTGGCCCCAGCCTGACAGCGCAGTGGGCTGACGCTACCCTGCTCACGCCTTCCTGTGTGCCCGTGGCTCAGGCCCCTCTCCCTAGGTGCCCTGATGAGGCCAGTTCTTCCAGGGTGTTTGTGACCAGCCAATTAAAAAGGGTTTTCATGACCCCTGGGGTCACTGTCCCAGTCCCCCGTGGTTGTAAAATTAGCAGGGAAGACTGTTTTAAGAGCTGACCCCTTATCAACAGATTCTCGCTCCCCCATCTCTTGCTGTTTAACACCCTACATGGTGTTTGTCTCTGCCATCAGTTCATTTCCTGGGTAGTCTAAATCCGAGTATGAGATGTTCTAGAGTATAATGTAAACGAGTGCAAAGGTACTTCAAAAGAGAATGGTTTGAATAGCAAATATTTAAGAGAGACCCCTGGAAAAATGTCACAAAGTCTTCAGAAATGACCCTCTGCAAAAGTTGGGGTTGGGGGGGCAGGTAGGAAGTGTCTGTTACCTTATCATGCAACTTTGCAGAACAATTCTATGCCCCCAAACAACACCTGATTTTGAGGATTGACGTAAAGCTGCAATTATAAACTCAGTTTTTAAAGACAAGATCAAAATAAAATCCTATTCAGCTTTTTTGCCATTCTTAACTGTGAAATTTTGGTCCATGGTCTAAGTAGATTCACTTTAAAAGGCTCACTTTGAATATAATTAGTCTCAGATAACGAGGACCTCCCATAAATTATTGCAAGAAGGCATTTATTCTTGCTAAAATAGTCCCCTCATGGCACAGTGCATATGTTTTGACTGCCAACCCAAACTGCCCCTGGCATCTAGTTCACCCTTTGAGCACCCTAATCGCTAAAAAAAAAAACCCAAAGAGGACTCTCTCTTCACCGAAATCTTCCATGGTATTTTCTTTGAGCACCGGCTTATTTTCTCAGTCCTCGTGTAAGGTACACCTACCTCCCAACCCCTCCTATCCCTTAGGATGCGGAAGGGAGAGCTGTTTGACTATCTCACAGAGAAGGTGGCCCTCTCAGAAAAGGAAACCAGGTAATGACTGAGTCTGCAGCCCATGGGGTGATCAGGGGGTGGGGTGGGGGGAACAGAGGAGCAGACCATGCCTCCCCCAGGTCCATCATGAGGTCTCTGCTGGAAGCAGTGAGCTTTCTCCATGCCAACAACATTGTACACCGAGACCTGAAGCCCGAGAATATTCTCCTAGATGACAATATGCAGATCCGACTTTCAGATTTTGGGTTCTCCTGCCACTTGGAACCTGGCGAGAAGCTTCGAGGTGAGGGGGCCTGGTGCCCTAAAAGGCTTGGGAGGGAAGGAGACCCAGGCCTGAGGCTGGTTAGCTGGCTCTGAGTAGCCAGGTACCAAGAAAAGGGGAGAAGTCAGTGAGCACTTGCCAGGTACCCTCTGGGTGCAAAGGCTCGTGAACATTCTGAGTGGGTTTCCTGGTCTGGGCGGGGGAGGGGACAGATGGAGCCGAGTGTGAGTGTGCAGATTGTGGCACACAGCAGGCAAGGGAAGGAACCATGCAGGGGAAGCCAGGAGGGAGGAGCACCTGATTCAGCTGCAGCGACCCACAGAGGAGGGGGCTCCAGAGCTGGGCCCGTCCCGAGGAAGAGGAGGGAGGGGGACTGAGAGGCCTCAGCTGCGTGTCTGGCTTTTGGTGCAGACAGGACCACAGTGTGCTGCTTAGGTGCAAGGAAGACCCTGGCGTGGCCGGACAGTGCTGCTCAGCGGGTGCACTGGGCCTCGCCCAATGTTCCTCCATTTGTTGTGACAGAAATAGTTTTAGTGCAAATGGAAAACTTCACAGAGTTTGACCGTGGACTCGTCAGAGCTGTTAACATTGTACTTTCTCTCCTTCAGTGGCTTTGGGCTGTGCTGTGAACAGCTAACGCTCACTGACACCACACTAAGTCTTTATACGGCTGCGTCCTCTAGATTCTCTTGACAAAAATTTGAGAGAGTGTCGAGATCACCATTTTATAAATGGGCTTAAAGAGATGAGGGGACCTGCCCATTGTAAGGTAGCTGGGACTTGAACTTGAACGGTCTGACTCCAGAGCTCATGTTCATAGCCTATGGACTTAACACATTTGTCTTGCGGATGCTGTGCTTTCTTTCCCTTTGGGCTTTCCCACATGCTTTTCCCCATTCTGGAACCATCTTTGCCCGTGCCCCACACCACCCTTGCCCTTGGCTTTGGGAATTCAGGTTTCCCTTTAAAGCTCCAGGGTAGGTTAGATCTCCTGCTTTCTCTTCTTGTATCTTCTCCCTTCAGGACACACATTTTACTCTGTTATTTTTTGTTTGCTTTCTGGTAGACAGCATGGTAAGGGCACGTCTAATTCCCCGGTGTCTAGTATGGTGCCTGGTACATGGTAGGCGTTCTTAAATACTTTTTGTAGGAATGAATTTCCCAGGAGAGTCAGGCCTATTAAGATTTCCTGGAAGTATGCCATGGAGCACAGTTCGGCAGCTGCTAGGACGGAAGATTGGTGCCGGAAGTGGTAGAAGCAGCTACAGATAACAGGCTTGGGTCAGGTCGTGGAGGGCTCTTGTGCTGCAGGAGGCTAGCCTTGTGCCCGAGGCCATTTGGGGGGGGCAGCCAGGGAAGGGTTTTAAATAAGGGACTTACCTGGTGTGTGCCTTAAGATCCCATATTCCTGCTCGTTCTTGAGTTTGAGTGGTGATTCCACTACACAGAATAGCGATCGTAGGAGGAAGAATCGATTTGGGCAGAAAGGAACATAGAAAAGAGTGAAGGTCTGTTTTCCATGTGTATTATGTACATAAAAACGTGGCATAAAGTTGTGTAAGGAGTGGGTGGGTGGGTTGGAGGTGGCAAAGATACAGTGGGGTGGGACTGTAAAATCAATGTGAAAGTCACCTTTTCCCAGGAAGGCCACCAGGAACCCTTGGTGGGTACTTGAGTTGTTCAGTAGGGATAGGGGCTAGGTCAGCCCCCAGCGGAGGGCGGGCAGGAGCAGAATGGGAACACTTACGGCCCTGGCAGTGTTGAGGCTCCAGCAGAGGTCTGGAGTTAGGGACCCTTGAAGGAGCTGGTGGCATCCATCAATCTCAGCTCTCTCTCCCCAGAGTTGTGTGGGACCCCAGGGTACCTAGCACCAGAGATCCTTAAATGCTCCATGGATGAGACCCACCCCGGCTACGGCAAGGAGGTCGACCTGTGAGTTTCTGGTCTCCCCGCTTCCTTCCTCCTTTGTGCCCTGTCGTTCAGCACATCTTGCCTGGCACCTAGTCCTGCCTCACTCTGCTCTCTTTCCCAGCTGGGCCTGCGGGGTGATTCTGTTTACACTCCTGGCTGGCTCACCACCATTCTGGCACCGACGCCAGATCCTGATGTTACGCATGATCATGGAGGGCCAGTACCAGTTTAGTTCACCCGAGTGGGATGACCGTTCCAACACTGTCAAAGACCTGGTGAGCTGGGGCCATGAGAGGGCTAGGAAGGAGGCCCAAGAGCTGCCTCTCATGCCCTGGGGTTTCCCCTAGATCTCAAAGCTGCTCCAGGTGGATCCCGAGGAGCGCCTGACAGCTGAACAAGCCCTACAGCACCCCTTCTTTGAGCGCTGTGAAGGCAGCCAACCTTGGAACCTCACCCCCCGCCAGCGGTTCCGGGTAAGCCTGAGAGCATCAGGGTCTGGGCCTGCTCCTCGGGCCCATGATCTTTCTCCTGTGGTGGCTGCTCCACTGGAGCTCACCCTGCCCCTCCCCTTCCCAGGTGGCAGTGTGGACCGTGCTTGCTGCTGGACGGGTGGCCTTAAGCACCCAGCGTGTCCGGCCACTGACCAAGAGTGCGCTGCTGAGGGACCCTTACGCGCTGCGGCCAGTGCGGCGCCTCATTGACAGCTGTGCCTTCCGGCTCTACGGGCACTGGGTGAAGAAGGGTGAGCAACAGAACCGAGCCGCCCTCTTCCAGCACCAGCCCCCTGGGCCGTTTCCCATCATGGGCCCCGAAGAGGAGGGGGACTCAGCTGCTATCACCGAGGAGGACGCCATGCTGGCAGTGGGCTAGCACTTCGGCCCCGGGGAACCAGAGTGCAGGACTCTCCAGGAGGAGGATTTTTATCATTCCAGCCCTTCCGGGCTTTGGCCTCAGGCCCCCCTGCCTGGCCAGGCCTACCACTGCTCATACCACCATAGGGACCAGCCCTGTGCACCTGTCCCCACCAGCCAGGGCTTTGGGATCAGAGCTGAGGTGGAAGGCAGCCGCTCGCAACAGCATGCCCGGCCTTGTCAGTGCTGCCTCTGCTGCATTTGCAATAAAATCCGCTGCGCGCCGGAGGGAGCCAGTGCCCGGTGTCTGGTGTCTGGTGTCTGGCTTCAGCAGCGGAGCCCAGAAGGTGCTCAGGAGGGGGGGCGGGGATGGGGCTACCCTGCCCCAGCCCTTTATTGGCAAAAATGCTGGGGGTTACTTGGTCTTGTTCTTGCCTTTGCTGGAAGGTGGCTGGAAGGGCCGCTCTAGTGTGGCCAGCTTGCTGCTGAGCCTTTCCTCGCTGGCCTGGAGCCGCTCCTCCATCAGCTGTTGGAGCTGCCTCAGTTCCTTGTTCATCTGGGTCCTGATGTAGGCTTGCAGGGTGGAGACTTGGCCTGCCGGGGCAGGGAAGAAGGGGCGGGTCAGCAGAGATGCTGTGGGGCGACAGGTGGCCGTGTAGCTTCAGTTCAGGGAAGGCCAGCTAACCCTTCTGTGGAGAGAGGTGGGGGGACTGGCCAGGCTGGACTCTCTGGGTTGCCGATCAGATAAGTGACCTCACACAGGTGATTTCATCTTTGCATACCTTGGTTTCTCCCTGCGTACTGTGTAGATAGTGACAGCACCTAGTGCCTAGGCCTGAAGGAAGATTCAATGTCAAATGCTTAAAACAGGGCCTGCCTGGCACCATAGTATTGCCAAATATGTGCTGGCTGGCATTGGTTTTTAAAATTTTTTAAGAATATTATTTTAGAGAGAGAGAGTGCGTGCACATGCGTGCTCAAGCAGGAGAGACAGAGGGGGAGAGAGTCCCAAGCAGATTCCGTGAGGAACATGGAGCCTGAGACATGGCTCACTCTCACGACCCTGAGCTCGGGACCTAAGCTAAAACCAAGAGTCGGCCGCTTAATCCACTGTGCCACCCAGGTGCCCCCCCATCACTGGTTTTATCATGATCGTTTCCTGGAGCTCCTGCCTCACCCCCAGCAGCTGCACTCTTACTGCCTGTTTGTCACCTTGTATTTCTGCATAAGGAATCATTTGGAGAAAGGACACTGTGCCTAAAACAGACCTGAAGTCCTGATGTGGTCTAAACCCTTCATTTTACAGCTGTCCAAAGTCACAGGGGTCCCTAACCCATCCTCACTTGGCTCTGGCTGTGGCTCTGGTGAGACCACTGTTTCTGGTTCCTCCTGTGGGGTGACTGCCTGCTCCTCTGCCTCCTTGCCGCCTCTCTCTGCAGGCCAGAAGCAAGAAGAGGCTTCAGCTCCAGCTCCAGCCCCAGCCCCAGCCCCAGCCCCAGCCCCAGCCCCAGCATTCTCCCTTACCTGTCTCGTCCTCTGGCCAGAGCTTGGGTGGCTGCAGCCCCACGTAAGTCAAAGATAGATCCAGCCGCACCTGGGAAGAGGGAGGAGGAGAGAAGCTGAGCGGAGGACATCTGCACTGAGTGAAAGGGGGAGATGAAGGGGGGCCTCCGTACCTGGGGTGTGAAAACATATTTGTAGAGCTTGAAGTGGCGGAAGTAGGTGTTGACCACATAATCTGCCAGGGCCAGCAGCTGTTCCTCCCTAAAGAGGTTGATGCTGAAGGGGGGCCGCTGTGGGGATGATTGGGAGTTAGAGGACTGACCACCTCCAGGAACCCTGACCTTTTCTCCAAGTGCCCAGCCATCTAGGAGCAGGGAGAGCCCCTTCCGCCTTCAAGACAAGATGAGGGTGATGAGCGTGAGGACAGGAGACTGGGCTAGACCTTATCTGTGGGAGACTGAAGATCCCGTTCCAGGGGAACTGACCCTGACTCCATGGCGAAAAAGGACACTGGTGAAGTAGCGGTAACATTCCTCCACGTTGCCCAAGGGGGTTGCTGGGAGGGAAAGCAAGATGTGACAAGTGAGTCCCCTCCCGGATAATCATTCATTTCACTCACCAGCTACTTATCACTCACCAGCTACATAGCTTTGGAAGTGAACAGATCTAAGTTTAAGTCGTTCCTTGTTTCATTAACTCACTCAACAGATAGTACCCACAATGCACTGTTCTAGGCACTGAACAAGACGAGGTCCTGCCCTTAAGTGACATATGATAAAACAAGAAATTTTTCAGCTCTTGTTAGACATTCTGCAGGAAGTCAGGTCTGGGAATAGAGTGGGAGGTGGTGGAGGAGCTATTTTATTGAGCACTGTCTTTATATTGATGGATATCACCTACACTATTCCTCAGGACAATCTCATAAAGTTGGTGCTGTCTCTAAGGAAATGGATGGTTTCGTAACTTGTGTGCGGTAATACTGCTTGTAATGACAGAATGAATACTGCTTTCCGTGGTCAGTTGTGCCATCCCAGCCTCCACTGTCCCCTGGGCTCAAACCCTTTGGTAGCTGCCTCCTCTCACCAACACAAGCCTTGTGAAGATCTTGGAGCAGGGCACAAGCTGTCGATGTCTGTTCCAGTGAGAAGCCCTGCTGGCGGCAGAAGATGAGTGCGTGGGAGAAGAGATCCAGGATGATGGCATCCCGCAGGCTTTGCTCAGGACAGCTTAGCCCCAAGAGCTCAGCTAGAACCCTTGGGAGGGAGACAGGAAGGAAGGACTGAGCCAGGCCCCCTTCACCATCCCACACCGGCACACCACGTGCTCTGGAGCCAGGCATTCACGCGTTCCCAGCCCAGCCCCCTTAGTCTTCCCCAGGAGCCAGCTCTTTTGCTCTTCCCTGCCCCAGCCACATACTCCCTCATCTCCTCAGTGTTGGCTGTCTTCTCCAGCCTGTGCATGGAATGGATGTCCAGGTACTTCCTGTCATAAGAACAGAGGAGAAAAGATGGCCATCAGGCATTAGTCTCAATGCAGGGCTATGATGGCTAGAGCACTGGACTGGGAACCAGGAGCCCTGAGTTTGAGGGTTAGCCCCTCCACTACCCTCTTGGAGCAAGTCACTTCCTCTCTGGGTGTAACTTTCTCCATCTTTAAATAAGAGATATGGCTTAAATGAACTCTTAACAATCTTCTTCATTTAGAAAGGTGAGGATTAGGAAACTTGAATTCTTGTTTCTGCCACTCCCCATGTGGCTTCAGTGTCTCCATTTATACAGTGCTCCATAGCAGTCGATACTCCATTTACATCCTTAGTCGTCTTCCCACCCTCCGTCTTCGGACTGGGGAGGCAGGAAAGCTGGAGATCTAGTCATCTTGGATAACGGCAGTTTCCTCATCTGTCAAATGGAGAATGCCCCCAGCTGTTTGACAGGACTGGTGGGGAGGAATAATGCAAGTGTAAAGTGTAACTTTACCCCCAAGATTCTTCACACTCACCACATGCAGATCCGGGGCTGGGGCAACGGGGGCTGCGGAGAAAAAAAAAACCAACAAACGGATTGGGCAGGGGGAGCTGTGCTGTCCCTGGCCCCAGTCCCTGGCCCGTCGGGAATCTCCAGGGGGTCTGAGACCCCGCTTACTTGCATTCTCATTTTAAGGATTGTGTACGAGTAACGCTGGCAGGTCAGGCTTCAGTAGGCCCTAAGTACTATTCATGAGCCTTTAACAATCAGAGTCACACCCCTGCCTCTTCACCAAGGCACCCAGGAAACGTCTTGAACGTTAATAAACATAACGACGGGCGACGCCTTGCCGGGGAGCCCTTTTACAAACATTCATGAGCGGCCTGCCACCCGGTCCCGCCCTCACCGGGAACAACTTGGCTGCAGGATCTTCATCCGCTTCTACCGAGGCCGCGGTTCTGGACTCGGTCCGCACACCTGTTACCATCCGCGTGACGGACCCATCCACTGAACTGAGGTCCCCCTGAGGTTCTCGCTGCAGTTCTGAGAGCTGTTCAAGCTCCGACTGTGTCTTCAGTGCCATGAATTGGTTGGACCTCTGGCGGATCATCTTGTCGCTCTTAGCCGCGGGTCACCATAGGCTGGTTCCGCCGGGGTCCTGGGAATGCCTGTTCTTGCGCCGCGACTGTCAAGCCCTCCCTCCAGCGACGCCTCAGCCAATCTACGCCGCAGAGAGGCCGGGTGCAGCCAATCCGCAGGGGGCGTCTCCCTCCGTCTCAACGGCGACCGTTGCTAAGGGAGCTCGTGGAGGGAGGGAGCAAGTGTAGGACGCTCGCCAATCAGTGAGAAGAGAATGCGCATGCGCAATAAGTTTCAAGCCCCGCCCCCGTGCCCTCGCTACAAAGTGGCTAACCGAAGGCAGGCGATGCCCTTAGGGCTGGAGGATGTGAGTGTGGTGTCAGTTGCCACGGGAACTGTCTGCTGGCCAATCACCGGGAGAAAGAGGAGGTGTTCAGGAAGAAATCAAACGGGACCCGAGAGGCGGGACAAAGCGCAACCAATAGAAACAGGAAATGAAGTTTCGCCACATCCGGCATTGCCTGCGGCGCTTGCGCTCTGTGCTGAGGAGACCGGTGACGTCCGGTGAAGTCCAAGATGGCGCTAGGCTGAACCTGCTGCTGGTGAGGGGCCCGGGGCAGGCGGGGGCGGGATCCAGCAGCTGTGTGCGGGGAGGGCTTGGGGCTGCGGAGCACTGGCCGCCTCCACATCTCTGCTTTCTGTCTTCTGCAGGTGACGGAAGTGCCGCCTATGCCTGCCTGACGTCCCTCGGGAGACCCTGCGCCGCTCCTCGCCGCCGCGGCCATGTCTGGACCCGGCAACAAACGCGCAGCCGGCGACGGGGGCTCAGGGCCCCCAGAGAAGAAGCTGAGCCGCGAGGAGAAGACCACGACCACGCTTATAGAGCCCATTCGTCTTGGGGGCATCTCTTCCACGGTTCGTGGGCTCCTTCTGCCCCAGTCCTCACAACTTGTCAGACTCCCATCTCTGTTCTCCGCCCAAATCGTCCAGAACCTTTACTCCCTGTTCCCCCAAGCTTAGCAGGATCCACTTTACAGAACACTCTGTTGAAGGAAACCGAGGACATGACGTCTGCCTTCTTTCTACAGATAGGGAAACAGGTTCCCAGAGGGCGTGTGACTTGTCAAAGACTTGAGAGTTAGAAAGAGGCAGAAGCAGAATTGACTCTCCTCAAAACTAAGATGCTTTCTCTGTGGGTGTCTGACTCTCTTTAAATCCCGTTAGTGGTTAGTCTGGGGATACTGTCTTCTCCATTCCAGTTGCTGTCTTTTGTCTCTCTCTCTGATTCGTTTCTTGGGCCCTGCTTGACCCTCTCCTCGGCCCCTTTGTTTTCCTTGGTAGGAGGAGATGGACCTGAAGGTTCTGCAGTTCAAGAACAAGAAACTAGCAGAGCGGTTGGAACAGCGACAGGCTTGCGAAGATGAGCTCCGAGAGCGAATTGAGAAGCTGGAGAAGCGTCAGGCCACAGATGATGCCACACTCCTCATTGTCAATCGCTACTGGGCCCAGGTGGATGCCCCCCTACTTTCCAAGACCTGGCCTTGATCCAGCTGCCAGTCCTCAGATTACTCTGCTGGGAAAGGAGTATCATGCTGGGAAGCACCTGAGGGATTCATAATATTTTTGGTGCTTTCTCCCTTCAGCTGGATGAAACTGTGGAAGCCCTTCTCCGACACCATGAGAGCCAGGGGGAGCTGTCTTCAGGGACAGAGGCGCCTGGGACCCAGGAGGGGCCGACACGTGATGAGACCCCTCTCACAGAGCCAGGGACATCGGAGCTGAGGGGTAGGGCCAGAGCCCCAGGATCTGGGGAGCTTAATTCTGGGAATGGTTCTGGGAATGGTTCTGGAGAAGAGGGAACTTTTATATTAGTCTTCTTAATTCTCCACCACCCTTCACACCCCCCCACACACCCCCCACACACACACTTGACTTCATGTTTGGACAGCAAAATTCAGTGGGTAAGAACCCAGGCCCCAGGCTTTGGAATCTAAGTGATTTGGTTCATAGTGCATGTCATGTTTGACAGTCATATAGCTCAAAAAAGTATTACTATTGAGTGTTAACTGTGTAACTATTACTGTTCAGCCTCGGAAGAGACAAAGATAAGCAAAAAGAAATACTGCCTTTGCCATCAGGGAAGAAGTCATTTTAAACCACAAGTAAAAAAGTATAGGGGCCCTTGAAAGGGAATTAGCATATGTGCATTTGCATGTGGTTCTAATTTAGATTGGGAAGGCAGAGAAGGTTTCCCTGAGGAATGACTTGGAAGCTCTGTGGCTTTGAAATTACTTTAGCTCCCTGAGCCTCCATAGTTGCACTTTGATGATGGGGATACCAATGTATTGCAGGTACTGCTTGTGTTGATTGAGTGAGCCATAGAGTGTCGAAGGGCTCAGTCTGGAACTTGGTACCGAGTGGTGGTAACTGCTGCTGTTATCCTCATGAGATCCTCATGAGGGTCTGTCCATCCCTCACAGAGCCCCTGCCAGTGCAGCTGCGGCCCCCGCTCAGTGAGCCAGCCTTGGCTTTTGTGGTAGCACTGGGCGCCAGCAGTAGTGAGGAGGTGGAGCTGCAGCTGCAGGGCCGAATGGAGTTCTCCAAGGCTGCCGTGTCCCGTGTGGTAGAGGCCTCAGACCGCCTGCAGCGCCGGGTGGAGGAACTCTGTCAGCGAGTGTACAGCCGAGGTTAGTTCTTCCTGTCCCACCGCAGACGTGTCTGTCCCTGTTTGTATCGATTGTCTCCCCTCAATGCCCAGAGGCAGCCATAATTCTCCAAGGAATAAATCAGCCACGTTCTCAGGGAAAAGGATAGGTTGTAGATGGCACTCTGCCTTTGGTTCATGGGGTTGAGCTCTAGAGAGCTGGGTGGGAGGAGTTGTTGAGCTTGTGGGGCCACTGCCTTCCAGCTGGAGACCTCCTTGGAACACTCAGCACAGAGTTTGGTTGCCATTGCTGACCCATAAGGCGTAGTAGCAAGTGCCCAGGTGTTGTAGCCTGACACGCTTCTCCCAGCCCTAGTCCTGTCATTCTGGGCAATGGCTCTCCTCTCTGAGCTGGTTTCCTCCTTTGTGCAGTGGAGATAAAGACTCCTGGCTTTGTCATGAGAAATTGGCAGGACAGCTGATGGATCACACTGGGCACATAGCAGACTCCAGAATGAGTTAGTACTTTGCCCCATTGCCCTGGACTTGGCTCTTACCCGAGCCCTGCCTTCTCAGGGGACAGTGAGCCCCCCGGTGAGGTGGCTCGGGCACGCACCCGGGAGTTGGGTCGTGAGAACCGGCGGCTGCAGGACTTGGCTACCCAGCTACAAGAGAAGCACCACCGCATCTCGTTGGAGGTGGGATTAAAATCAGGGCAGGGTTTGGGTTAGACATGCACCAAGGCTCTCAGGGAGCCACGTCCCCTCCTCTAAGCATCTGACCCTATCATTGTCTCCAGTACTCTGAGCTCCAGGATAAAGTAACATCAGCAGAGACCAAGGTGCTGGAGATGGAGACGACGGTGGAGGACCTGCAGTGGGACATTGAGAAGCTGCGCAAGCGTGAGCAGAAGCTCAATAAGCACCTGGCGGAGGCCTTGGAGCAGGTGGGGCTTGGGTGCTGGGTCACATGGAGCCACGGCTGGGTACTTGGAGCCGTCGCTTCTCTCCTCCACCCCCATCGATCTGTCTCTCCACAGCTCAACTCTGGCTACTATGTGTCTGGGAGCTCCTCTGGCTTCCAGGGGGGCCAGATCACACTCAGCATGCAGAAGGTGAGTGGGTACAGTTCTTCCCAGTCCCTCCCGTAATCTATTCTCTGCCCCACCCGTCAAAGTCCTCTCAGAATTAAGGACAGACCATCCACACGGTCCGAGTCCCTTCCCTGTCAACTCTTGCTGCTTTGTTTTATTTGTTCATGTATGTTTTTAGTAAGTAATAGTTAACGTTAAGTGCTGAGCATGGTGCTCAGAAAGCAGGCATATCCGAGGACAAAATAGACAAAAAGCAAAGCTTGCACGGAGCTTAGGTTCTAGTTGGGGGAACAAACAAGAAGTAACATAGTTCATCAGGTGGTTATAGGTGCCCCAAAGAGAAAGTATAGAAAAGAGACAAATGGGGGCGCCTGGGTGGCTTAGTTGGTTAAGCCTTTGGCTCAGGTCATGATCCCAGCGTCCTGGGATCGAGTTCTGCATCAGGCTCCCTGCTCAGTGGGGAGTCTGCTTCTCCCTCTGCCCCTACCCCCTGCCCCCGCTTGTGCATGTGCACTCTCGTTCTCTCTCGCACACATGAAAATAAAATCTTTTAAAAAAGAGAGGCAAATGAAAGTTGGGAGTTGACTGGCATTCTTGTTGACTAGCTGGCTGAAGGAGGTGTCTCACTGAGAGGACTTTCTCACTTCTTGTTCGTTGGACCTTTTTTTTTTTTTTTGGTGCTGTGAGGGTCATTGTTCCTTGTTAACTCCTTATTTCAGGTTCCTTTTCAGGTCTTTCAGGAAGGCTTCTCTGATTCCCTGTCGGTTATGAGCCTTGGTTCCCAGCACTGACCATGCAGTATTTTCTCCCACTTACCTGGGAGCCCTTAGGAAAGTGCTTTGGTTTGGCTTGTCCCTGGGGCTTCAGAATCCATCACTGGCCACATGTGGTGGGATGTGAGGGAAGTGTGCATGCTGGCCTGGCCCTGCCTCCCACAGCCCCTTGCATTCCACAGTTTGAGATGCTGAATGCAGAGTTGGAGGAAAACCAGGAATTGGCCAATAGCCGTATGGCAGAGCTGGAGAAGCTGCAGGCCGAACTTCAGGGGGCTGTGCGGACCAATGAGCGCCTCAAGGTGGGCTCTATTTAGGACTGGGAGGGCTCGAGCCTGCGAGGTAGTGGCTAGGTCCTGAATCCTCTTGCTGATCGCTTTTGGACACTCTGGCCCTAGGTGGCCCTGCGGAGCCTTCCTGAGGAGGTGGTGCGGGAAACGGGGGAGTACCGAATGCTGCAGGCCCAGTTCTCGCTGCTCTACAACGAGTCTCTGCAAGTGAAGACCCAGCTTGATGAGGCCCGGGGGCTGCTGCTGGCCACCAAGAATTCCCACCTGAGACACATTGAGCACATGGAGGTATGGCCCTGGAACAGACCTCAGGGTCAAGGTATTGCTGGACTTCACAGGCCCTGTGTACTGCCAGGGGTCCCTTGGAATAAATTCTTCCTAAGCCACGGAGGTCTGAGGCGGGGGGGAGGAGAGAAGTTTGCCAGGGGGCTGAGGGGTTGTGTGGGTCCTTAACCCCTCACCCTACAGAGCGATGAGCTGGGGCTGCAGAAGAAGCTGCGCACAGAGGTTATCCAGCTGGAGGACACGCTGGCGCAGGTACGCAAGGAGTACGAGATGCTGCGCATCGAGTTTGAACAGAACCTGGCGGCCAACGAGCAGGCAGGTATGTAGTGAGGACAGGGTGTAGGTGGGGCCTTATCTGGGATTGCTGCTCCCTGGTGTGGGGCTGCTGCTTATCCAGATGCAAGGGGTTAAGCCCCTTCCTTTCGCAGAGCCTCCTCTCCCTGGCCAAAACAGGGATCATGCCACCTGGCTCAAAGGCACGGTGAGGGGCCCAACCAGCTGAGGGGGCTGACAGAGCAGGCGCAGCCAGAGCATGAGCTGTTGGCCCCATCTGTGGTTCTCTGGCCTTACGTGTCTCTCTCTCTCTCAGAGGGATTCATTCATCGTGCAAAGATTTTTTAACACGACCTATAAGCTGGGCTGTCGTCTAGGCTTTGGGATTATGTCTACAAACAAAACATAGATGATTCCTGCTACTGTGGAGCAGTATTTTACTAAAGGAAGAGAACAAAGTGAAAAATAGACCATGTATGTTAGGTAGTGGCAGATACGTCAGGAAAAATAAAGCAGGGAAGAAAGATAGGACGTGTTGGGAAAAAGGGGTTGTGGTTTTGGATGGGGAGGCTAGAGAAGTGAAACTCAGAAGGCGATGTTTGTTTAAAAATATTTAAAAAGTGGACTAATTTATTTTGGTGAGTATTAGTTACATGTTCCTTTAAAGGAAATTTGGAAATACTAAAAAAATCTACATTAACAGAAATAATACAAATAGGCAGTCTCAAGTGGGTTTTGGGTGAGTTTCCTTCCAGCCCGGGTTATTACTTTGGTGAGATCACACTCTATATAAGGTCTCAGTTTCCCTCTCCTCCACAATGGCAGTGATGGCTGCAGCTCCCCTTCTTCCCCTACTGAGGGGCTGGGCCCTTCATGCAGAGGCTGGTCTAACCCCTTACTTCCCAACCCTCTCCCAGGGCCCATCAACCGTGAGATGCGCCACCTGATCAGCAGCCTCCAAAACCACAACCACCAGCTAAAGGGGGATGCCCAGCGGTACAAGCGGAAGCTGCGGGAGGTGCAGGCGGAGATTGGCAAGGTGAGAGCGGGCTGCCTGGGAAAAGCCTTGGCTGGACCCAGGTGAGCACTGTCTCACCTCAGCCCTGTTCTCTGTCTTCGCAGCTCCGGGCCCAGGCCAGTGGCTCAACCCACTCCATCCCCAACCTGGGCCACCCAGAGGACTCTGGCCTCAGCGCCCCAGCCCCAGGGAAAGAAGAGGGTGGGCCAGGCCCTGTCACTGCCCCCGACAGCAGAAAGGAGATGGCTTCGGTGCCTGGCACCGCCACGACTACCTCCTCAGCGAAGAAGGAGGAGCTGGTCCCCTCTGAGGAGGATGCCCAGGCCCTAACTCCTGGGTCCCAGGGCCCCTCCTCCCGGGGTCGAGAACCTGAGGCCAGGCCCAAGCGGGAGCTTCGAGAGCGGGAAGGGCCTGGCCTGGGACCCCCATCTGTAGCCTCAGCTCTCTCAAGGGCTGATCGGGAGAAGGCCAAGGTGGAGGAGGCCAAGAGGAAGGAGTCAGAACTCCTCAAAGGTCTCCGAGCAGAGCTCAAGTGAGGTCCTATTCCTGTTTTCTACTCACCCCTGTCAAAGTGGTCTCCAGCTCCATTCAGAAAGCCTTCCTCCTCTGCCTCCCCAGGAAGGCCCAGGAAAGCCAGAAGGAGATGAAGCTGCTGCTGGACATGTACAAGTCAGCACCCAAGGAGCAGCGGGATAAGGTGCAGCTCATGGCAGCAGAGCGCAAGGCCAAGGCTGAGGTGAGGACAGGTAGGGCCTATGGGGCATGCACAGAGGCCGCCCTGGGGAGTTCTGACCAGAGCAGAGCCCTGGGTCAGTGGGAAGCAGTGACAAGGGCTAACTCTCTGGTGCTGCAGGTTGATGAACTACGGAGCCGTATCCGGGAATTGGAGGAGAGGGACAGGAGGGAGAGCAAAAAAATTGCGGATGAGGACGCCCTGCGGCGCATTCGGCAGGCGGAGGAGCAGATCGAACACCTGCAGCGCAAGTTGGGCGCCACCAAGCAGGTGCGACGCCCTCGTGGTCCCCTTGCTTCTGAGTGGTGGGATTCCCTTACCTCCCGTTGGAGTGCTTCTGGCAGATGGTCTGGGATCGCTCTGTTCAGCCCTGTTTTCATGCGGTTTCTCCACGATCATCTCCTGTGTTCCATCTCGTCTCTGCCTGTTTGCCGCAGGAAGAGGAGGCTCTGCTGTCAGAGATGGATGTAACCGGTCAGGCTTTCGAAGACATGCAGGAGCAGAACGGGCGGCTGCTGCAGCAGTTACGGGAAAAGGATGATGCCAACTTTAAGCTGATGTCAGAGCGGATCAAGGCCAACCAGATCCACAAGCTGCTGCGGGAAGAGAAGGATGAGCTGGGCGAGCAAGTGCTGGGCCTGAAGTCCCAGGTATGGCTGCCCTGGGCCTGCAGGGTGGAGCTGGAGGGGCCCGCGGCTCCTTAGCACTGAGTCACCGCCCCGACCTCAGGTGGATGCCCAGCTGCTGACCGTGCAGAAGCTGGAGGAAAAAGAGCGGGCCTTGCAGGGCAGCCTCGGGGGCGTGGAGAAGGAGCTGACGCTGCGCAGCCAGGCCCTGGAGCTCAACAAGAGGAAGGTGAGGCCAGGCCCGGGGGAGGAAGCAACCGAGCACGGCGGCCCACAGCTGAAGCCTGGCTGTGCCTCCTCTCCCAGCCTGGCTCATGTGTTGAACGCTGCCTGTGTTCTAGTTCCGGTGCTGAGCCTTGTCTGTGCGGGGTTGCATTTTAGTCTCGTAACGATCGTGAGAGGGTGTTTGTTATTATCTGCTTTTCTCAGTGAGGAAACGGAGGCTTAGGGCGGGCGGCTGACTTGCTCAAGAAAGAATGGACCTGGAATCGGGGCCTGGATCTCCTTGGCTCCAGAACCCACGTTTTGAGCACTGTGTTGGTCAGCTGTGAAGTGGGGATGCTGGTCTCTGTCACATAGGTGTGTTAAACTTCAGGAACGTCTAGTTCGTGGCAGAGGCTTAAGATTAATGTTGGTTTTTATCCTCTTTCCCCTTTGGGCTTTTTTCTTCCCCATTTAATTCATTCGTTAAAGCAATATTATTCATGCCCTTGCTATGAACCCCTGGCGCACTAAGTGCTGGAGAGAACCTAGAACGAGAGGGTCCTACCGGAAGTAGGAACCTCCAGTGTTGAGGAGCAGATAACCAGACAATAATCCCACAGGTAAAATACGCTCCTGCAGATCCCGTAAGTCTCGGGAAGGAAACTAAGGTGCTGTGAAAGAAAAACAGGGGAGTCTGTCTCGGGAGCTGAATGTAAGCTGGGGCCTGAGGGGCCACTGGAGAGAAATAGTGTGTTGTGGGAGTTGAGGGGAGCAGAGACAAGAGCCCCATGGAGGCTGAAAGATCGGAGAGAGCATTACACAGTTGAGGAAGTGAGTGTGTCGGGAACTTTGGAGAACAGGCGAAGGTGAAGGTGGAGAGGTCAGGAGGCAGGACTAACTCCAGTGAAGATACTGGACTTGATCCCAAGAGCAAAAGTCACTGGAACCTTTGACACAGGCATCTGTGGACCCTGGCTGCACACACCTACTCCCCAGGCTCAGGTGAACGGTGCCCCCCCTTCCTGTCCCACCCACCTCAGGCTGTGGAAGCGGCCCAGCTGGCTGAGGATCTAAAGGTACAGCTGGAGCATGTGCAGACACGGCTGCGAGAGATCCAGCCTTGCCTGGCAGAGAGCCGGGCTGCTCGAGAGAAAGAGAGCTTCAACCTCAAGAGGGCTCAGGTGTGTGCGTGGGGCAGGGGCGGTGTGGCTCAGGGTCACTGGTGTGGCCTGGGGGCGGGTGGTTGGAGAGGCGAAGCCTTGCACTTTACTAGCTCTTGTCCTGCTCCAGGAGGACATCTCACGGCTGCGGCGCAAGCTGGAGAAGCAGAGGAAGGTGGAGGTTTATGCAGATGCCGATGAAATCCTCCAGGAGGAGATCAAGGAGTACAAGGTGGGGCTGTGGGGCTGAGTTGTGCCCCATCAACCCAGGAAATCTTAGGTGGGGGAGTTGGTGAGAGCTGTAGTAGATAGTCTGGGGACCCCAGAAATAAGTAGCAGAAGTGGTCAGAACCTTGGTTTTGGAGAATCGAACAACTGGCCCAGTATCGTACACATACTTGTGCCAGGCACAGTGCCTGGCTAGGTGTGGGAGGGCTGGGAACTAGCCTTCGTCTTAGATCTCTTGAAACCGACTATCAGTTAGAGGCGGCAGCCAAGTATTCCGAGTGATGAATGTTGCGATGGCAGGGGCCAGGGGGGCGTAGCAGCTCTGGGGGTTAGTAGGCTTCCTGGAAAGAATGTTATCCAAGGAAAACCTGAAAAATGAGGGTTGGCTGTGAGGAATGAGGACGAGAGGGTTCCAGCAATGGGAAGGGCAGAGGTAGAGGCCTTTCGTTGAGAGTGGTGTGCTGGAGGACAGATTGCTGGACATTGTAGTTGGAAGACAGAATGTGGGTTTTGCGGGGAGCGGGAAGGCTGGGGGCCTTGGACAGTGTCAGATCCTGAAGGGTGTGGTGGGTCAGGTTGAGATGCTTGGCTTATCCTGTAGGCAGTGTGGAGACATCAAAGAGAGTGATGTGGTCTAATTTGCTGTCAGATTTGGCACAGAGGAAGTGAAGACTAGAGGCAGAGAAATTTGTTAAGCTGTTGGAGGCACTGAGGCAAAAACGGACAGGGAGCTAGCCTGTTAGAGACCTGGGGTGTTAGAGACAAGTAGAGGAGGTCAAGAGATACTCGGAAGACAGAATTGCTTAGACTCAGCGATGGACTGATGCACGGAGTGAGGGAAAGGGAGAGACCGAGAATGCCTGCATTCCTGATTTGAGAAACGAGGTGGATGACAAGTGCACATCACGGGATTAGGAAGACTGGAGAAGCAGGTTTTGGTGGACAGCGTTGTGTCTCCAGGATGTTGAAGATGAGGTGTCTGTGGGAGGCTGGCTGGGAAGGCACTGGAAGTAGAAGGACTTTCTGGGGCTTGGGGGATTGTGAGTAGAGGCAGCGGTGGGAGCTACGTACAACTGTGGTCACCCAGGGAGGGTCTTTGGTATGGTAAGGGACAGGTCATTCTTTCCTTTGGGAACCTCAAAGCTTAAATGATAGGCAGAGGAAGAGAAGCCTGTGGTTTGGCCTTGAAGGAGCAGAGGCAGCTGGAGCTAGCCATGGGGAGGGAGGGGAAGGTTTCTCCAGAAGAGATGGACTTGCATGGGTGTGGTTTGAGAGCTAGGGAAGAGGTGATGCTGGGGCAGTAGGCTGGGCTGGGATTTCAAGGAGGGCAGAGGAAGAATGTTGGGGAATGCTGAGTTGAGGGAATTCTTGGAGTTGGAGGTGAGATCTGGTGGCCCATGGGAGGTTTCAGGATAGGAGAGGAGATTTGTAAAACCTTCGTAGGGAAGAATGAGTCAGGGACCCAGCCGGATCTCTGGATGGCGCCGGGGTGGGCCCAGTTGAGGGTAGAGATGGCAGATTTCTAGTGGCACTGCTGTGCTTAGCTGTGACTCAGCAGGTGCAGATGAAGAGAAGGTAGACCGCTTCAGCCAGGATTGGGGTTTTGCCAGAGAAGGCCAGAGGGGCGAGAGCCCCAGGGCAGAGGAGCCTGGGCTGAGCCTGTGGGTTGTCAGCCTTGAGAGGGGACTGCCTGCTGGCCACCACTAGGCAATGAGCAGGGTAGAATCCAGACTCTGCTGCTTTGTAGTTCTGAGAGCCTGGGTGGCCTCTGAGCCTCGGTTTCCTTATCCGGTGAGTGCTCTGCCCCACCTCTCAGGGTTCTGGGGAGAGTTAGATGGATTCTGCTGTGTGGTGGGCTTAGCCTGGATCACCTCCTACTGTCAGCTCGGGGTCTGGGTGCCATCAGGACGGTGCCCGAGCTGATGCCTTTGCCCGGCCCAGGCGCGGTTGACCTGCCCCTGCTGTAACACCCGCAAGAAGGATGCAGTCCTTACCAAGTGCTTCCACGTTTTCTGCTTCGAGTGCGTGCGGGGCCGCTATGAGGCCCGCCAGAGGAAGTGCCCCAAGTGCAACGCGGCCTTTGGTGCCCACGACTTCCACCGCGTCTACATCAGCTGAACCCGTAACTCAGGGGACTTTGGAACACCCACGGACCCTGGGGGCTGTGCCTCCAGTCCCTCCCTACCCCACGTTCAGTGGTCCCTACCCTCCATTCCAGACCCTGTGGGCCCAGTCCCTCTCCACCTAGTGGGTTTGGGGGTCCCAGTGCATGCTAGTGGGAGTGAGATGTGTCAAGCCAGTTCCATCTTTTCCCCACAGTCAGAGCTGTAGCCTAAGGGGCACCCGCCCTGCAGGAAGGGTCTGCTGTGAGCCATTTACGGGGCCGGAGCACTCAACTGAGCTTCCTGGAAGGTGGCCCTAACCCTGACTCCTAGCCAGCTGTCTCCACGGGCCCATCCTAGTCCAAAGGGTGAAATCCCCCAGGTGTGACCTCCTAGCCACGAGGAGGTTCGTTCACTACCTGCTGACCCATAAATGAGGACCAAGGGTGGGCCAGTTTCCTCAGCCCCTTAACTCTAGGGCCCCGGGGAGACTTTCCAAGCTAGGGTGGGGCTTCCATCCTGTGGAGTTCTCCAGGCTCTTATGCTAAGGGCCAAAGGAGGTACCCCCTGGGTGGGGGGCACTGTCCTCTTCTTCTGGGAAACTCTGGCTGCTGCAGTCACTGTGCCCTCATCTCAGGAGTGCTGAACCAAGATCATCAGTCTCTGTTATAATCAGCCTCCCCCGCCCACCATCTCTGTTTCTCTCCCAAGCCCGCTTACCCCCCCCCCCATGCTTCCCAAGACTCCAGTGGGTCCCCAGTCCGGACCCTGCTTTCATCCTGATGGCCTTAACTGCAGTGGAGGCTGAATTTCCCAGGAGGGGAAGGGACAGACTAGCGGCTGGGCCAACTTCCAATCATTCCAGGTAGAGGAGCTTCGTCTAACACCCTGTGACTGAGCCTGTCCCCATGATGCTCCCTGTGCTGCCTGCCCAAGCAAACTCGCATGGGTCGTGAAGGCAGCAGCCAGGGGCCTGGAAGGTGGAGCTGCTGACAGGTGCAAGGGTCCATTCAGACCCACAGGCCCTGCTCTAGACATGTCTTGTATAGGCTGTTAATTGTTATGAATAAACGTCCAACCCTCAGCCTACACTCCGAGTAGCCAGGCTTCCTGCCCTAAACGTGGTCCCAGATTTTAGCTGCTACACTTCTCCCATGGCTGCCCCTGCTGCCATGTGAACCCTAAGGGCCGACGCACCTCACCCTTCCCAACCTCGGCATCTAGTTACGTTTGGACGTAGCTGCCGTCTCGGATCCCAGATAGTGCTCGCGGGAGGCGAATGTCTGCAGGGAGACAGCATCCGTCGCCAGCTTGCCCCTTCTGCTCCCACCGGGCCGGGCTGACACCCCGTGGATCCCTGCACCCCTGCCGGCCACCTCCGCGAGGGCTCACTCCGCCCCTCGCAGTCATTGGCCGCAGGGATGCTGGGAGCCTCGTGTTGGATTCCGGGAAATGTAGTCCCTTGTTAGCACCTGGCAACAAGGTCCTTGGTGGGGTGAGTTGGTTCCTGGGTAACGCCGGCCAGAGGCAGGCCTGGACCCAGTCTGCGGGCTGTCCCTTCCCACCGGCTTCGCCCGCCCCTCCCCCGCGGGCGGACAGAGCAGAGCAGCGCAGCGGGTGACTTCCTTCATTGCAGCCTACGCCGGCCGCTGGCCGTGTACTCGGGAACCGCGTGTCGTTTGCATCTGCGGGTTCAACTTGCTGTTGGGTCAGCGGGCGGAGCCTTCCCTGCAGCCGTGACGGGGCTGACGCCGGGGCCAGTACTGACTGGGCTAGGGGCTGGAGTTGGGCACATGGTTGTGGTGGCGGCCGCAGGCTTGGCAGCGGTCGCGCCTTCGGGAGGCCCCGCGGCCCTTTCGACGGTCGTTCCTTCGCTGGGGCTCGCGGCCTTGTCCGCCTTCGGACTCCACCTGGCGTCCAGGGTTTCCGCGGGGTTGCAGCGGCTGGACCAGGTCGGAGTGGAGACGGAGACGCGGGCCACAGTGACTTCCGGCGCTGGCGGGGCCGCGGTGGGCACGCTCACCGAGACCCGCGCTGCGGCGGGGGATGGCATCGGGCCGTAGAGAAAGTGTCCGCCGCCCAAGGCCAGCGGACGCCAGGCTGGGAAAAACGCAGTGTATTGCATCATAGAGACGCGGGCCGGCTCTGAGAGCAGGGCTGCACCTGGAGAGGTCAGGGTCAGCCAGTTCTCCGTGAGCGCTATCCTCTTTCCCAGGAGTCTTCCCACAGGCTCTTCAGTAAATACCAGTAGCTACACGTCACCTCCCCAAACGTCTGTGTCTGGCCAGTCTCCGTATCCAGAGAAGTAAAAATTCATGTCTCGTGTCTAGCAGGCATCAAACCACGTTCTCAAGCTCAAGGGCGGGGGATAAAGATGCCAGAATTTCTGGGAGGCTCTGCCTTAGGGGCTGGTCAGGTCCCTTTCATTCAGGTTTGAGCTCTGACAACTCCCAGTAGCCCCAAGTGGCCTCAGTGGCTGTGATACCCTGGGCCCCTAGGATGGGCAGGCTGAAGTTCCTCCTGGACCAACCCTGACCTTCGCTGGCCTCATGGGTGAGCAGATGTTGGCCTCATGGTGAAGTTGCCTGTTTTAGCCAGAACCGAGGCTACTGCGTGACTGGCCACAGAGTCCAGTGGGACATTTGACATTGATCACTGTCTTTAAAACTTCCGGGGACTGTGGTGCTACACTCTACTGATTGTTCTCATACTATCTGCTGTTGGCCCTAAACTACACCCTCTCCTTTCTTCTCCACTACTCTCCCTGTGCCTTTATCCAGGCTTCGGCTACAGCTAAGCTGCTAAGATCCAGTCCTCTAGTCCAGTTCTTCCTGAGTTCCAGATCTACAAAAACACCACCATGGTGGGGGGGGGGGCAGGTCGTCACTCTCCTCCCAATGGTGCTCTATTCCCAAGTCCCCCGACAAGATGCTCCACACTGCCTTCTGTGCTCTAGCTTACCTCAATCTCTACTCAATGCTCTACCACCCACCCCGTGGAACGTTACGTACTTTCTATCCCCCACCGCACCTCTGGCCCCTGCCTTCTGCCTCAGGTCACTTCCTCCAGCCAGTCTTCTGACTCTCTGCTGTGCCAGGCATCATGTCTGGGTCCACCGCCTTTTCCGCTAAGTCTGAACCAATCACTGTGCTCCAATGCCTGTTCTTTCCCTGAAGTCCCCTCACTTTACCGAAGACGACTCTGCACTGGGACCAGTGCAGCAAACACAGAACGCAAGATAGCCTTCCCTGCTCATCTCCCCGTGAAAGGCAAGTCCCTTCTCCCTTACCTACTACCCCACTCCCTGCTTTCCAGATGAGGAGGGGGAAGGAGAGATAGCGAGACTGCCCTGGGAGTCTAGGTCAGAGGGGTGCAGAGAAAGTGGAGAGAAAGCTTCCTGGCCGGGGCAGGAGGCTCCCTGCAAGCTGGGGCAGACGCAGGCTACAGGTTAGAGCAAGTGTGGATCTCAAGTGGCTGTTCAGCGGGCCATGGCCAGGCCTGGGCCCAGGAGATGGCGCTGAGGCAAGCCTGGCATTGAGGAATCAGCAAGAGCAGCCCTGCCTGGCCAGACAGTGTGGAGCCCAGGCCAGGCCCAGGCAGGCCCAGTGCTGGGGGAGGAGAGGTTTGGTTAGGTGCGGAGCCTGCCCCTGGCCGCTCTGGTTTCCCTCACTTCCTTCCTGTGCATCTTGGGCAAGTGACTCCCCTTCTCTGAGCCTCTCCACACCATGAGAGCTTATGGGCTACCTCCTGGGGTGGGATCTCCACCCATGCCTCCTCAGGGTCTCAGACGCTCCGGTCTAGAGGTGGGCTGATGGCCCCTGGCTAACCAAGGGAGGTGCCACCAGCTTTTGGAACTAGATCTTCGGAGCTGTCTCTTGTGGCAGTCTGGCGAGAACGCAGCTGTGGGGTGGTCGGAGAGGCCTTCCTGGGGCCGCACGGCTGGACCGGAGCCAGCCAGTGCCAGAATCACCAGACAGCCACCCAGCAGTCAGTATGTCATGCTAGTGGCAAAAGCCAGGCACTGACAAGACCTGCTTGGCTCTGCCACCATCTCAGCATGTTTCTCCCCCTTTCTCCCAAGGACGTGGATTTTAACAATCCATAAGCCCTCAGGCTCCTACCCACAAGCACTGTTTGGGGATTTGAGGGCATCTGAGTGAGGAGTGCAAGGGTAGCCTGGGCCCGGCTGAGCTTTTGAGGGGACACACAGACCCTGGCTCTGGGAGAGGACAAGCTCCTTCAGCTTGCTCCAGGCTTGAAAGAGAAGACAGAAAACACCTGGGAAATCTTATTCCCTTTATTCTCTTCAACTAATCAACATGACCACCGGTGACACAACACTGTTATTGACACACAACACTCAAAAGTGGGGCCTCTCTTCACAGGGACAAGTCACGTTGAGCGGGGCTTCCATAATGGAGGCAAAGGAGTCTGGGGGCTGCTCACCTCGGGAGCAGGTGTCATGGAATCCCACCTCTTGGCTGTGATGGTTTCAAGGTTCCCCACCATTCAGGATTCATGCCCACTCGTCGAGTTCCCATGTGACCTCCATAGCCACAGAAGTTTCAAGTTGCACCCTAAGCTCAGATCAGTGTCTGCTCTCCCCTCTGCTTTCGCCAATGACCCTGTGACCAGTCTGGTGGGCTCCTCCACCAGGGCACTTCTGAAGTCAGGCCTGCGTGGGGCTGGACGAGAGGGTTTGGCTACACTGTGCCTTCTGCACTAAGTTCTGGTGGGCGTGTGCCACGACCGTCCCCTGGGCCTTTGCCTAATCTGGTCAGAGGGACTCTGGACACTGCCACTTCCCCAAGCCAGCTCCCTCCCTGGTTCCTCCAAAATGGAGCTCGCTCTGGGAGGGAAGCACCTGGGTAAAGTAGTTTGGGGAGGTAGGCAAGAGAGGACAGGTCACGCCCCAAAGGTCTCTGATTCTGCCCCTTTGCTGCTACGAAACCCCAGACCCCAACCGATCATGTCCACATCATCCATTCAGTACCAGAGCCAAGACCGCTGGCCCTCACTCATCCCTACACATGCGAGCATCCTACTACACGGGCTACACCCTAGTCCTCGGTAGGCCGACGGCTGGCCTTTGACCACACTGGCCACCTCCCCCCTCCCCACCCCGGACTGGCCCCCGAGCCCCAAAGGCTGCTCTCCAGGACTCTTCTGAAGACAGATTCCTCAGACCTGTTTCCGAGGGGAGCGGTTTCTAGCTTTACAAGGGGTTTGTCTCTACAACTGGTTTCTTTCTACTACCATCTTAGAAAAGAATCTGCTTTGACTTGGAGGACTGTCTCCTCTTCCTCAGTCTCATAGGGACACCCCTCTGCTGATGCTTCTGTCGGTAGAGATTCAGCAGGCAGGCTCCTTCTCCCCTCTCAGTAGTCCTGTCTGACCTGGCACTTGGGTGGGGTGGGGTGTTATGCAGACGGTCACGAGGGTCTCCCCACAATTATCCGAGGCCTGCCTTTTCCTTCTCCCCAGCAGGCCTGGGCTTTTCCTCTTACGGTGTTCTAGATTTTGATCCTTTGAATTTACGGTCATCCCTTTTGGGGCAGGAGAGATGAAGGGTGACGAGCTTTCACCTTTCGAGCTTTTAGGTCATGAAATTAAGAGGTCTCTTCCGCAGCTTGGAGGAATCTGGGTCGCCCTCTCCAGGCATGTGACTCCTGAGGGGTCCCCTCACCTGGCATCTCAGTTCTCTGACTCCAGGCCCACGTGGGGTCTGTGGGCACTTCCTTTGGACCCAGCACTGGACAGAGTCCTCTCCTCCTTTAAGGGTCTCCCGGGCTAGGGGGTGGGGTTCTTGTTACAGATGTGTCGAGAGTTTCCACTCAACCATTTCCTAGGGCAGCAGTCTCTCTCCCCCCTGCCACACACACCCAGTCATGTTAGCGGGTTTGGCTGGGTTAATGAAAGAGTGTTACCGTGTGGTGTGTGAGGACAGGAGATGGGCCTGGCAGGGGAGTGGGTTTCTCATCCTTCCATTTCCCTCTGAAGGTTTCTGGCTAAGGAGGAGAGGAGCCAAGTGGGTGGGATCTGTCCCCTCCCAAGGCCACGATCGGGCTGGGTCGTCACACCTCAGAGCGCTCCAAGTACCAGGGTGAGGAAGGTGGTCAGGCCTCCAGATGCTCTTCAGGGACCCACGGCCCAGTCTGTGGGGTGTCGGGACACCCAGCACTACGTGCCGGCTGGCTCATCCAGCCAGTAGCCTGGCTAACAGCTCAGATGAAAGAGTGAGGTCTAAAAGCAGGTTGCTGGCTAATCAGAGCGCTCTATCTGTCGACTTGCTGTCCCTCGTTGCCACAGAGAACCCACGCGTGGCTCTCGTTGACTTGGAGAAGAGAAGTCTAGGGAGGATTTAACCACACACAGGCCTCGAGTCTCTGAAGGGCTTTATTCTTTGGAGGTCGACTAGCAGCGGGTCCCCCTCTCCACTGAGGACAGAATTCGAGGAAGTAAGCTGCCACGGCAGCGAGACTGGTGGCAGTTAGATTGCAGGAGACACCTCCTGACAGTGAGACCTGAGAATGGGCAGGAGGGACCCTCCACCCCTGGAGGCCTTTCAGAGTAGAAGTCCCCCATCCTGCCTGGCTGGGGGGAGCCCTGGCGGCCTGAGCTGGGATCTGCTTGCACTTGAAGCTTAACAAGCTCCCGGAAACGGGGAGGACTGGGCAGCCCCGAGTTCGCTGGGTTCCATCCGGACACGGCTTCACCTTGCTTTGCTTTCCTCAAAGCACTCTAACAGAAATCCCTCCCTTCCCCCTAATTTTTTCGTGGTGGCTTCCCAGTACTCTTTAAAGTTTCTATGCACCCCAAACTTCAGCCTTTAAGAAGGCTCGACATCACTTTTTTTTTTCCTTCCCCATTTTTGGGTTCTTCCTCATAAGGAATTCCGTGGGCCTCTTCCTCTAACACGCAATCACCTAAGATCGGCCTCATCCCCCCAGGAACCCCCAGGGCAGCGAGCTGAACTTTCTCTTCCTAGTTCCCTGGGCCGTTTCTTCTCTGTGGGCCTGGGGGCTCCTCATCACTTATCTTTCGCCTCTCCCCACACTAGTCCCCAGCTGAGCGTTTTCCTCAGTGTCATTGTCCAACACTTCTGGGAGGGAGGCTCTCTCGAACTGCAGGGGGAGAGAACACTGCGGAACAAGTTCATGGGAGGCTGTTCCACACCTTCTGAGGTCAATGCCATTGGATTCCCTGCGCTTCCCCGACCCTATAGTTTCACAAGGATTTTGATACAGTTTTATAGGGTTGTCTAGAGACGTATTGGGACCTCTTCCTACAATTAATAGGGCTTTTATCCACTATGGTTTATAGGGTTTTTTCTGCTACAGACTTAAAGGGCTTTTTTTTTTTTTTCCTACATATTTATAGGGTTTCTAACCCAACAGTTTTTCTCTACTGCCTTATTAAGGGGCTCCCACCAACAATTTTATAGGGTTTCTCATCACTGTTGTAAAAGCACTATTTTTACCCAGGGTTCTTAATCCTCTGCTTCTCTACAACCTGATAGGGTTTTCCTCCTTTCCCCACATGATTTCTGGGGGGATCCAGTGTTCCTCTCAGGAGAGAGAGGCCCCTGGTCTCCAGACCCATTTCACAAGGTGACCCCCGGGTGGCAGCTCCGGTGGAGGAGGAGAGCTGCGACTTCCGTGAAGCCGTCCCCACACTCAGGGCACAAATAGGGCTTTTCCTCCAACAGGGTCTTGGGGTTTTCCCCGTCCCCCTGGCTGCTGCTCCCTGTGGGCGTGGGGGCCTCTCCCTCACCTTCCTGGCTTGTGGACAGGGTGGCTGGTTCTGGAGGGGGGTCCTCGGGTGTGGGGGACTTTTCTTGGGTGTGGGTCTCCTGGTGCCGGGCGAGCGCCAGGCGATCGAGAAAGGAGACCCCGCAATCTGAGCAGCTGTAGGGCCTGGCCCCCAGGGGGCTCCTGAGGTGCTCCAGGAGGACAGAAGAACTCTTCCCCAGCTCCGGACTCTTCTGGGGTTTCCCACCTGCATGGACTTTCTGGTGCAGCAGCAGCTCAGAGCTGAGGCCAAAGCTTTTTTTGCATTCAGGGCATTTAAAGGGCTTGCCACTTAGGAAGGGACTGGGCCCGGCCCCTTCCCCTAGACCAATCCTATAATCAGGGAAGAGAAAGGGCTTTTCGTTGCCGTGGCTGAGCTGATGTTGGAGGAGCACGGCGCGATCCAGAAAACTTTCTCCACAGTGGGAACAGATATAGGACTTGGAAGAGAGCAGGCCCAGCCTTTGGCTGAAGCTCTCCTGCCCCTCGGGCACTTTAAAGGGCTGTCCCGGGGGTTCGGCTCTGCCCTCGGCAGCACCTGGGTAGGAATTGCCTCCAAAAGGGAGCCGGGGCGGTCGGAACTGGGGCGCCTTGGGGGCTGGGTGTGCGATGAGGCCATCTGCGTTTTTGTAGGGGTTCTCCCCGATGTGGATCCGCTGATGCTGCATGAAGATGCCCTCATCGTTGAAGCCCTTGCCGCAGACAAGACACTTGTGTGGTTTGGCTCCCGGCGGGGGCGTCACCAGGGCAGGGTCGCCCAGCCCCAGCAGGGTGTCGCCCTGAGCTCTGCGGGCCGGCGTCTTGCCCCTTTCGTGGACCACCCGGTGCTGCTCCAGCTCGTGCGCCTCCAGGAAGGCCTTCCCGCAGTCGGAGCACACGAACAGGTTCTCATCCATGTGCGTGCGCACGTGCGTGATGAGGTTGGAGCTCTGGCTGAAGCTCTTGCCGCACTCGGGGCACTTGTAGGGCTTCTCGCCTGTGTGCGTGCGCCGGTGCTGGATGAGGTGGGAGCTGCGGATGAAGCTCTTGCCGCAGTCGGAGCACTTGTAGGGCTTCTCGCCCGTGTGGATGCGCTGGTGGCGGATGAGGGTGGAGCTCATGATGAAGCTCTTGCCGCAGTCGGCGCAGATGTAGGGCCGCTCGCCGCGGTGGATGCGCTGGTGGTTGATGAGGTTGGAGCTGACGCTGAAGCTCTTGCCGCACTCGGGGCACTTGTAGGGCCGCTCGCCCGTGTGCGTGCGCTGGTGCCGCAGCAGCGTGGCGCTCAGCGTGAAGGTCTTGCCGCACACCGGACACTTGAACGGGTCCTCGCGCAGGTGAGTCCGCTGGTGCTTGATGAGCGTGGAGCTGTGGCCGAAGCTCTTGCCGCACTCCAGGCACTCGTAGGGCTTCTCGCCGGTGTGCGTGCGCTGGTGCTGGGTCAGCTCGGAGCTCTGGATGAAGCTCTTGCCGCACTCGGTGCAGCGGTACGGCTTCTCGCCGGCGTGGATCTTCTGGTGCTTGAGGAGGTTGTGGTTCTGGCCGAAGCGCTTGCCGCACTCCGGGCACTTGTAGGGCTTCTCGCCCGTGTGCGTGGCCTGGTGCTGGATGAGGTCCGAGCTGCGGTAGAAGGCCCGCCGGCACTCGCCGCACTTGTACGGCTTCTCGCCCGTGTGCGAGCGCTGGTGCTTGATGAGGTTGGTGCTCTGGGTGAAGGCCTTCTCGCACTCCGTGCACTTGTACGGCTTCTCGCCCGTGTGCGTGCGCTGGTGCTGCACCAGGTTGGAGCTCCAGCTGAAGCACTTGCCGCAGTCGGGGCACTTGTAGGGCTTCTCGCCCGTGTGCGTGCGCTGGTGCTGCACCAGGTGCGAGCTCTGCGTGAAGCTCTTGCCGCACTCCGAGCAGGTGTTGGGCCGCTCGCCCGTGTGGATGCGCTGGTGCCGCAGCAGCTTGGACCACTGGCTGAAGCTCTTGCCGCACTCGTTGCAGATGTAGGGCTTCTCCGCCCCCGAGGGGCGGCCCTGCACCAGTTCCCGCAGGCTGGGCTCGCTGGCCGGGACCACCGGGGGGCTGTTCCACGTGGCCAGGGTCCCCCACTGCCAGCTGGCCTCACAGGCCTTGGTCCAGTCGGACGGGGAAGGGACTACCTCGGGGGCAGGGGGATCCAGAGGGGCCTGGTGGTCCAAGGGGCTGGGGTGACCCAGAGGGGTTGGGGAGTCCTGAGGGACGGAGGGATCCTGGGAGGGTCTCTCCAGAGGCATCTCTGCTGGGTCCTTGAATTCTGGACTCTGAGCTGGATCTCCCAAGATGATCTCCTCCCCAGAACTTTCCTGCTGAGGGCTCTCCTCTTCGTTCCCACTCTCGGCACCTACAGAGAGAAAGGGAGTCTCCAGCCCCCATCTCCTTTCAGAACACGGGGTTGGGTCTCTCTTCCCTCCCCTGGGTGTCCCTCAGAGTCTGGACCCCTCCCTGAAGTAGGGCCACTGTCTTGTCAGGACTGCAGTCCCTTCTTGCGCCCCTCACCTCTGTGAGCATCGTTGGGGCTCTGTTCAGGACCCTGCAGATCTGGGCCCCATAGCACGGCCTCAGGCTCCATCCCAGAGCTCAGGTCTGCCCAGTGTTCCAGGGACCCTGGGGGAGGCGGGGGCGGGGAGGGGGGTGGAGAGAAGAGAGGGACACACAATTGGAGCTGATCTGGGTGTTTCTTTACTCCCCAAGCCCCACTCCTTCACCTGCCGGCCCCAGGTGAACTTCAATTTCCCACCTCCCCATTTTTCTGGGCAGCAGTTCTCACCGTGGCCCCCCGACCCCTGCAGGCCTGGTTCCTGCTCCAGGTCTTAAGATCACAACTAAGCCAGTAGGTGAATTTAAGAGTGTAATTAAAAGCTCATCAGTCATAACCCTTTGAACCCAGACTGGGGGCTACAGAAGTATCTGACACCCACGGGGAAGGAGGCTCTCACCCCACCCCTCTGATGCCCAGAGGCTGGGAAACCTGTTATTTTGCTAATCAGAGGAAGCTCATTAAGACTCTAATTTTCCTCCTTAATGGGGCTGCTAATTGGGACCAATAAACTTTCCTTATGAGCCCAGAGAACTGACAGTGCCTGGAACACTTGAAGAGTTTAAAAAAAAAAAAGAAGAAGAAGAAAGAAAAGAAAGGAAGGAAAGGACGGAAGGAAAGAAGGAAGGAAGGAAGGAAGGAAGGAAGGAAGGAAGGAAGGAAAAGAAAAAGAAAGGAAGAAAGAGAAAGAAGAAAAAAGAAAAGCAAGCACGAAAGCAAAGAAAGAGAGAAAGAGAAAGAAAGAAAGAAAGAAAGAAAGAAAGAAAGAAAGAAAGAAAGAAAGAAAGAAAAGCAATAACGAAAGCAATCAGATTTCCCTGAGGGGATGGGGGCCCTCCAAAAGGACTGGGGCACTTTCCCGTTATCCAAGCACAGAAAGAATTTCAAGCCAGAGGTGGGGGGGGGCAGTTTGAAGCCATGGGGAGGCTTCTGCAGAGGCGACCTTGAGCAGGAAACGAAAAGGAAAAGGGAGAAGGGGGAAATGTGTGGATGCCGCCCAGCCGCTGACTCGCCCCTGACTCGCCCAGCGGCTGACTCGGTGCTGTGTCCTCCTCCTTATCTCTCCCGATCCTCCCCCAGGCCTGCAAAGCGACCCAGGAGTCAGGCTGTCCATTTTACAGATCAGGAAATCAACACTCAAGGAGATTGCTCCAAGGTCACAGGCTGGGAAGTGGCAGAGCCAAGACCAGAAACGCAAGGTTCTGGGTCTGACTCTCCCCAGCCTCTGCGAGGGAGATGACCTTGGGAGTCACGTGAAACTCATAAATGTGGCCTGCTGGCAGGAGACGGGTGATGAGGAAAGCTCAGACAGAACCTGCCGGCCATAAGACGGCAACGTTCCCAGGACCATCCGCTCTCCTTGGCTTGTCGGATCCAGTGACTAGGCCTGACAGTCTGTGCGGATGACCTCAAACCAGTACCCCCCGCTGAAGCCCCCCATTCACACTCCCCTCCTGGCACCCCTTCTTCTATTCGGTTCTGTTTTGCTGTTGCTGTATCCCGTGCCTAGGACGGTACCTGACGCATAAGAGGTGCCTTATACGTTTTGTTGAATGAATGGGGGTGAATGAGTGAGATGCCCCTTGTTCCAGGAAAACCTGCCTGGTCCAATGCCTTTAAAGGTCAGTTTGCAAGGGGTTAGCACCAAAGGAACAGGAGTTCAAAGTGGCCTCCTGGTAAAACCTAGCTAGCTAGCTATCACTCCAAAAAGGGTGATAGGGTTCCAGCTTGAGGGAATAAGGCCTCAGGAGCTAAATTCTAGGTTCCCACCGTGTTTAGAGCCTTAACAGAGCCCCCCGGGGAGGGGGGTCCGGGCTTCCAGAGGCTACGTGGGAGGGGCACTGCGTGTATGGGGGCAGTGGTGCCGGAAGACATGGCAAAGACTCACGAGGAGGCGGCTGGGAGGCAACCAAAGTGAAGCAGGAGCGAGCTGAACCCTGCCAAATAGCGGGAGGAGAGACAGGAGTTGGATTTTGGGAAGTAAATTAATGTCTTCATCTCCGCAGCTCCTTAGGCCATGAAATGCCCCCTCCCCCATCTCTAAGTGTCTTTGGAGCCGTGGGGGCAGGGGCCTCCGCCAAGCTGGGGGTCGCCTATTCTGAAGAGGCCTGCTGGGCTTGCCCAGGACAGGTAAGAGCTTCTGTACCTTGATCGTCCCGAGAAATTCAAGCTCAGCGGTCCCGAGCAGGAGGGAAAGGGTTAAAGCCAAGGCCGCCATGGAGTAGGAAAGTGGGAACACCGAGGGAGGCAAGAAGTGCTGGGAGCCCACCCAGGCCCAGGCCCCGGGGCACCGGCCCTGGACCCCGGGCCGGCCCCCCCACTGCGGAGGCACGGAGGGACGGAGGAACGGAGGAAGGGAAGGACAGGAGGAGGCTGCCTCGCAGAGAGGTGTGGAGAGCGGCCCAGGGTGACCCTGACATGGAGGCAGCTGCGGGAATGCAGCCGCCCCGGCCCCGGCCCCCACCCCACCCCCCATGCCCGCACCAGCGCAGACCCTGGACTTCTTCTCGGGCCGGTCCCCGCGACCCTCTTCCGGCTCCCGGGCCGGAGCCCCGCATCCCGGCCTCCCCCGCCCGCGGCCCCAGGATTCCGGCGCTCCGCGGCGCCCCGGCCCCGCCGGCGGCCCAATTCCCTCTTCCCAGAATGCTCACGCCCTCCCTCCCCTCCCCCACAGCCAGACCCTCGCGCTCTTCCCAGAATCCTCGGCCCCTCGCGGCCCCTGCCCGGCCCCCACCCCACCGGCGCGCGGGGCGGGAAGGGGGCGCAGGTCCGCGCGCCCCCGCCTCCCGCGCCCCATTGTTCCCGGCGGCCGTCCCGGGCCCTTCGGGCCACCCCCCAGGAACCCAGGCGTCCCCAACTCACGGCTCTGGGGTCTGGGGAAGGCCGGAAGGCAGAATCCAGCCCCAGGGGACTTAACCCCTTGAATGCCCTGCCTCGGGGGGGCGGGCTGGACGCCGAGGACTCTGGGGTCCTTCTCAAGGGGTGATCCCAGGCTGAGGACCCGGGGACCAGTTCAGGGTGACTGGGACGGAGCAGGAAGTGACCCCAGCTTCCCGGGCCCCTCTAGCCTGGAGTCAGAGCATCAGCTCTATGGGATTTAACCCTTTGCCTCCCGCAGCCTGGGAAAAAAAAGAGGACGGGGAGCGGGGAGGTGGCTGAGACGCCCCTCTCTCGGTCTGCGGCGGGAGCGGGTCCTCGGGGGAAGCCCAGATGCCAGTGAGGGGTCTCTGGATGGCTGGCCACTCTCCATCTCAAAGGGGCTCAGCCAGCTGCTCTCCGAAAGCCGATCTCGGATTTGGTGGCTGCTCGTCCCCTGGGGCCTGCCTTTGTTGGGACTCAGACCCAGGGATGGGGCTCAGATGCCTGGGCTCTGGGGTGGGAGCGGCGACCGGCTGGGCAGATGCCGAGAGAGAACATCCTACAGACTAAAAATGGCTTAAATGAAATAATAAGTCATGACAACGAGAGTTTGGGCCGAGGGGCCGCGCGCAGCCGGGAGGGATTTGTAGCATGTTTCTCCCCCCAGGAGCTCCCCTCAGAGCGGCCATGGTGGCAGGAGGGAAGTCAGTGTGTGTGTGGGGGGGTCCCTGACCACGGAGGGCCTCTCCCAGCAGCTCAGCGGGTACCCGGCTCATAGCAGCAGACACCTTAAAAATCCTGAGAACGCTGGTGGCCTCCCAAGGCCCAGATTACCTGGGCTCCCAGTCCTACAGCCTTTATCTCATTCCTCCTCACCACAATCCGTGATTATCCCCGTTTTACAGGAGAGGAAACTGAGCTATGAGAAGTGAGGTAACGTGCTGAAGGCCAGGTCATTTTTTCCATTGCACACATTTGTCTGTGGAAGCCTGGCCACTGCAGGGAGCACAGTTGTGGAGAGGCCCCAGAGCTGAACAAGAATCGGGCTTTTTACCCTCGACAACTCCAGAAGTTTGATAGCATGTAAATTAGAAACACAGGAGTCACAAGAGAAGGTGCAGGGTTATCTGTCCAGGGATGTGAAGGAGGGGGAAGGAACAAACTGTATGTCAGAAATTGTTAAAGAGGCTGCAGCCCCTCTGGGCCTACATTTGGGGTGCAGAGAGTGTGGCCCCACTAGACCCTGCTCCTGCTCACATCTCAGTGCTGCCTCCTTCACCCACCTTCCCCGCCAGGCACATCCCCGTCTTATCTCTGGCTCCCATCACCTTTGACACCTCACTCCTACCCCAGGGCCTTTGCACCTCCTGGTCTCCCTGCGTCCCTGCAACACACATCAACTCCTGACAGAACATTTGCATGTTTGCCATCTGTCTGTACCCGTGTCTTCCGCGCGTGTACACACACCTTAATGTCCGTGCCGCCGGGGGAGGGTCTTGGCCTCTTGGACTCACTGCTGTCCCCCCAGCTCCTGGAACAGACTGGCATGTGGTAGGTGCTCAGTTCACACAGTGTGGGGGATGAATTCATCCTCCTGCCGCCTCCATTCGTTTCTGGATCAACCCCCAAGCGGGACAGATGTGGCAAAGTGGGACCAAGCTGGGCTCTGGCTACATAAGAACATTCATGGTTCAGACACCCTCACTGTCCACCCCTCACTCTGAGGAACAGGTGAGGAAGAGGTGGACTTTGCAGGCCGATCTGGCCCTCACTACTGTCTCCTCTCTGTACCTGAGCAAAAGCCTAACCTGGCCTGGGGGCAGTAGGTGTGGGGGAGGGGGTTGATTCGGGGGGGCAGGGCAGAAACTGCACCCTGGAGGCTCACAGAAGAGTTTAATTTGGCCTACACCCTTTTTGGTGGTGCCGGTGGTGGTGTCTGTGTGGGTGCGTGGGTGGGTGTGTAACTGAATCAATCGCCCCCCTTTAAAAATCAGTACATTTCACATACAAATCCAAATTTCCCACTTCTTTGGAAAATCCAAAGATGTGGCAACAAGACCCACATTTTCACGTGGCAGCCACCGGCTGGGCAGTAGCTTCCTTGCTTATGAGGCCGCTGGCTTTCCAGGGTGCCGGTCCCTGTCACTCCATTGTGTCTCCAGCCCTGAGGCTAGGAGGTGGTTTCGGTATATCTGTGATCATGCACTGTTGGTACTGACTCTGTACCCCTCGGTGTGTCCCCCAGGTTCAGGGTAACAAGTATGAGGGTGATGTCTTCTGAGCAGTTTCATTTATTGAGTATTTCCTAAGTGCCGGGCGCTATTCCACGGGCTCCACGGACCTTCACAACAACTCACAAAACCAATATGACCCTCCTGAGGGTAGAGTAACTAGGCCGAGTACACAGCTAACTAGTGACAAAGCTGGCTTGAAATCCAGACACGCTGCCCTGAGAGCCACACGGCTTCTAACCACAACTCTCAGAATGGCTCGCGTGTGTCCGGGGACAGAGGCTGAGCTGCTCAGCCCCGCCCCCCTCTCCTTCATGGTGTTCCAGGAACTGGAGAGAGGAGTGGGCAAGGGCAGCGTGCCCCTGTTCAGGCCAGGCCATTCTCCAGCAACAGTTTGCCTGTCCTGCTCCTGGGGAAGCTAAGGGCGCTCTGATTGTAGGCGACAGCATGCTGTCCTGTTGCCCACAGTCAGCTGGCACAGTGGCCAGAAAGGAGACCCTCCTGGAAAGATGAGGCCTGTTCCCCCTTGGCCTTTCACGGACAGCCCATCTCGGCTGCCGCTCAGCAGCCTCCCACGGGGCCCCTGCACACAGGCCCTTGCATCCGGAGACCCAGGCTGTGTGAGAGCAGGAGGTGGACCCTGGGCCGGACCCTGCTCTGTCCTCACTGCTCCGTGTGGTCTTGGGCAACTCACTTTGCCTCTTGGAGATTTGGCTTCTTCTTTGGAAAGGGGACGAGCCTTGGTTCCCCAAGGGACGGGAGGGGTAAATGAGATGATACGAGAATTCAGAGAATTCAGAGCGGACCGGCTCTAGCCAGGGCTGCCTCATTCTTTCCCATCAGAGCGCACCACCTTCAGCCCGGTGGGCGGGAGAGCCAGAAAGCTGGAAACCGTGTCCCAAGAGGCACGGGAAGTATGTAACTTGGGAGGACCTGGGGCTGTGACCTGAGACTCCCAACCCTCCGCTCGGGGGCGGGGGGGGGAGGAACATGCTCAGGCAGGGTACAAGAGCTTTCTCGAAAGGACAGCTGCCTACCCACAGGCAGGGGCGGCGGGGGGGGGGCCGCTGGTGTCAGCGGGACAGGATGGACCTTCTTCCCTGGAGATGGTCGTACTCACGGGGTGTATGAGGGGCTGCTTTTTAGGGATGTGGTCCTCAAATGTGGAACAAGAGCAGGGGCCCAGGGCTGGGAGATCCCTTATGCCTCTGAGAGTCCAGGATCAGTCACTCCTCTGCTCAAGAACCCACAATGGCTCCCTAAGATTTCTCACATGGAGGGGCGCCTGGGTGGCACAGCGGTTGGGCGTCTGCCTTCGGCTCAGGGCGTGATCCCGGCGTTGTGGGATCGAGCCCCACGTCAGGCTCCTCTGCTATGAGCCTGCTTCTTCCTCTCCCACTCCGCCTGCTTGTGTTCCCTCTATCGCTGGCTGTCTCTATCTCTGTCAAATAAATAAATAAAATCTTTAAAAAAAAAAAAGATTTCTCACATGGAGTCCCGTCCTCCTGGTACCTCCTAGCCACCGTGTCCCTAAGGCTCAGAGCCATGTCCTTCCCTTATATTCTCTTCCTCAAACATTTCCTGCTCCATGTGGTTATTTCCAAAAAGCCTTCCGTGTCAGCGGCTTAGCCTTGCCCCTGTCCTTGAGGCCTTGTTCTTTCTGTGCATTTGCCTAACAGACCTGTCCATGTCACGGTCATCCAGGTTCACCAACTCCATTTCTCTCCGTGATACTTAGTCATCCTGCTCCCCAAGGCCTGAAGGGCCCTCCTCTGCACCCCGTTTGTCAGTAGGTCCTCAGTTCTATGACACCCCTGCCCAGTCTGCCTAGCCCTTCTGTCGCCCTGCCCCAGGCCACCGTCACCCCCGGTTCTATCCCTGAATGACCACAGTGACTTTCTGACGGGTTGTCTGGCCTCTAGCCCCCTTGGTTTCTTCCCACCTGTCTGGTCCCCCATGATTCTTCCAAAAAGCTCTAGTGTGTTCACCCTTAGAACACCTCCTCCTTCCTCATCATCAACGGAGAAGTGTGTTTGGGGCTTTTTTTTAATTTTGAAAATTAAGAACTTTTCTCTGTTTATATTTTGACAATAACTTTGACTAAGGTATAGAAAGCCACGGGGCACCTGGGTGGCTCAGTCAGTTAAGCATCTGCCTTCAATTTAGGTCATGATCCCAGGGTCCTGGGACTGAGCCCCACATTGCATGGGGGCTCCCAGCTCAGCAAGTAGCCTTCTTCTCCCTCTTCCTCTGCCTGCCGCTCCCTCTGCTTGTGCTCTCTCTCTCTGCCAAATAAATAAATAAATAAATAAATAAATAAAATAAAAAGAAAGCTCATATATAATTGGGTAAATAAAATAAATTTATATATTAAGTAAATGCAGATATGTATAATTTAAATAAAACTAAAAGTAAATACAGGGCGCCTGGCTGGCTCAGTTGGTAGAGCATGGAACTCTTGACCTCAGGGTCATGAGTTTAAGCCCCATATTTGGCAGGGAGTCTACTTAAAAAAAATTTTTTTTAATAAAACACAAAAGTAAATAAAATAGATGTATAATGTTTTGTTACCAAGCATTTGCATGAAAGTGAACTGAACTAGCTCTAGTCATCACGTTTCTGGGCCTCAGCCACCCCATCTGCAAAACCACACACCAGATCAAATGTTCTCAACAATAAGGGTCTGACCACATGGAACACTTTTCTGTAGATTTGACTCTTTGGGGAGGATACATAAGTGTCTGGAAAGGACAGTGGCCTCTGGGGAGGAGGGCTGAGGATCTGAGGTAAGAGGAAGGCTTAACTTTGGAATCTTTGGTTCTGTGTGATGATTTCCAGTTTGTGAAAGTCACTTTTTAAACGGTAAATATTTAGAGTATAAGGTTGGAGTGGAGATCGTGGGTTAAAACAACGCGTTGATTTCCTTTTCAGGTTTGTCCTGGTCCAAGTCACATTAAATCACATTCAACGGATTTCCTACCCATATGTGACACGTGGACTAACTTTCGAGAGAGGTCCCCATTCCCCCTGGAACAGATGCTGTACATGGGCCTGAGCACAGGACAGGAGATTGAAGACAGATGGAAGAGAGGATTATATTGTCACACACAGTTACGAGAGTTTAAAAAAAAAAAAAATTAGTAAGCTCCCAGACACCTGAAGCCTGGTCCCACCGTTGCCACCCCCCAGGGCCCCTAGACTTGTGGCTGGAGAAGTGAAGTGTAAACACCAGAGCGCGAGGCCTGTCTGAAAGCAGCCTTTCTGCCTCTCTGCTCAGTGTCCCCCAAGACCCCAAGATAATCCCATTGTCGCGCAATGCCACAGGCTCCTCCCCCACCTGTCCCCAACCTAGGACTGTCCTGCTTCTCGGGCCTTTCACCAAGCGTGGCTCCCTTCGCCTTCTCTAGAAAGAATGCTCCCCCTTCTCCTCTCCACACAGCAAGTCTTGTCTGTCTTCGGGGTCCTGTTCAAATGCCAGCCAACTTCAGTCTAGGCCCTGATACTCATCCCCATTGAATACATACTTTCATTCACATTAAGGCATTTGTGTCTCTTGGTACAAGGCGGTCACCCTCACCCTTTCTTTACTCCGGAGGGAACGGGACTTCAGACAGGTAACATGTTCAGGTCACAGAGCAACTATGAGAACCTGGGATCTGTGGGGCTTGGGTTTTTGACTGCGGGCCTGGGGCTTCCCTCCTTCAGAATCCCGCTCAATTCTACCCCTTCCTTCCCAGACGACATCGTCTCCTGGAGAACCGCCCTTCCTTTCGGTCACAGTATGACTGCAGGGATTCCTATCTTTTACTTGCCATCTTGGCCACATTGGGGTGCCCTCTATTGTGTTATTTGATATTTTTTTCAACTCAGTGTGCATTTTTCTTCATGGAAAGAAACATATCTGAGAAGAAAACTCAATGTCAGTGTGAGAAATAGAAATTGCTTGTTCCTAGGGCTCCTGGCTGGCTCAGTCGGAAGAGCATCCAACTCTTGATCTCAGGGTTGTGAGTTCGAGCCCCACGTTGGGTGTGGAGATGACTTAAATAAATAAGACTTAAAAAAGAAAAAAGAAAATTGCTAATTATAAGTGTAAAAATAAATACAAGGCAAGAGTAGCTCCAAATGGTTCAAAGACCTAACACTATAAAACTTTGAGAAGAAAACTTAGGGGTAAACCTTCATGACCTTGGATTTGGCAATGGTTTCTTAGATATGACACCAAAAATACAAGCAACAAAAGAAAAAAAATAGGTAAATTGGACTTCATCAAATTTGAAAAATTTTGTACATCAAAGGAAACTGTCAAGAAAGTGAAGACAACCACAGAACAGGAAAAGAAACTTTGGCAAACCATGAATCTGATAAGGGACTAGTACCCAGCATATAAGAAAACTGTAGGGGCGCCTGGGTGGCTCAGTCAGCTAAGGGACCAACTCTTGATTTTGGCCCAGGTCATGATCTCACAGTTGTGAGATCGAGCCACGCGCCAGACTCCCCATGCAGCGTGGAGGCTGCTTTAGAGTCTCTCTCCCTCTCCCTCTGCCCGTCGCCCTCTTAAAAAAAAAAAAAAAGAACTGTAACAACTCAACAATAAACACAAGCAACCCAATTAAAAAATGGGCAAAGAACTTGGACATGTCTCCAGAGAAATCTATAGATGGCCAACAAACACCTGAAAAGATGCTCAACATCATTGGCCGTGAGGGATATGCAAATCAAAACCCCAGTGAGATCCCACTTCGCACCCCCAGGGACAGTTATACTAATAATACTTTGTAAAAACCTGAGTGTAACCAGCGTTGGTGAGGTTGTGGAGAGATCGCAACCGTCATACCCTGCTGGTAGGAATGTAAAGCGCTACAGCCGCTACGGAAAACAATTGGGTAGTTCCTCAAAAAGTGAAACATAGGACCACCTGTGACCCAGCAATTCCAGGTGTGCACCCAAGAGAAATGAGAACATACGTCCACACGAAAATGTGCACACAGATGCTCACAGCAGCACTCTTCGGAACAGCCAAAAAGTGGAAACAACTCAAACGTCCATCAAGGAATGAGCAGATAAACAAAATGTGGTGAACTGAACTAGGATGTACCATGGAATAGCATTAAGCCATAAAAAGGAATAGTTTGGTGATCGGTGCTATAACGCGGATGAACCTTGAAAACATTGTTTTGGGGTTGGGTGGTTGTTTTTTTTTTTTTTTAAGATTTTATTTATTTGAGAGAAAGAGAACACAAGGGGGAGGGGAGGGGAGGAGAAGAGGGAGAGGGAGAAGCAGATTCCGCACTGAACAGGGAGCCCAACGCAGCGCTCGATCCCAGGACCCTGAGATCATGACCGGAGCCGACGCTTAACCAACTGAGCAACCCAGGTGACACTGAACCTTGAAAACATTGTTGAGTGCAAGGAACTAGATATGCAAGGCTGCATATTTTATGATTCTGTGTATACGAAGTATCCAGAACAGGTGAATCTAGAGAGACAATACCAAGCAGATGAATGGTTGCTAGGGGCTCCGGGGGGGTGGGGGGGAGGGAGGAATGGGGAGTGGCGGCTTAATGGGTACAAGACTTCTGTTCTAGAACTAGAAAGGGGTGATGGCTGCACATCCTTGTAAATGTACTCGATGTCACTGAATTGTGTACTTCAGAATGGTTGAAATTATGAATGTTATGTGAATTTTACAATAAAAATTTCAATCAGGGGCTCCTGGGTGGCTCAGCTGGTTAAGTGTCTGTCTTCAGCTCAGGTCGTGATCCCTGGGGGCGTGGGATGGAGCCCCTGCATCGGAGTCCTTGCTCAGCAGGGTGTCTGCGTCTCCCTCTGCCCCTCTCCGCCCTGCTCGTGCTCAATCTCTCTCAGATAAATAAAATCTTTAAAAAAATCCAAGCAATACTAAGTTATGTTAATAAATGCCATTGATATATTGTTGCACAATTAGGAAAAGGCTCTGGGTCTAAGGGGCCCATCCTGTGTGTAAGTGAGAAGGTGATAAGGGCCTCGCACCAACTCGAGACTCTCCCCTGGGCGGACTCAAAGGGTTCTCCTGGGAAGGAGAGCAGGAAGGACCACCTTCTCCTGGCGCGGTCTTAGCACACCAGCAGAGACCCTGACATCACCGGGGCGCCACCTTGCCTGCTGTGTGGACAGAGCCGATGGCATTTCAACCCAGGCTTCATCCACCAGCCAAAGACCACGTGACAGGGGCTGCCTGCCCAGGGGAGGGATCTTTCTGCAATTTGTCCCGATGGGGCACCTTCCCGTAAATCGCCCAAAGTCTCCACAGGTTGGCAGCCCTCCTCTGTCGCGAGACACCTGGAAAGCCACCAGTCAGACTTTGTTTCAGTTCTTGTTTCTATCACATTCAGCTGTGAGACCTTGTTCCAACGACCGGACCTCCTCTGAATCTCTCTTTCCTCATCTGTACAGTAGGGAAACAGCCCCTCCAGAGGGTGGGGATTGAATGACAAATTGCAGTGAGGTGCCCATGCTGACCGTCCGTTTTTTTCCCCATAGTTAGCTTCAGCTTTCATCTTTGGCTTAAATATATATATATATATATATTTATATATTTATGTATATATTTATTTATTTATAAATATATATGTTTTGCACTAGAAAAATAATATAGCCATACTAATGAAAATATTAAAAAATGAAATTACACATTTTTCATCTACCCCTAGGTCAACTATTTTTGCCTTTCATTGTATTTCCTTCCTGTATTTTTTTCTTTCTAAGTTTTTTTTTTTTTTACTTAGTTATACGTTTTTGGTGCTTCATTGTCTTCACAACCAACATTTTTTTTTAAAGATTTTATTTATTTATTTGACAGAGAGAGACAGCCAGCAAGAGAGGGAACACAAGCAGGGGAAGCAGGCTCCTAGCAGAGGAGCCTGATGTGGGGCTCGATCCCAGAACGCTGGGATCACGCCCTGAGCCGAGGGCAGACGCTCAACGACTGCGCCACCCAGGCACCCCCACGACCAACATTTTAATGGCTGTCTACAGAATTCTTTCTACATGCACCATATTTTGCTGAGTCATTTCCCTGCCGTTGAATATTTACACTGCCTCCCGTTTTTGTTCTTATAAATAAAACTTCGGTGAACATCTCTTGAGAATACATGTCTCTGAAATTTTGACTGTTTTCTTAAAAGACAGTCCCAGAAATAGAAATATTGGGTCAAATCTAGGAGCACTTCCCTGGCTTTGGTGATGCATAACCTTGTAATTAGTTGTGACTCTAAATGCAGGATATCCAGTCTCTGTCTTGTCTAAAGGATGTGAGGAGAGATTTGATTACATGCCTTGCTGAAATTCATCTAAATGCAATCTAGAAAATTTCCTTGGTCTCTGAACCTCGTAAGTAACCTTATAACCATAGAAAAGAATTCCTACTTCATAGGGTGGATGTGAGGATTAAAAGCATGACCGCTCAGACCAGGGCCCAGCATGAGTGAGCACACCACCGGTGGATCCCCATTCTTGTTTTCACCTTGCAAAGGATGCGAGAGTCTTCTGGGACCGCAGCTCTCTGTGGCCTTTCTAGGGATCACTGCTTTCCTTACCAGGCTCTTAAGGTTTTGACTGTTGTAAGGTTATCATCCCTTGACTAGTGGCTTCCTCTTTTTTTTTTTTATTTTTTATTTTTGTAATAAGGATTTTATTATTTATTTATTTGAGAGAGAAAAAGAGAGCAAGCACAAGTACGGGGAGGGGGAGGAGCAGAGGGAGAGGGAAAAGCCGACTCCTCACTGAGCAGAAAGCCCCATGTGGGGCTGGATCCCAGGACCCCAAGATCATGACCTGAGCCAAAGGCAGAGGCTTAACCAACTGAGCCACAAAGGTGCCCCTTGACTAATGGTTTCTGTTTGCTAAGAGGTTTGGTTTTGCTTTGCAGACTTGTTCGTTTGCAAATACCGGGCCATAAAGAGAACCGTGAATCAAAGGTGTGCAGCCTTTCTTTCCCATATATGATATTGTAGATATTAAAAAGATATGAAATCAGATATTAAAAAGACACCTTTAAGTGGGTACCATAAAGGAGATGAGCGCGCCTGGCGGCTGTGCTTGTTTGTTTCTTTATTTATACCTTGCGTGGTTTCAAAAAGGACCCGAGGCATTTACGGAGCCACATATTCTTCAACAGGTGCCTGGCATCTAGTAAGACCCACAGCTGCTCAGCGCTGGCCATTAGCACTGATAGTAGCAGCAGTAGCAACGTGTCATTAACAAGTCCAAAAAACGCCCCAAAACCCCAAAAAACCCAAAAACAGGAAAGGCAAAGGGAAAACAAAGGGGAAAATGATAACACGAATCCAGGGTTGGTACACGAAACATATGGTGTAAGGCTCTGTTGATACAATTGCTAAAAGTGAGGCACGCATTTGCTGAGCTTTCTAGAAGCCCAAGCGACTGTTGGCTACGTAATTCATGTGAGGCTCGAGGTTCTGTGAGTCCTCATGAAAATGACATTTCCTGATGCAGGGGACCTTGTCTTCAACCCCATCCCCTAATTCTGAATCCAGTCCAACACAGAGACAGATGGGCACGCAAAGGCCCACTGCGGTGGGAGAGGGATCACCGCTGTGCTGAGTTCTTAGGTTGAGCCGGTCCGCTTTTAAAGCCACTGTTAGAAATCGCACATCCCAGCCTTAAGAGATCCCAGTAAGGGGGTTAGCTATGACATGTATCTTTCGGCTCCGGGGGCTGGTGGATACACAGTATCTCCAGTTCCCCAGCTCCAGGAGCCATTAACAAAGAATGGAACGGGGTGGCCCTGGACGTGCACAACTGGGAGATGGCTTTGTTGCACACTGTTACAGAGCTTTTGTTCTTTGGTTTTTCACCCTCGAGATCTGACCACTAGGTTTGGAGCAAGCCTGCCTTTGACAGGGGCAATCAAGCTATGCCTGCTTCCAGCTGTTCCGTCTCCAGATCACCTTCCTTTTTCTCAGGGGTCTAGGGCCTGTCACCCCAGAGGGCTTGGATTTGACCTTCTTCCTTCTGTTCTAACCAACATTTTTTATGCCAAGCCTTTGACATGAGTTATTTTAGTTTCGCCATAACTCTGGCAGGTGGCCGTTGCTGCCCCTGCTTTCTGCTGTCAAAATAGAAGTTCAGAGATATAGGAAGTACCTTGCCCAAGGTCACCCTGCTAGTAAGAGCTGCGATTTAATGCAGTCCTGTAGGACTAGGGACCTTATTCTTCCCTGCACCAATTCATCTTGCAAATCATCTGTTTGATGGTCTGATTTAGGATTCCAGTTGAGTTAAACATCAAGTTTTCTGGCCTTTGGTTTGTATCATTAATATCCTTCCCTTGTTTTGAAAACTGGGACTTCGTTTGTCTCCAGATTTTGTATCAATGAGTCAGGTGGCTTGGAACTTGCTCACTGGCAATTTTTCTCATTTTACTTCTCCAAGCCAGATCGGGAGGTGACGATTAATTCAAAGCAGCACGATGCTTTTTAAGATTTTTATACCTCCAGTATCAGGTTTGCATTTCCTCTTACCCATGTTTGTTATAAAAGAAATCTCATAATGCAAATAAAAACCAGGAACTACTATTTCTGACCTAAGAGGTCTGCCAATATAGTTTGCTTATAGACTACGTGGAGAATCAGGCACTCTCAAACATCATTAGTAGAGCAGACACCTGCCCTGCCTCTTTGGGGGAAGGAAAATTTGGCAACACTGATCAAAATTCAAAATGCGCACGCCCTTTGACCCAGTCACTCCACTTCAAAAGCCTGCAGGCAGACTGGTGCATGCGCACAATGCTATCCAGCAAAACGTTGCTTCTATAGCAAAAGGCTGAACATAACCTACAAGTCCGCCGACGGGGAAGTGGATTTAAAAAATTCTGGCATATCCATATAACCGAATACTCAGCACCTGTGAAAAAAAAGGAAGCAGATATGTACCGACTGATGTGAGACATTCTCCAAAATACGCTGTTACATGAAAGAAGCAAGTGACTACAGTGCGTGATCCTATTTGTGTTTTCTAGAAGGAGGCACTTGCCTATACTTAGACTATCTTTAGAAAGACATAAGAAAGCGGTCACAGTGCTCAGGAGATGATGACAGGGGCTGGGGACAGGGAGAAGCAGGAGGGCAGCCCGCTTTTCCTTTACTGTCTTTTTTTTTTTTTAAAGATTTTATTTATTTATTTGACAGAGAGAGACAGCCAGTGAGAGAGGGAACACAAGCAGGGGGAGTGGGAGAGGAAGAAGCAGGCTCCAAGCAGAAGAGCCTGATGTGGGGCTCGATCCCAGAACGCCGGGATCACGCCCTGAGCGGAAGGCAGACGCTTAACGACTGTGCCACCCAGGCGCCCCTCCTTTACTGTCTTTTTATACCATATGGATTTTTCCCCTAAAATAGAAAGGAAGGGAACATGTAAAAGAAATCTTGTTGTAAGGGCATGATTTTCCTGGCTGGAGAAAGGGCGTCTGGTCATTAGACCGGGGTGGCGGGTACGTGATGTGAGAGGCCCAGTGCCCTGTTCTGACTAAGCCACTCACTTGAATGACCCCGGGGAGGCCCCACATTTTCTTGGCATTAGGGTGAAGAAGACAAGATGGACAACATCCCGCTCTCCCGCAGCTTAAATCGGGTAGAGGGAGCAGCGTGGCCAAGGGCGTGGAGGTGAGGAAGTCTCTGGTTCCTCATCACCCATGGCCACCCACCCCTTTTCCTCACAGCTCCCATGCCCGCCCTCTCCCCTGCCACCTTCCCGCATGATTGTCAAGCTGCTAAATCCGGAGGGAATGAAAGGCGAGGACAGCCTGACCGCATCCTCGAGGCTCCACGAACCCTAACAAAGGGCGTTTAGTGCTAAGCGCTGGAGCTCAGTGGAGACTGCCCAGCGGGACTGTTGAGAGTGGAAGCAGGGAGAAATGGCCCGCTGGACTGGACCCCAGCTTTCCACAGGTTGTGTCAAATGTTGGACTGGTCGGTAATTGGTTTTACACAAGAAAACATGGTGGGTTTTTTTTTCTTAAAAAACAGGGGTGCCTGGGGGGCGCTTGAGCAGCTCAGTGGGTTAAGCATCTGACTCTCTGCTTCGGCTTAGGTCATGAACTCAGGGTCGTGAGATCGAGCCCCAAATGGGGCTCCGAGCTCAGCGTGGAGTCTGCTTGAGACCCTCTCTCCCTCTCCCTCTGCCCCTCCCCTTGCGCACTCTCTCTATATATAAATAAATAAATCTTTAAAAAAAAAAGGGGGGGAGGGTGACTGGCTTGCTCAGTTGGAAGAGCATTTGACTCGATCTCCGGAGGGTGGTGAGGTCCAGCCCCAAGTGGGGTGTAGAGATTGCTAAAAAATCAACTTTAAAAAATGTATTTACTCAGTGCCTTTCTCTCTTTGGATGCCTGCAACTTGCTTCTTGTGAAGGTCACTAGATTCTTGTCTTTAAGCAAGGATAGTGTGGGTGATGGGGCACCGTGTTACTGAGTGTTAGCCTGGTGTAGGAATTTGGTGGCTTTGCGCAGGACTAAGGGGACGTCCAGTTCTGACAGCCCTATTGGCTTTGATGCTTCAGTTCGGAATTCCCAGAACAGGTTTCTAAAATCAGCATGGCAGTGTGGAGGAGAACAGGCATGTGCCCTGAGGTCAGAGGGCCTTGAGTTCAAATCCCACGCTGACACCCACTCAGTTCCTAACTCTATCCATACAATGGGAATAACAATACTGCCTTCACAGAATTGCCCTAAGGCTGTAGAGATAGGTGTGCCGGGGAACCGAGCACAAAGAAGGCGCCCAAGAAATAGCAGCTCTTAGTATCCTGTCTATCGTGTTCTTCATTCTCATGTCACAAAACGGACCCTCTGACACCAGTTCTTTTTCAAAAGGCAGCAGTAAAAATCGGAACAATGACGACGAGCATTGACTGAGTACTTATTCCGCGACAGGCCCTGTTCTAAATCCTTTACAAGTTCACTGAATCCTTACAGCAAGCTTTTGAGGCAGAGACGGCGATTTTACAGATCCGAAGGCCGAGGCTCAGAGAGGTTCAACAACCTGCCCGAGGCGGTTCAGCATTTTAGCGGAGCGGCCCCACGAGCCCAGCGGGTTGGGCGCTGTCCTCCCGATACGGGCGCGAGAGTCACCGACCCGTCGCCCGGGGAGGACACCAGACCTGTCAGCGCGGCGCGGGGAGAGGGCGGACGACCCCCAGGGGCGGCCCCGGCCGGCTGGAGCCGAAGGGGTTATTCCCACTGAGACGCCGGCGCCCGGGGCTGCTAGAGAGGCCCCGCGGGCGGCGGGACGAGCGCGCACTTCCGGCCGCGGCCGGACTCGGGGCAGCGCACCGGCCCGCTCGGGGCTCGCGGTGCTCGGCGGCCG